>NC_063168.1:24480330-24855330 GCF_023159225.1 Perognathus longimembris pacificus | reverse complement strand
TATAATTCTGAAATCTCATTAATTCAATTTTAGTAATCACCTAATATTCTGCTAGTAATTGTGAACGTTTACTTGTACTAAATACTAATACATGTTCTATTAACCTTCAAAATTATCCTATAAAGTGGGCACTGTTATTAGTTCCACTTTATAGATCAAGAAACAGGAATAGGAGCAATAATTTGCCCAGTTACACAGCCTAGTAAGGTATGAAACACAGATCTAAAATGCGGACCTAGCCAGGCACTGGTGGCTTACATCAGTAATCCTAGCTTCTTAGGAGGCTGAGATCTGAGGATCATCAGCCAGAGCAAGAAAGTGAGACTCTCTCTCTCTCTCTTTTTTTTTTCTTTTGCTCATTTGTTGTATAGGCATTAGATTTTCTTTCTTTTCTTTTTTTTGTCAGTCATGGCACTTGAACTCAGAGGCTGAGCACTGTCCCTGGCTTCTTTTGCTCAAGGCTAGCACTCTACCACTTGAGTCATAGCACCACTTCTGGCTTTTTCTGTTTTTATGTGGTTCTGAGGAATTGAACCCAGGGCTTCATGCATGCTAGGCAAGCACTCTACCGCTAAGCCACATTCCCAGTCCTGTAAGTGACACTTTTATCTCCAGTGTACTCCCTAAAAAACATCAGCTGTGGCTCAAGTAGTGGGAGAGTACTAGCTTGAAACAAAAAGAAGCTAAGGGACAGCACCCAGGCCCTGAGGGTTAAGCACCAGAATTGGCACTAACTAATTAATTAATTTAAAGAATGTGACCTATCTCATTAAGTTTTTAAATATTACATATTGAAATTCCTTTATTTTTGGTGCTGCTTCTGGAGCTTGAACGCAAAGCCTGGAAACTGTTGCTGAGCTTTCTTTGCTTAAGTCTAGTGCTCTACCACTTGAGCCACAGCTCCACTTCCTGTTTTGGTGCTTAACTGGAGAAAAGAGTTTCACAGACTTTCCTGCCTGCATTGACTTTGAACCATGATTCTCAGATCTCAGCCTCCTGAGTAGCTAGGGATTACAGGTGTGAGCCACTAGTGCCTATTTTTTGTTTTGTTTTGGTTTTTGCCAGTCCTGGGCCTTGAACTCAGGGCCTGAGCACTGTCCCTGGCTTTCTTTTGCTCAAGGCTAGCACTCTGCCACTTGAGCCACAGCGCCACTTCTGGCCTTTTTCTATATATGTGGTGCTGAGGAATCTTTCTTCCTACTTTTAAAATGTTGCTACCTGAGAATTTCAAATGATCCATAATCTATTTCCTCTCACAGTACTTTGTAATCACTTCCCTATATGACCATCTTCCACATGGGTGAAAACAGCCTTTGTGGTCCCTGAATTTTCTTTTTTTGTTTGGCCAGTCCTGGGGCTTGGACTCAGGGCCTGAGCACTGTCCCTGGCTTCTTTTTGCTCAAAGCTAGCACTCTGCCACTTGAGCCACAGCGCCACTTCTGGCCATTTTCTGTATATGTGGTGCTGGGGAATCGAACCCAGGGCCTCATGTATACAAGGCAAGCACTCTTGCCACTAGGCCATATCCCCAGCCCCAGGTCCCTGAATTTTCTTCCTTGGTTACATCACAATATTGGCACCTTGTAAGTTTGAAGTTAAACTAAACTTTTCCAGTTCTTTTTATTTGTTTTGAGTTTTTGTTTTGTGCTTTGAGGCAAGGTATTGCTATAGAGCTTAGAATAGTCTGTAACTTGCTCTGTAGTCTAGCCTGACCTCCAACTTATGATCTACCTACCTCAGTTTCCTGAGTAGGATTACACATGTGAGCCACCAGTGTCAGGCTAGTTTTGCTGTTTCTATTTTCCTGTGAACTGTAATCATCTCAGGTCCTCACTTGCTGGAACATTCTCAATTTCTTTCTCATGTATGACTTTTCATAGACAGGCTACTGTCATTCTTGTTGCCCACATCTGGATATATTGTACCATCAAAATGATAATGCAGCTGGGAATGTGGCTTAGTGGTAGAGTGCTTGCCTAGCATGCATGAAGCCCTGCGTTTGATTCCTCAGCACCACATAAGCAGAAAAAGCCAGAAGTGGCACTGTGGCTCAAGTGGTAGAGTGTTAGCCTTGAGCAAAAGAAGCTAGGGGACAGTGTCCAGGCCCTGAGTTCAAGCTCCAGGTCTGGCAAAAAAAAAAAAAAAAAAAAGTCATGCAACTCTAGAGGACCACTGATGATGCTGTTGTGGGTCCATGGATCAACAGGCAATGAGACACTCAGATGAGAAAAATTTTAAAAAGATTTTATTGAGTGAGAAAGTACTGGCATGCCAAGACTGCAGGTCGGAATTTCAAGATGCAGTCCCGGGCCATCTCAGAAGGCTGCTTATATACCCCCAAACCACAGGAATTTTCCCTTTAGCTGAACTATAGGGCCTTGTTATGTCCGAGAGGTCCATCAGAACAAACAGGTCAGGGCTTCTTGATCTTCACTGGAAATCATCTAACAATCAGGTGGGAAAACAGGATGAAACTCTGGGGGCGTGAGGGTTACAGGTGTGATCAATACAGAGCAAAACAAGTTCAAAGCAAGGTGGGTAAATACAACTACATAACTTTACAGCAGGGGCCAGCTTCAGAAAAGTTTTACATTGAACACTACCGAACCATAAAAGAAACATTTTACATTGAACACTACAGAACAGTATTATTTGTTGTTGAAACCTAGCATAGGGCTGGGAATATGACCTAGTGGTAAAGTGCTTGCCTCGTGTACATGAAGCCCTGGGTTCGATTCCTCAGAACAACACATATAAAAGAAGCCAGAAGTGGTGCTGTGGCTCAAGTGGTAGAGCACTAGCCTTGAGCAAAAAGAAGCCAGGGACAGTGCTCAGGCCCTGAGTTCAAGGCCCAGGATTGGCAAAAAAACAAAACAAACAGAAAAAAGAAACCTAGCATAATTACAGATTAGTTATCTTCATCACTTCAATGCCTCTAGCTTTACAGAGACAGAGGGAATGGGGAATTACAGTTTAATGATACAGGGTTTCAATGTGGGATGGTAAGAAAGTTCTGGAGATGGGTATACACAATCATATGATTATATTTAATGCCAGGGAACAAAACATTTGAAGTTGGTTACCAAATGGGGATGATTGTCACTCAATCCAAGCGTTGGAGCCTGTTTCCAGAACAGTAACAAAAGGGAGAAAAGAAGAAAAGGGAAGGTAAAGAAAGGAAGATTTTTCTTTCTTTTTGAAAGGTTAAAATTGAAAATTTTGTTAGGTATATTTTACCATGATCATCTTCCAATACACAAATAAAATGTTCATAGCAGCTAGCTATATTTACAAGGGTCCCAGATTGGAAACAACCCCAAGGCTCAACAATAGCCAAATGAATAAAGCAAATTGTGGTATGGCCATACACTGGAATGCTGTTGAATAATAATCACAGTGATTATGTTTTAGGAAGTGGAGTGGGACGACAATTATTTCTCCTAGTTCTGGAGGCTAGAAGTCAGAGTTGATGCTGTGGTGGGATCTCAGTGAGGGCCTCCTCACATAACGGGGCCACAATACTTTGTTGTTGTTGTTGTTTTAAAAAGAAAGCAATGACCTGTCACATAACGCTATAACTTTGAGAACAAGCTAGGCAGAGAAAAAAAAAAGCGTGACACAAAGGACAAATATTGCATGATCCCACTTACACAAAATATCCTGACTAGGCAAATTCCTGGAGACAGAAAAAGATCAGCAGTTCGGGGGCCAGAGGGGAGGAGGAAAAGAGAAAAATCCAGGGGTGGGGAGCAAATGGCTGCCGGGAGGCGGAGGGGGCGGGCGGCCCGGTGGCTCGGGGTCGCGTGCGAGCCCCGTGCTCCGGCTCTTTGTCCCCTTCCACCGCCAGAACAAAGGGCTTGGGGCGCCCGGGGCCGCGCGGTCCGTCCTGGCTCCGGGTTCTGGGCGGCGGCTGAGCCGCGGGCCAGGGGCCCCGGAGCAGGAGGGAGGGGGAGTCCACTTGCCCCATTTACTACGTGAATGTCACGGATCCAGTCCCTTCCTCTTCCTCTTCCTCATCTCCATCACTCCGATCCAGCAAGCAGAAGTCTGCGCACGCGCGAACACACACACACGCGCACACACACACACACACACACACACACACACACTTGCTTTTGTTCTCCAAAACTGTACCACAAGCAGGTGACCGGCGGCATCTGGCTCTGCGCGCCCCGCGTGGACGCCCCGTGGACGCCCCGCGCCGTCCTGGCTCTCCCAGCGCTGGAGGCGCCCCGCTCATTTCCTAAATCCTTTCTTTGTTTCTTGGATTTTGCCACCAGATCCTGAGCTGCATGGAATGCGCAAGGCCCAGAACGGGAACTATCCCTGTCCCCCGTCCCCGTCCGCCCCCCCCTCTCCCCCCCCCCCGCCCCCCCGCCTCCTCCGGCCTGGAGTCTGCGAGCCTCACTTTATTCTCCAGCCCCTTGGCCAGCCTGGGGGGGGGGGGGCGGGGGGTAGGGGGGGGATTGTCCCTGGCGTCCGTCCACCAGCTGGGCCCCCTTCCTCCTCACCAGCTCTGACCAACACCGATCTGCTTTGCACCCCTGAGATCTCGATGCACAATTTGAACGGCTTTTGATAATTGCACTATTACATGCTCCCTTCCCCCCAAGGAAAGGTGACATGCAAAGGGGACAGTCTGCAACAGTCTGCAGAGACTAATCTACTATTCGCTCTCTTCCCTCTTTTTCTGGAAACATGGCTGCGTATTTATTCACAAACAGCATTAAAGGTACAGAGTGCTTGACAGGGCACTTGTTTGAAGGCTCTCAGCGCCCCCCCCCCTCGTGCCCCCCTCCCTCTGCAGACCCCACAGCACCCAAGCCCAGGGAGGTGGGAGGGGGTCCTGAATGCTCATCTTCCCTTCCGGCAGGTTCTGATTGCTTGCTGGCTCTTGGCCTCTCTGACTGCTACCATATCTGTTTCTTGTCTCTCTTTTTTTTTTTTTTTTTTTTTTAACCAGTCCTAGGCCTTGAACTCAGGGCCTGAGAACTCTCCCTGAGCTGCTTTTGGCTCAAGGCTAGCACTCCAGCACTTGAGCCACTTCTGGCTTTTTCCATATATGTGGTGCTGAGGAATGGAACCCAGGGCTTCATATATGGGAGGCAAACTGCTCTACCACTAGGCCATATTCCCAGCCCGTACCACTTGTTGATCCAGACCCATATCCTATTCCCGGGAAATGGCCCCTGGGTTTCAGAAGATACCTAAGTTTTATTGCATGGAAAGAGCACTGGTCTGAGTGAATGGAGGCCAAGGTTAGGCTGTGGAGGGGGCTGGGAATATGGCCTAGTGGTAGAGTGCTTGCCTTGTAGGCTGTGGACCCTGTCCTTTTTTTTCTTTGCTTGACACTGCTTGAGCAAATTGCTCCACATTTCCCCTTTCCTAACAGATCTCCAACAGCCTCCCAAGAGCCAAAGATTGAGGACGGTGAACCAGAAGCCTCACGCCTCAGGGAGGCCCTGGCCTGTCCCATATCCAGGGGACTGCCTTGGGCCTACCTCCTTGTCCTGGTGGCCTGATATTCCAGGGCCCTCCTCTCCCCACTACTGGGCCAGGTGGGCTATGGACCTCGTACAAATAGAACCTCAGATCTTGCCTTGACACCATGTCCAGAGTGGGCTTGTAGGAAGGGGCCTCACAAGGCAAAAGCAAGCTCCAGCTAGAAACTCTGGTGGTAGAGCACTAACCTTGAGGCTAAAAGCTCAGGCACAGTGCCCAGGCCATGAGTTCAAGCCCCACAGCCTACCCAAATTTTTAAAAATTCATTTGTCTTCCCTTCCCTTCCCTTCCCTTCCCTTCCCTTCCCTTCCCTTCCCTTCCCTTCCCTTCCCTTCCCTTCCCTTCCCTTCCCTTCCCTTCCCTTCCCTTCCCTTCCTTCCCTTCCCTTCCCTCCCTCCCCTCCCCTCCCCTCCCCTCCCCTCCCCTCCCCTCCCCCCCTCCCTCCCCTCCCCTCCCCTCCCCTCCCCTCCCCTCCCCTCCCCTCCCCTCCCCTCCCCTCCCCTCCCTCCTCTCCTTCCCTTCTCCTCCTCTCCCCTCCCCTCCTTTTCTTCTTTTCTTTCTCTTTTAGAGGAACTGGGGACATAGCTCATTGCATAGGCTTAGCATATAGTCCTGGCCTGGGTTCCATCTGTAGCATACACACACAAAAAAAATTGCCTCGACCCAGCAAATTGACTTAACAAGCCAACCAGGGATCAGAACTGTAAATCTGAAGAACTTAGAAGGCCTATGAGTAGATTGGTTTTCTCTCTCTCTCTCTCCAGACCAACTTGGGTACCACAGTATACATGTCCTACTGCTGAGGGGTGAAGGAAAAGTCAGACCTTTGTAAATCTACAGAGGAGCCAAGCACCTGTGGCTCATGCCTGTAATTCTACCTACTCAGGAGGCTGAAATCTGAGGATCATGGTTTAAAGCCAGTCTAAGCAGGAAAATCCGTGAGATTCGTATCTCAAATTAACCATCAGAAAACCGGAAGTGGGGGGCTGGGAACATGGCCTAGTGGCAAGAGTGCTTGCCTCCTATATATGAAGCCCTGGGTTTGATTCCCCAGCACCACATGTATAGAAAAGCCAGAAGTGGCGCTGTGGCTCAAGTGGCAGAGTGCTAGCCTTGAGCAAAAAGAAGCCAGGGACAGTGGCCAGGCCCTGAGACCAAGGCTCAGGACTGGCTAAAAAAAGAAAAAAAATAAATAAAATAAAACGGAAGTGGTGCTGTGGTTCAAGTGGTAGAGTGCTAGCCTTGAGCAAAAAAGATCTCAGAGACAGTGGCCAGATCCTGAGTTCAAGCCCTGTGACCGACATAAAATAAGTTAAAATTTAAAAAATGCAGAGGGGGCTAGGAATATGGCCTAGTGGCAAAAGTGCTCGCCTCGTAAAAATATACAGAGGGACCCAGACTCATGTGTAAGTGGACAGTCAGGCTGAACTCTGTTTTGATTGACAGCTAACAGGCAAGAGCCCAAACTAGTTTTGAATTTCAGTCCTGAGATTAGCATGAGATTCTTTCTGGTTCCACAACCTGAAATCCTTCTCTTCACTAGCCTTACTTTAAGGTAATCCTAGAAAACTCCTCTTGACTACAGTGTAATCCGGAGCTTGGCAACAAATGGTCACCAGGATCTGCTCCAGCTCAGCTGTTCTTGAAATTAGAGCCTAAGAAAAAGGTGACACTACTTTCTTGAGCAGAGAAATGAATCTCATGCATTCTTTACACATACACGTAAACTAATGTGAAGACAGTCCTACCCTCAAAGGGCAGAGACTCACTAGTTAGGTAGCTTACTCTGAAAAAAGATAGATGACATAAAAGAAATAAAAATGTGACTCGCATTGGGCTGGGAATGTGGCTTAGTGGTAGAGTGCTTGCCTAGCTTGCATGAAGTCCTGGGTTCAATTCCTCAGTATCACATAAACAGAGAAAGCCAGAAGTGGTGCTATGGCCCAAGTGATAAGGTGTTAGCCTTGAGCAAAAGAAGCTCAGGGACAGTGCTCAGGCTCTGAGTTCAAGCCCCAGGACTGGCAAAAAAAAAAAAAAAAGTGACTAGCAGAGCACCTGCAAGTTCAAGGCCTTTGAATTCAGTCTTCAATATAAAAAGAAAAAATAGGCCTAAAGAAGTGATAAATAAATTAGAAAATGTTCAACTGGTGGCTCATGCCTGTAATCCTAGATACTCAGGAGATTGAGAGCTGAGGATCTCAGTTCAAAGCCAGCCAGGGCAGGAAAGTCTATGAAACTCATTTATGTACTTGTTTGTTTATTTATTTATTTATAGGCTGATCCTGGGGCTCAAGGTTAGCACTCTACCATTTGAGACATCGCTTCACTTCTGGCTTTTTTTTTTTTTTTTTGGTAGTAGTTTATTGGAGATAAGTGTCTCAAGAACTTTCCTGTTTAGACTGGCTTTAGCCTCCTGAGTAGCTAAGATTGTAGCTATGAGCCACTGGTACCTGGCTTCTTTAAGATTTTTATCTCCAATTAGCCAGCAAAAAGCCAGAAGTAGAACTGTGGTTCAAAAATGGTAGAGTGAGGGGCTGGGAATATGGCCTAGTGCCAAGAGAGCTTGCCTCGTATACATGAAGCCCTGGGTTTGATTCCCCAGCACCACATATATAGAAAACGGCCAGAAATGGCATTGTGGCTCAAGTGGTAGAGTGTCGGCCTTGAGCAAAAAGACAGGGACAGTGCTCAGGCCCTGAGTCCAAGGCCCAGGACTGGCAAAAAAAAAAAAAAAAAGAGTAAAAATGGTAGAGTGCTAGTCTTGAACAAAAACAAAAAACAAAACAAAAAAAAACTTCAGAGGCAGTGCTTAGGCTCTGAGTTTAAGGCCCAGTAACACCACAAAACAACAACAACAAAAAGTAGGGGCTGGGGATATGGCCTAGTGGCAAGAGTGCTTGCTTCATATACATGAGGCCCTGGGTTCAATTCCCCAGCACCACATATACAGAAAATGGCCAGAAGTGGCGCTGTGGCTCAAGTGGCAGAGTGCTAGCCTTGAGCAAAAAAAAAAAACAAGCCAGGGACAGTGCTCAGGCCCTGAGTCCAAGCCCAAGGACTGGCCAAAAAAAAAAGTAAAAGATGTCAAACTACTGGTTGTTGGATTTGGATAGTGGTTTGTGCATTTTTTTTCTTGCCACTTGAACTCAGGGCCTGAGCACTGTCCCTGGTTTCTTTTTGCTCAAGGCTAGCACTCTACCACTTGAGTCACAGTTTTTCTATATATGCGGTACTGAGGAATCAAACCCAGGGCTTCTGCCACTAGGCCATATTACCAGCCTTATAATTTTTTTATATTTTATTTTTCTCAGTCCTGGGGCTTAAACGCAGGGTCTGTCCTTGAGCTTTTTCACTCAAGGCTAGCCCTCTACCGCTTTCAGCTGCAGTCCCACTTCAGGCTTTTTGCTGGTTAATTGGAAATAAGAATCTCAGGGACTTTCCTACCCCATCTGGCTTTGAACCTTGATCCTCAAACCTCAGCCTCCAGGGTAGCTAGGATTCTAGGCATGAGGCACTTGCCTGGCTTTGTGCTTATAATTTAACTCCAGTTAGAGCTAATGGTTCTAAGTGTGTGTGTGTGTGTGTGTGTGTGTGTGTGTGTGTGTGTGTGTGTGTGTGTTTTACTAGGGGTTTGATATCAGGGTCTTGGTGCCTGCTAAGCAGGTCCTCTATCAC
Organism: Perognathus longimembris pacificus; assembly: GCF_023159225.1. Classification (NCBI taxonomy): domain Eukaryota; kingdom Metazoa; phylum Chordata; class Mammalia; order Rodentia; family Heteromyidae; genus Perognathus; species Perognathus longimembris. The sequence goes on along the minus strand of NC_063168.1, from coordinate 24,846,153 downwards.
TTGGAGCTACACCTCCAGTCCACCATTTTTCTGGTTACTTGGAAATGAAATCTTGCAGACTTTTATGCCTGGGCTGGCTTTGAACTTCAATTTTCCAAGTCTCAGCCTCCTGAGTAACTAGGATTACAGGTGTGAGCCATCCGTCCCCAGCCTGTTGTACAGTTTTCCTTTCCTTGGAGACAGCTCTCAGGTTCCTGGAGAGCTGACTAGCCTGGCTCCCTGTGGTTGTGCACCTTCATTCTCTGCCACGAGCAGCCCTTCACCCTCAAGGGTGCCTTTGGGAAATGAGCTCTAGAGCAGCCTTGGTGCCACTGGAATGAGCTTTAGTACTTCAGGGTCACGGGGAGGTGAACATGGCAGATTCAGCAGTCAGGTCAGCAAGCCCAGCTAATGTGGACGGTGAATGCAGCCCCACTCAGTCAGGCTGAATTCAGAGTTCAGAGCGTTTCCATGAGGTCCTGCTGGGTGTCAGCCAGGGCTTTAGCCTGTTTCTCCTCCCACAGAGAAGTTCTGGTGAGTCTGGAAGCATAGTAATGCCTTTTCCTGGTAAGGGTGAGGTCTTGAATTCAAACCCAGTAGGCAAAGAGAAAAGAAAACAAGAGAAGTTCTTGCTGGTGACACTTCTGGGGAAATCGCCTGGCTCACAAGGGACTTCCCTTCTCTCAAAAGAGCTGCACCTGGGGGACATGTCAGTGGCCAGAAGCCTCTTCCCTGGGCATTGCTGACTGAGGGCGCTGGCAGACACCTAACCCAGGCAGGCAAGCCACATTCTCTCTCCTGAGAATTTGAAACCTGAACAGCAAGTCTGTGAGCAGGGCTGGCGGGCAGCAGTGTCACATGAGCCAGCATGCTTTAGAGAAAAGGTCCAGGGATGCCCGGGTTCCTGCCTGTCTGCTGTCTAATGCCTCTTCCTTTACCTTCCTGAGCTACCCCTGTCTCCTTCCCAAAAAAGTCCCATTGGGTTAGATGGTCAGGGTTGCTTTGGGAGGACTCAGAAAATAAAAACACAAGCCAGACATAAACCAAGCCGTTAGAAATATATAGCATCCAACCAAGAACCAGGTATGATTTTTTTTAAGTTTATCATTATTATTATTATTATTTTGCCAGTCCTGGGCTTGAACTCAGGGTCTGGGTGCTGTCCCTGAACTCTTTTGCTTAAGACTAGCACTCTAGGGTTGGGGTGTAGCTCATGCTAGCCTACCAAGCTCAATGTCCTGGATTTGATCCCCAATACCAGAACAGAAAAGACAAAAAAAAAAACAAAAACAGTTAAAAAAAAAAAAAAAAAAAAAGACTGGGGACTGGGAATATGGCCTAGTGGCAAGAGTGCTTGCCTCGTATACATGAGGCCCTGGGTTCGATTCCTCAGCACCACAAATATAGAAAAAGCCAGAAGTGGTGCTGTGGCTCAAGTGGTAGAGTGCTAGCCTTGAGCAAAAAGAAGCCAGGGACAGTGCTCAAGCCCTGAGTTCAAGCCCCAGGACTGGTAACAAAAACAAAACCAAACAAACAAAAACAGTTTAGTGATATTGGAGATTGAACACAAGACCTTGCATGTGTTAAGTAAGCACTCTACTAAGGAACTACACCCCCAACTCCATTTCTTGTTTATTTCCTACTCAGTGGCTGGGTGATAGCTGAGACTTCTGGACATTGGCAATATTCACGTTCTTTAAATACATCACACTACATTTAACACCGAACCAGGTATCCTTTCGTCTCCATTTTCTCTAAGAATAAAAGGTTTTACTACTTAGCTGGGCTCCAGTGGCTCATTCCTATAATCCTAGCTGCTCAAGAGGCTGAGACCCGAGGACCAGGCAAACAAATCAGCTAAGACTTTTGTGTGTGTGTTTGTTTTTGGCCTTGTCTTAGGGCTCAAACTCAGGGCCTGAATACAGTCTCTGAGCTTTTTTGCTCAAGCCTAGTGCTTTACCATTTGAGCCGCTTGAAGCTTTTGATGGTTAAAATTGGAGAGAAAAGTCTCACAAACTTCCCTGCCTGGGTTGGCTTCAAAATACAATCCTCAGATATCAGACTCAAGTAGTTAGGATTACGGGCATGAGCCATTAGTGCCCAGCTTAGCTGAGACTTTTTTTTTTTTTTTTTTTTTTTTTGCCAGTCCTGGGGTTTAAACTCAGGGTTTGAGCACTGTCTCTGGCGGCTTCTTCTTCTTCTTCTTCTTCTTCTTCTTCTTCTTCTTCTTCTTCTTCTTCTTCTTCTTCTTCTTCTTCTTCTTCTTCTTCTTCTTCTTCTTCTTCTTCATCCTCTTCTTCCTCCTCCTCTTCTTCTTCTTCTTCTTCTTCTTCTTCTTCTTCTTCTTCTTCTTCTTCTTCTTCTTCTTCTTCTTCTTCTTCTTCTTCTTCTCCTTCTCTTCTTCTTCTTGCTCAAGGCTAGCACTCTACCACTTGAGCCACATTCCCAGCCCTTAGCTGAGACCCTTAATTCTAATGAGCCAGCCAAAATCCAGAAGTGGAGGTGTGGCTCAAGTGGTACAGGGACAGCTAGCAAGGGCATAGGCCATAAATTCAAGCCTTAGTACCTACTCAAACAAAAAGGTTTTTAATACTTTGCCTACCTAAAGAGGTTTTGTTTGGTCAACCTGAAGTCCTTGAAGATTTTGTTTGATTCTCTCTCTCTCTCTCTCTCTCTCTCACACACACACACACTCACAAATATGTACATATAACATTAAATTTGCTGTTATCCCCTGTGAGGGTGGCACCTAGGCCCTCACACATGCTAGGAAAGTGCTCCACCAGTGAGCTCTACCCTAACCTCCTAACCATTTTAAAATACACAGTTCATTGACACTGACTACAGTCACATTGTTGTCAACCATAGGATGGTCTTGTTTTAATGTGATTCCCAATATGTAATTGCTCTGAAATTCAATTTTTATGCCTCATGGAAAATTATCATGTGGATGCAAATCATTTAAACCCTTTGTCAGAACATCTATCTGTTTTTCTGGTTTGGAAACCACAGTAGCTCTGAGTGTGAACTGGGTCAAGTTCTAGGCAGCTTTGAGCTCTGCCTGGGGGAACCATTCTCAGGAGTTAGAGCTTAGGGTAGGTTTTGTGTAGTCTAAGGCCTCAATATACGTGGTCCTCACTCATTCAAGCCTTTGTTGATTCCACCGACTAGGAACTGAAATAGGAACTAAAGGCAGGACCCAGTCAGAGGTGGCCAAGCATCCAGAGATTGATATGATCACAGGGGCATAGGGGAAGGGGCTCAGAAGACTGGAGAGCAGAAGACAAACACACATCTCCATTAGATAAGATTACAAATATAGCCTTGGAGCTGGGAACTGGTGACTCACACCTGTAATCCTAGCTACCCAGAAGCCCGAGGATTGCAGTTCAAAGCCAGTATGAGCAGAAAAGTTTATGAAACTCTTATCTGCAGTTAACTAGTACGAAGTTGAAAATGGAGATGTGGCTTAAATGGTAGGGATGAGTAGAAAAGCTAAGTGAGAACTCTAGGCTTTTAGCTCATTTATTTTATATTAATATGTATATATGCACATACACACGTGTGTGTGAGCCACCAGTGCCCACACATTCCCACACCAGGGCTTACATGCATGTATTGTGTGTGTGTACCCACAAACCAGGTCTTAACTTTTTGTTTTTGTTGTTGCCAGTCCTGGGGCTTGAACTCTGGGTCTGGGTGCTGTCCCTGAGCTTCTTTTGCTCAAGGCGAGTGCTCTACTAGTTGAGCCACAGCCCCACTTCTGGCTTTTTGGAGTAGGATATTGGGGATAAGAGTCTCAAACCCTGGGTTCCATTCCTTAGTACCAATAAGCAGAAAAGGCCAGAAGTGGAATTGTGGCTCAATTGGTAGAGTGCTAGCCTTGAGCAAGAGAAGTTCAGAGACAGTGCCCAGCCCTGAGTTCAAGTCCCAGGACTGGGAAAAAGAAAAAGGTAAGGGCTGGGAATATGGCCTAGTGGCAAGAGCACTTGCCTCCTACACATGAAGCTCTCGGTTCGATTCCCCAGCACCACATATATGGAAAACGGCCAGAGGAGGCGCTGTGGCTCAGGTGGCAGAGTGCAAGCCTTGAGCGGGAAGAAGCCAGGGACTGTGCTCAGGCCCTGAGTCCAAGGCCCAGGAATGGCCAAAAAAAATAAAATAAAATAAAAAGGTAAAGTATTGCTGGTTTCAAACTTTCTATTCCCCTGTCTCAGCCTCCTGAAAGAAAGCTGAAGTTACTAATATGGACCACCATGTTTGCCTAGCTCCTGTGTGTGTGTGTGTGTGTGTGTGTGTTATCCAAATATATATTATCATACATATATACATATAGTGCACACACACACAATCAGTGTCTTTCTCCGCAAGTGCTCTATCACTGAGCTGTGTATTCTCAGCCCCCATACCAGATTTTTTTTTTGCCAGTCCTGGGGCTTGGACTCAGGGCTTGAGCACTGTCCCTGGCTTCTTTTTGCTCAAGGCTAGCACTCTGCCACTTGAGCCACAGCGCCACTTCTGGCTTTTTCTATATATGTGGTGCTGAGGAATCAAACCCAGGGCTTCATGTATACGAGGCAAGCACTCTTGCCACTAGGCCATATTCCCAGCCCCAGATTTTTTTTAAGTTCTTTATTTATATTGTTACTCTAAAGGTGGCGTACAGAGGCGTTACAGTTACATAAGTCAGGGACCGAGTACATTTCTCTTTGGACTATGTGACCCCTTCCCTCACTTTTCCATACCAGATTTTGAAGGGCTTCCAATGACACAAAGAAAAGTTTAGACTCGGGGCTGGGGATATAGCCTAGTGGCAAGAGTGCCTGCCTCGGATACACGAGGCCCTAGGTTCGATTCCCCAGCACCACATATACAGAAAACGGCCAGAAGCGGCGCTGTGGCTCGAGTGGCGGAGTGCTAGCCTTGAGCGGGAAGAAGCCAGGGACAGTGCTCAGGCCCTGAGTCCAAGGCCCAGGACTGGCCAAAAAAAAAAAAAAAAAAGAAAAGTTTAGACTCTTCTTCAGCTGGGATTGGAGTGGGGGTAAAAGCAGATGATAATTTTAGAGCAAAGTCAGATTGCATCAATGGGAAGAGTAGCCTTACAGGGGTGCTGTACAGAGCTCAGAGAGAGGCCAGGGGGACCCAACAACTTTAGAATTATTAAATGTCTTTTTAAATCACACAGTGAGAGAACTGGGTTCCCTAGTCCAGTTCCAACATCTTTCAACATTTCACAATGGTTATTTGCTACCAAAGAGGACTTCCTTCCACTCTGCCAGTGTGCTTTTCAGAGCCATCTTCCTTTATAGCCCCTGAAAGAATCTGTCCCAACCATCCCAGGGACCATGCCGAGATAGTCACAAGACAGGAGAAGAAAGTTTATAAGGAGGTTTATTAGTGGGACCATATCTCCCACAGGAGAGGGAGCAACATGACCTCTGCATCATATCCAGGTGGTCGCTTATATAGCTCTGGGGCTAAAGCTAAAGGGGAAGTAGCTAGGTCTGAATGGTGAGTTATTAGCTCTAGGGCTGGGAGTTCTGGATCTAGGGGCTAATGGGAAGGGCTGAGGACCTGAGGCAGGGGAAATACTAACACACACACACACACACACACACACACACACACACACACACACACACACACGCCCAGCCCCTGGGAAAATAGAGTTGGTACGAAACCTGCTAGAAAAATGTGCATTCCTAAACACCACCTCACAGCCCAGGCAGGCTTCGCCAGGCAGGCAGGCTTTTCAGATAAAGACTAAAGTTTCTCAAGATCTGATTTCCTAGGCTGCTTTACAGGAGCGGGGTGAGGGTGGGGAGGGGAAGGGATAAGATGATCTGTGAGAGGAAGCAGATGGAAAATTCTGTTTCAAAGGTGAAGCCTCCATCACTGCTGACAGCTGTGACCTGTGCTAGCAAGGAGCCAGCCGTGCTCTCTGCTGCAGGATCACACACAAAATCTAGGTCAAAGTGTGGCCTGGATCTAGAACACTGGAATGTTCAAATGGGGAGGGTCCATTTAAAGCTAACTCACTCATTTGATAAATGGGGAAATTGAGTCCTTGGAAGTGGCAAGCCAGATCTAAAGCTTCAGGCTCTGTTATTTCCCAGTCTTTCATCCAGGAGTCCAGGATATGTTTGGATGTATTTATAAATAAGGCCACCAGCTGAGGTGGTTCACTCTTGTAATTCCAGCTACAAGGGAAGTAAGTGTAGGTAGGAGGATCATGATTCCCCAGCCTTGGACAAAAAGTGAGACCCTATCTGAAAAACAGCCTCAAACAGAAAGGGCTGAGGGTGTGGCTTGAGGGGTAAAGTGCCTGTTTAAATAGATGTAGATGACTGGTAGGCTGGTAGGTACATACATACATACACACACAGGAGGAATGATATTCAGTGGCTTCATGTGTTATTTTATTTTATTTTATTAAAAGCCCAAATCAAGTCAGGAGCCACTGGCTCCTGTGGGTAATCCTAGCTAGTCAGGAGGCTGAGATCTGAGGATCATGGTTCAAAACCAGCTGGGGCAAGAAAGTCTGTGAGAGGTTTTTCTGGTTGGTCATGAGGCTTGAACTCAGGATGTGCGTGCTCTGCCTGAGATCTTTTGTTCAAGGCTAGTGCTCTACCACTTTGAGCCACAGTTCCACTTCCAGTTTTCTGGAGGATAATTGGAGATAAGCATCTCATGGACTTTCCTTGCTTGCTTTCAATCCTCAGATTTCAGCCTCCTGAGTAGCAAGTATTACAGGCATGAGTCACTGGTGCCTGGCTCTGTGAGACTCTTATCACCAAAAGGCTGGAAGTAGAATTGTGGCAAGTGGTAGAGCACTAGCCTTGAGCACAAGAATTCAGAGACAGCACCTGAGCCCTGAGTTCAACCTAGTGTACCAGCAAAAGCACACACACACACACACACACACACACACACACACACACCCCAAACAAAAGCCCAAATCTCAAATAAAAATGCTCCTGGAGTCTCTTTGTGAAGTAAGGCCATTTACTCCAGCAACTCCTGGTCATTAGTCTTTTCTTTTCTTTCTTCTCTTTTCTTTTCTTTTCTTTTCTTTTCTTTTTTTTTTTGGTACTGGGGATTGAACCCAGGATGTTGTACTTGCTAGGCAAGTGCTTTGCCACTGAGCTACATCCCAGCACCGCCCCCCAACCTGTCACATCTGTCATTAGTTTGGAACATCAGTGTTGTCTCCTGTGGTTATGGGTGAGTGGGTAGAATGGACCAGGCCAGCAGGTGAGAGAGCTGGGCTGGGGGAATGCAGTGTCCATATAGGCCAATTAACTTTTTACTCCAGTGGTTCTCAACCATAGCTGTATACTGGACTCATCTTGGCAGATTCCAGAACTCTCAAAGCCTTGGCCCTAAACTACAGAAGAGTCTCTAGAGCTGGAACCCAGGCATTAGGATTTTTCAATGCTCGGTGAGGGTAGGGAGATGTGGCTCAACGGGTATTGCACCTAGTCCAGAGATTAAACCAATATCGTCAAAACAGGCAAAAACTCCACGAGGTGCTCTTTTTTTTTTTTTACTGGCCTTAGGATTTGAACACAGGACCTTTCGTTTATTTGTTGAGTTTCACTTGCTTAGTTGGCTCTCTACCACTTGAGCCACACCTCCAGCCTCTGTTTGCTGATGATTTGGGGACATGGTATCTTTCTGCCTTGTCTGGCTTCCAACTGAGTGGCCCCCTGACTGCTAGGATTACAGGTGTGAGCCAGCTGCACAAATTACCTCAACATAGAAAGAAAGCTTGGTATCTCTGCCTCCATTTTGTATGTAAGTCTGCTTTAAGCCATTCTCTGCAGTCACTTTGCCACTTATGATCCTGGAAGGATGGGAATGAGAGATAATAAGTTTGTGACTATGGAGGAAACTATCCCTAAGGGAAGAACAGAGCCTCTGCTCACCTACCACCCAACCAGCTGACCCAGGACTTGTTTGTCCTGACTGAGGAAGACAGAGATAACTTCTGCAAAGCCCCTCCAGATGAGGACTAGGATAATGGCCAGCCAAGCCCAACCTGTGCCGACTCTAGCCATGTATACCTTTTCAACTGCTGCGCCAATGGGTCCCTGTCTAGTCAAGTGATGGCTCATGTCTGTACCCCAAAGATAGATGAAGGTATAGCAAAGTATCTCTTCTTATGGCTCTTTTCTCTGTCCTTCACCATGTCTCTGTATTTGGAGTAAAGAGGTGAGTGGCTAGACTTGACATGTGGAGCTCCTAAAGTTTGGAACCAGGGTCTAAAACTGCCAGTTCTTTTTCTTGGTTACAGGCCTTGAACTCAGAACCTGGATGCTGAGCTTTTATGCTCAAGGCCAGCACTCTACCACTTTGAGCCACAGCTGTACTTCTGGTTTTCTAGTGGATAACTGGAGATAAGAGTCTCAAGGACTTCCATGCCCAGGCTGGCTTTGAACCTAAGTAGCTAGGATTACAAGCATAAGCCATTGGTTTTGGCTTTGTTTGTCATTTTTATTTTTTTGTTGTTGTTGTTTTGTTTTGTTTTGCCAGTCGTGGAGCTTGAACTCAGGGCCTGAGCACTGTTCCTAGCTTCTTTTTGTTCAAGACTAGCACTCTACCACTTGAGCCACAGCGCCACTTCTGGATTTTTCCATCTATGTGGTGCTGAGTAATCAAACACAGGGCTTCATGTATACAAGGCAAGCACTCTACCACTAGGCCATATTCCCAGCTGGTGTTTTTATTTTTTAAAATAATTATTTATTGTCAAAGTGATGTACAGAGGGGTTACAGTTTCATACGTAAGGTAGTGGGTACATTTCTTGTACAATTTGTTATCTCCTCCCTCATTTCCCTCCTCCCCCCTCCCCCTGGTGTTTTTATTTTTTAATTTGGAAAAAAAGTGCAGACAGATTACTATGTATTTCAATTAGGTTAAGAACATATTCAAAAGTAAATATCAGGGCTGGGAAGGTGGGTCAATGGTAGAGTGCTTGCCTAATATGCATGAAGTGCTGGGTTTGATTCATCAGCACTACATACACAGAAAAAGCCGGAAGTGGCACTGTGGCTCAAGTGGTAGCAAAAGAAACTCAGGGACAGTGCCTAGGCCCTGTGTTCAAGCCCCTGGTTGAGTGGGAATGTGGCTTAGTGGTAGAGTGCTTGCCTAGATTGCATGAAGCCCTGGGTTTGATTCCTCAGCACCACATAAACAGAAAAAGATAGAAGTGGTGCTGTGGCTCATGTGGTAGAGTGCTAGCCTTGAGCAAAAGGAAGCCAGCTATCGACAGTACCCAAGCCCTAACTTGAAGCCTCAGGACTGGCAAAAAAAAAAAAAGTTAATGTCAGCCAGGCACCAATGGCTCACACCTGTAATCCTAGCTACTCAGGAGATAAGATCTGAGAATCATGGTTCAAAAGTTGGTGCAGGCAGAAAAGTCAGTGATATTTTCATCTCCAGTGAATCACCCAAACGCCAGAAATGGTGCTGTGGCTTAAAGTGATGCTAGTGTTGAGTCTAAGACCCTGGACTAATGTGCATGCATGTGCACGCATACACACACACACACAGCAAAAAGAGTGAGTAAATGTCTTTCTTCAGATGGTATTCTTGTTTGTTTGGTTATGACCTTATCAGATTTTTTTTTTTTTTTTTTTTTTGGCCAGTCCTGGGCCTTGGACTCAGGGCCTGAGCACTGTCCCTGGCTTCTTTTTGCTCAAGGCTAGCACTCTGCCACTTGAGCCACAGCGCCACTTCTGGCCATTTTCTGTATATATGTGGTGCTGAGGAATTGAACCCAGGGCCTCATGTATACGAGGCAAGCACTCTTACCACTAGGCCATATCCCCAGCCCCCAGATTTTTTGTTTTCTTTTCCCTGAGACAGTTTTTAATGTAGGCATTTGCTGCTGCATGAGAAGAGCCCTGTGTGTTGGCAGCTTTGATTCTGTCACGGTGTGGGTTTCTGGAACTCCAAATAGAGTCTTTGCCACCAAGAGGGCTATTTGAGCTCCTGGTCAATGATAATAGGGGTTCTGAAAGTAGCAGACCAGCTTTCTGACTAGGGCAGTTTACTAAATCAGAGCAAAGTGCCTGGCCAGCACTCAACGTCGTAAAGACAGGAGCTATTATTATTCCAGATGGCTCTTGGGCCTTAGCACTTCCTTGGGTGGAGCCGGCGGGAAGTCTCCTGCTCCAGGGCCTTAGCAGAGCACTGTCCAGTGGATGGATTGGAATGGCAGCCACACATGGAACTTCTTTTTTTAAAAATACTTATTTTTAATTATCTTAAAATAGCTGTCCACTAAGCCGGGTGCCAGTGACTCATGCCTGTAATTCTAGCTACACCGGCTGAAATCTGAGGATCACAGTTCAAAGCCAGCCTGGGCAAGAAAGTCCCAGAGACTGTTATCTCCAACTAACTGCCAAAAAACAACTAGAAGTGGAGCTGTGGCTCAAGCTGTAGAGCATTTTCCTTGATTAAAGAAACTCAGAGACGGTGCCCAGACCCTGAGCTCAAGCCCAAGAATCGGCAGGAAAAAAGAAGAGTTGTAAAAGGGGTTTCAGTTTTTCTTTTTTGTTTTTGCCAGTCCTAGGCCGTGAACTCAGGGCCTGAGCACTGTCCCTGGCTTCTTTTTTGCTCAAGGCTAGCACTCTGCCACTTGGACCACAGCGCCACTTCTGGCCATTTTCTGTATATGTGGTGCTGAGGAATCGAACCCAGGGCCTCATGTATGCGAGGCAAGCACTCTTGCCACTAGGCCATATCCCCAGCCCGGGTTTCAGTTTTTCAATTTAGCATGTCTAGTTGTATGTACCCACACATGGGATTTCAAATTTGCTAGTGGTTATATTTTTAAGAAGTAAAACAAAAAGTGTGGGGTATAGCATAGTGAATTCTTGACATACCCTCCCCCAAATAAAAAAACCCACGCAAAATTAATTTAAAAAATAGTTTATGGCTAGGAATGTGGCTTAGTGGTAGTGTGCTTGTCTAGCACGCAGGAAGCCTGGTTTCAATTCCCAGTACCATATAAACAGAAAACATCAGAAGTGGCGCTGTGGCTTAAGTGGTAGAGTGCTAGCCTTGAGCAAAAAACGCTCAGGGACAGTGCTCAGGCCCTGAGTCCAAGCCCCAGGGCTGGCAAAAAAAAAAAAGTTTATTCAACTAAGCATACCTAAATGTTAACATTTCAAGATTTATAAAAAAAAAAATTAACAAATGATCAGAGCTGTTACTTTACAAGGTGTGCCACACCTCTGGTACAGCATTTTGCTGGTTAATTGGAGGAGTCGCTCCAACCCTTTTTCTCCTGGGATTTGGCTTTGAACCACAGTCCTCTGGATCTCATCTTCCAGAATAGCTAGGATTACACATATGAGCTACTCAAGCCTGTGGCATTTTACATCCTAATTGGGACTAATCACATTTCAAGTCTTCAAGATCCCACCTACATGGCTGCTGTGTTGGACAGACAGTGCAGGTTTAGTCTGGATTTCCTTCTGTCCTCAAACTTGCTCACTGTTAAGTTCCCATTAAATGTGCTCCTCAGGTTGGTCCCTTCTCCTGTAAGGTCCCCTCCTCACCGCAGCTCCTGTGTTCTGCTCAGACCTTTCTTGTTCCAGCTTGAGTCTGTTCTAGAAAATGTTATGTGGGGTGAGGTGTGGGGTCTGTTTTGTTTTGACAGTCCTTAGGCTTGAACTCAGGGCCTGGATACTGTTCCTGAGCTTCTTTTGCTCAAAACTAGCACTCTACCACTTGAGCCACAGGGCCCAGTTCCAGCCTTTTCTATTTATGTGATGCTGAGGAATCGAACCTGGGGCTTCCTGCATGCTAAGCAAGCACTCTACCCCTAAGCCACATTCCCAGCCCCCGTGTTTAACCTAATTTGGCACACCTCAAAAATTGCAAGATTGCTGGTTACCACTGGGACATTTGTGATGGCAAGAGGAAAATGACATTTTCTGTCTTAATTTGCTTGGCCCTAGCAGCAGCCTGCCCAAGGACTGAGTAGGAAGTTTGGAGGAATCTGTAGCCTTCAACTCTCTCCACCCACCCAGGCGCCACCCCAGTGAGGGGACCCGGCCTAAGGGCCTCTCAGCCCAGCCCGATGAGTCAACACATGATCACCCGGTCACTTGTTAAGCTTTTCACACACACACACACACACACACACACACACACACACACACACACACACACACACACACACACAGCAACCAAACAAAAAGGATCCGTTTTTTTTTTTAAATTAACCACACTGTGCTTTTAATAAATGGAACCCCGCCTCCCCATAGCAACACGTGTAGATTGAATCAGACACTGAAAGAAAAGCCCAGAGAAATTGCTGTAGATAAACCAGTGAAGAGAATGTGGGCTACACATCATCAACATAATTACACCAGGAAGAGGGAGGGGGCAAAATGAGGACCCAGGGGGCTCAGTTCAGTGGGAGAAGGCTGAGGTAATAACTATCACAGTCGTCTAGCCCTTCCTCCACACCTACCCCAGGCAGTGTAGGAAGCTTGAGGTTTCTGGGATGGTAGGAGGTTGGGGGAGGAATTCAGATCCTGCCTGCAGGGCAGAACAAGGCTGAAATCCTTCCTGTTCTGACTCTGGGACTGCTCATTTTATCTTCTTCCCCAGTTTTTTGCCCACATTTTCAAGGAAGTTGGTCTTCTTTCACATTCTTTTCTGTATGAATATCCTTGAGTCACTACCATAAGGAAATCCAAGTTCTCTCCTTTTACTTAATACCTGATCTCTTGCCTGTGTTATTTTTAATTTAGTTAATTACTTTTTGCTCAGGTACTGAGTGGGTCCTGAATTCATATCATGGTCATTGCCCCTTACCTTTTTTTTCAAGAATGGTGCTTTTGGGGCTGGGAAAATGGCCTAGTGATAAGAGTGCTTGCCTCCTATGCAGGAAGGCCTGGGTTCAGTTCCTCAGCACCACATATATAGAAAAAGCCAGAGGTGGTGCTGTGGCTCAAGTGGTAGAGTGCTAGTCTTGAGCAAAAAGAAGCCAGGGGCAGTGCTCAGACCCTGATTTCAAGGCCCAGGACTGCCCCCCCCCCCAAAAAAAAAGAATGGTGCTTTTCCACTTGAGCCATATACCTCCTACTTTCAGCTTTGTGGCTTTTTGTTTTGTTTTGTTTTTGTTTTTTGGTGTACATGCCTTTCCTAGAGCTTGAATTCAAAGCCTTAGGCAGTATCCTTGAGCTTTATTTTTGCTCAAGGCTAGTGCTCTATCATCACTTGAGCCACAGCTCTATGTTCAGCTTTTGGGTAGTTTATTGGAGGAGTTTCATGGACTTTCCTGCCTGGTCTGACTTTGAACATGATCCTCAGATCTCAGCCTCCTGAGTAGTTAGGAAGACACATGTGAGCTATCAGTGCTCAGCTTGTGATAGTTTCTCTTGGTTATCCTTTCTATAGTTCAGTCTGATTGCTATTGCCCACTTCTGTCATAAGTGCTCTCTAGTTTCGATTTATCTATTATGTCTTCAACTTATGTGGAACTAACTCTTCAATCTTTTTCTTTGGTTCAGATATGTATCTGATCATACAGCTATCTGCTGGACACTTCCAAAATGGAATCTATTCTTTTCTTCCTATCAAATATGCTTTTGTGTTTTTCCTAATGGGCATGATAGACATGCCTGTAATTTCAGCACTCAAAAGGCTAAGGAAAAAGGAGAGGAGTATAACATTGAGGCAGGCCATCCTATGCTAAGTAGTGAGACTGCTCAAACCTTTTTTTTTTTTTAAGTAGTAAGACTGCTCAAACATTTTTTTTTTAAACCCGGATGTTGGAGCTCTTCAAACTCCTATGGCTTCCTCATTCCCTCTGTCAGCCCTTCCTGTGAATGGTGTGTGTGTGTGTGTGTGTGTGTGTGTGTGTGTGTGTGTGTGAGAGAGAGAGAGAGAGAGAGAGAGAGAGAGAGAGAGAGAGAAAATAGAGGAGGGAAGGGGACTAGTCAAACCTTATTTTTTGTTTTAATTGGTAATAAAGTGGAAACCCAGTACAAAAAAAAAGGAAAAGGAAGCTGGGTGTGAGGTGCCAGACTTTGAAGTCAGGCCCCATTTTACCACGTGAACCCCATTTTAGAATCGAACCCTGAGCCAATCAGATTTGTACCTGTGTCCTAATCTTGCTTGCTTGAACACCTGATTGTTGTAACCTTTTTCTTTGCCTTTATAAGCCCTGTGTAATCACAGCTCTGGGCTCCCTCCTAACCTCCGCTGTGTCGGTGGGTAGGACGAGGCCCAAGTTGCAGCTCGCTTAAATAAAGTCTTATCTTGCTGTTGCATTTCAGAATGTCTGAGTCTCGGTGGTTGGTCTTCTTGGTGGTGGTTTCACGACTTGGCACAACAGGTGCTGCTGGCACACACCTGTAATCCTAGCTACTGTGATCAGGGAATCATGGTTTGAAGCCAGCTCCTGCTGGAGTCCATGGGACTGTGTTCTGTGTTTGTTTGGTGGTGGTGGTGGTGTGTGTGTGTGTGTGTGTGTGTGTGTGTGTGTGTGTGTGCCAGTCTTGGGAGACTTGAACTCAGGGCCTGGGCGCTGTCCTTGAGCTTTTTTGTTCAAGGCTAGTAGTCTACCACTTTGAGCCACAGCACTACTTCCAGTTTTTCAGTGATAAATTGGAGATAAGAGTCTCACAGACTTTCCTGCTCAGGCTGTCTTGGAACAGTGATCTTCAGATCTCGGCTTCCTGAGTACTAGGATTAGATACGAGCCACTGGTACCTACCCCATTTCTTAAATTCTATGCATACACTAATAAACAAAAGATAGAGGCGCTCTGCTCTCATGAAGTTTATATTGTAATAGAAAACTAGAACTGCATTTGTACTGAAAAAAATCTGCCAGGCGCTGGTAGCTTGCGCCTATGATCCTAGCTACTCAGTGTTGGGAAAATGGAGGAGAACGACAGGCAAGGAGTTTTTTGAGGAACAGCGAGGTGCACAGACCTTCCTGCAGGTTTAGAGGTTGTGTGCAGGAGTGAATTTGGGACCAGACTTATAAGGGGTCTGAGCAAGGAGGCAGAGAGGTTATTGAAAGTGCCACTAGGTCTAGGAAGTTGGTGGCTTGTCCTTGGACCGGCAATGGATTGTTTACAGATGGGTTGTTTGCAGATGGGCTTAGGTGAATTCCTCTGGTCAACTGCCCTGCCTGCACATTAAAGCAGGTCACCTCATACCTGGCATTTTGCCTAGTGTCTGTATGAGCCTGGGGCAATAGGGTGGGGGTCAATCCTTCACTAAGGAGGCTGAGAGCTGAGGATCATGGTTCAAAGCCTGCCTAGCAAGCACAAGGCCCTTATCATTACTGGTTTCATTTATTGCTTCAAATTTCACATTTATGGGCTGGGGATGTGGCTTAGTAGTAGAGTGCTTGCCTAGCAAGCATGAAGCCCCCAATTCAATTCCTTAGTGTAAGGTCCTCTCCCTGAGGGCTACATGCAAATGCCCCCACCTCATTAAGTCTCCACCCAGTTACCTGGGTAACCTGCAGACCTGGAGGCAGTTACCTCCCCTTTCCCTGAGGTCACATCCTAATCCACCTGGCCACACCCCTTGCCCCTGCCCTAGATATAAGGCAGGGCTGGGTGGGGGTCTCTCTGCTCTACTTTCTCTCTGGCCATGGATCATCTTGGCCACAGGCCAGCAGTTCGGTAATAAACTTTCTTTCCTGCCTGAATACCGCATGGTGTTCTCTTTTACTGGCTACCTACTTTAAAAACCTAACACTTAGTACTACATAAACAGAAAAAGCTGGAAGTGGGGCTGTGGCTCAAGTGGTAGAGTGCTAGTCTTAAGTATAGAGAAGCTCAAGCCCCAGGACCAGCAAAAAAAAAAAAATCTTTTTAAATTCACATTTATGGCTGGAGGTTTTGTTTGAGGTTGAAACTTAACACCTCAGACTTGTTAGACTTGAGCCATGCCACCAGCCCAAAAGCTGGTTTTGTCAGTGCCTGGGCACTGTCCCTGAGATTCTTTTACTCAAGGCTAGCACCCTACCACTTGAGCCATAGCACCACTTCCAGCCTTTTCTCTTTATGTGGTGCTGAGGAATCGAACCCAGGGCTTCGTGCATGCGAGGCAAGCTCTCTACCACTGAGCCACCTTCCCAGCCTCCAAAGCTGTTTATTAAGGCGGCAGATATTAGCAGGAAAAAGGATGGATTAGTCTAGGGAATGGCAACTTTTTTTTTTCTTTTTTTGTGGGGCATGGGACTTAAACTCTGGGCCTGGGCACTGACTCAGAGCTCTTTAGTTCAAGGCTAATGCTCTACCACTTGAGCCACAGCACCACTTCCAGTTTTCTGGTGGTTAATTGGAGATGAGTCTCATGAACTTTCTTCCCTGGGCTAGCTTTGAACTGTGACCCTCAGATCTCAGTCTCCTGAGTTGCTAGGATTACAGGCATGAGCCACTACCTCCCAGCTGACAATGTTTTTTCTTTTTTTTTTTTTTGCCAGTCCTGGGGCTTGGGCTTGAACTCAGGGCCTGAGCACTGTCCCTGGCTTCTTTTTGCTCAAGGCTAGCACTGTACCACTTAAGCCACAGCACCACTTCTGGCTTTTTCTGTATATGTGGTGCTGAGGAATAGAACCTAGGGCTTCATGTATATATGGTAAGCACTCTACCACTAGGCCATATTCCCAGCCCCAACAATGGTTTTTTCTTCAAGTCTTGAATAGAAGATGGTTGCCTCAAGTCATAGTAGGGCTGCAGGACTTAGTCTAGGCTTAGCCAGGAGTTCTGTATTTGATTAGAAATGTCTTCCAGGGGCCCTGGAGTGGGGAGACTGACTACACTGTGTCACTTACTTGCCATTCATGGATTATTCATAAATATAACTGGGACCACATGCCAAAAATTTGGGGACAAAATTGTTCTACACATATGCCCATACAGGGCTGGGAATGTGGCTTAGTGGTAAAAGTGTTTGCCTTTCATGCATGAAGCCCTGGGTTCCATTCCTCAGTACCACATAAATAGAAAAGCTGAAAGTAGTGCTGTGGCTCAAGTGGCAGAGTGCTAGCCTTGAGCAAAAGAAGGTCAGGGACAGTGCCCAGGCCCTGAGTTCAAGCTCCAGGACTGGCAAAAAACCCACAAAAACCAAAAAACATATATTTATATATACTTACATATATACATATATATGCCCAATTTTTATTTATTTCTGATGGATTTTATTTAAATATTAAACTCATGGAAACTATAGAGGGAGGAAAAAGACAAAAACAACAACTGGATCTATTCCAGACAAAACCAACCTAACAACCCAAACCAAAACATAAGTGCTGATTTTAGAAAAGGGTTTCCCAAGCATGACCTTACAGACAGAAACTATGAAGTTAAAAACTGATAGCTTTAGAAACTTCTGTCCAGGGCTGGGAATATGGCCTAGTGGCAAGAGCGCTTGCCTCGTATACATGAAGCCCTGGGTTCGATTCCCCAGCACCACATATATAGAAAATGGCCAGAAGTGGCGCTGTGGCTCAAGTGGCAGAGTGCTAGCCTTGAGCAAAAGGAAGCCGGGGACAGTGCTCAGGTCCTGAGTCCAAGCCCCAGGACTGGCCAAAAAAAAAAAAAAAGAAAAGAAACTTCTGTCCAATAGACTATAAAAGCAAGCTGACAAATTAAGAAGAATGCAGTATGTATGATATTTATATTTTAGTATTTAGTGAGTTCCTCCATTAATAAGGAAAATGTCAACATCCTGATAGAATAAAAGGTAAGGAAGAGACAAGAAATAATCGGTTCAGGGGCTGGGAATATGGCCTAGTGGCAAGAGTGCTTGCCTCATACACATGAAGCTCTCGGTTCCATTCCCCAGCACCACATATATGGAAAACGGCCAGAAGGGGCGCTGTGGCTCAGGTGGCAGAGTGCTAGCCTTGAGCGGGAAGAAGCCAGGGACAGTGCTCAGGCCCTGAGTCCAAGGCCCAGGACTGGCCAAAAAAAAAAAGAAAAAAGAAATAATCAGTTCACTGAGAGAAATGTAAACTGTTGGAACAGAGGTAATATTTTTTAACCTGTCAGCAATCTAAGACATGAAAAATAAAATGATATTATACCATTTCACGTGCCAGACTGGCAAATAAAAATATCCTAGCTGGACACGGATGGTAAGTGTCTGTTATCCCAGCTACTCAGGAAGCTAAGATTTTAGGATTAAGGTTTGAAGCCATCTTAAGCAGAAAAGTCTGAAACACTTATCTCTAAGTAACCACCCAAAAAATGGAAGTAGAGCCCTGGTTCAAGTGGATGAACACCAGCCTGGAGCAGAAAAGGCTCAGGGACAAGGCCCAGTCTTGAGTTCAAGCCCCAGTACTAGGATACACAGATTCAAGTCCCAGTACCAACACACACACACACACACACACACACACACACACACACACACACACACACTATACTTAAGAATGTGGGGAACTTTTTTCTTTTTGTCATTCGTGGACCTGGAGTTCAGGCCCTGAATGCTGTCCCTGAGCTCTTTTGCTAAAAGCTAGAGTGCTCTACCACTTGGACCTAGTGTGCCACTTCCCGTTTTCTGGGTGTTAACTGGAGATAAGATTCTCCTGACTTTTCTTCCCAGGCTGGTTTTGAACCAGGGTCCTTGGATCTCAGCCTCCTGAGTAGGATTACAGGTGTGAACTACTGGCACCTGCCTGTGGAAAACTCAGTAGAAGGAGCAAGAAAACTCTATGAGGCCTAGTTCCCTTCAAGACAAAATCTATTCTTTTATTTTTTGTTATTTGTTTTGGTTTTTTTTGAGAGCAGTCAAGCAGTAGAAGGTGGCTTTTACTGCTGCTTCAGTCAGAAGTTGTGAAAAGAGATCTCTGTGGCTAAGCTATAATTCTGTAAATCTGTGGTTAGCAAGAACATCCTGTTAGCCTGTTAAATTCAAGTCTCTTTTTTCTTATGTTAAGAGGTATTGCCTGAAGAAATAGGTCTTGTAGCTGTAGGCTATTTCCCCTAAGAAAGCTTTCACTTCTTAGATACCTAAATCAGCTCTCAGCTTGGCCCACTTTTGGGTACCCCAAGACAGTCCCCTGCAGGGTACCATTTTGTTGGCCTGAGGTCAGGAAGCCCACTCAGAAGGATGGGCTCCTCCCCTGCATCTAGAGACATCCAGGCCTCCAATCCTCAGATCATCAGAGACACCAACACCTTTGTTACCTTGTTTAGGTGAGCTAGGAGCTGCTTCTCCTGGGACATTTGGTGGGAAGCATTTTGGGATGGTGTCAAAGATCATCTTCATGAGTCAAATGTTATATCACTTTCATTTTGAAATAGCCAAATAGTCAATAGAATGAGAAGGTTTTATTAATACTGCAAGGGCTGGAGGCATGGTTACAGTGGCCTTGGTAGCTTGACCTGAGTTCAAGTCTGTACCACAAAAACAAGTAAATAAATTATTAAAAATATATATGTTTGTTGTGTGTGTGCTTGTTCATGCACACAGAACTGATCATCTACTCATGCCTTCCTAGGCCAAAAAGGCGCATTTAATATAATGGTGGCAGGTAATTAAATTGGAGGATGATTTATTTCACCTGAGAAAAGACAAAAAAAAAAGAACAATAAAGATGTTGGGAGCCAGGAACAGGTGGCTCAAACCTGTAATCCTAACTACTTGAGGCTGAGATATGAGGATCAGAGTTCAAAGCCAGCCGGGGCAATAAAGTCCTTGAGCCTTTTATCTCCAATTAAACATCAAAAATTGTAAGTGGAGGGGCTGGGAGTATGGCCTAATGGCAAGAGCGCTTGCCTCGTATACATGAAGCCCTGGGTTTGATTCCTCAGCACCTCATATATAGATAAGGCCAAAAGAGGCACTGTGGCTCAAGTGGCAGAGTGCTAGCCCTGAGCAAAAAGAAGCCAGGGACAGTGCTCAGGCCCTGAGTCCAAGCCCCAGGACTGGCAAAGAAAAGAAATACAACCTTAAAAATTGTAAGTGGAGGGCTGGGGGTATAGCCTAGTGGCAAGAGTGCCTGCCTCGGATACGCGAGGCCCTAGGTTCGATTCCCCAGCACCACATATACAGAAAACGGCCAGAAGCGGCGCTGTGGCTCAAGTGGCAGAGTGCTAGCCTTGAGCGGGAAGAAGCCAGGGACAGTGCTCAGGCCCTGAGTCCAAGGCCCAGGACTGGCCAAAAAAAAAAAAAAAAATTGTAAGTGGAGCTGTGGCTCAAGTGGTAGAGTGCTAGCTGTGAGCACAAAAAGTCAGGGACAGTGCCCAAGCCCTGAGTTCAAGCACCAGGATAAGCACCAAAACAACAACAAAAAAGGGTGCTGGGAGACATGAGGGAGAATGATGGAAGAATGACACTGACCAAGATTTATTGTACTCATGAACTGACATGCTGAATTGAAACCTCTTTGTACAACTAACAATAATATAATTATAATTTTAAAAAGCTGCATTGTACTGACAAACCGACATGTTGAATTAAAACCCCTTTGTACAACTACTTAAAAATAACAACAAAAAAAGATATAGCAAAAAGATAAAATCATTGAATATAGTGGATGGCTTGCTTGTCTTAAATTAGTAATAATAACAAACCTCACTTTGCAAATACTAAATATTGTCAGAGTTAGGAATGGAGTTCAGTGGTAGGGTATTTGTCCAGCATGCATAAGGCCTGGGTTTTCTCTCTAATAAGGAAAAAATTGCTCTTATAATCAGTAAGATGTACCATCCAAGGAAGAAAATACACAAAGAATGTAAAAAGACAATCATAAATAAAAGAAAAAGGCTAGGAATGTGACTTAGTGGTAGAGTGCTTGCCTAGCATGCATGAAGCCTCAGGTTCGATTCCTCAGTGCCACATAAACAGAAAAGGCCAGAAGTGGTGCTGTAGCTCAAGTGATAGAGCATTAGTCTTGAGAAAAAGTGCGGGGGGGGGGGGGGTGGGTGGGGAGGAAGAGGAGGAGGAGGAGGGGGAGGAGGGGGAGGAGGGGGAGGAGGAGGGGGAGGGGGAGGGGGAGGGGGGGGAGGAGGAGGAGGAGGAGGAGGAGGAGGAGGAGGAGGAGGAGGAGGAGGAGGAGGAGAAGGAGGAGGAGGAGGAAAAAGATAAATGAGCTTTGTGTTTAACAAATTACCAAAGGCTAAAAAAGCCAAAACCAAAGCCAAAGATGTGATGGGCAGTGTCCTGAGATGCTTTCCTGCCTCTAGGAAGTCAAAACTGTTTTCCTAAGAATAGTAAGATTTGTTTGTCCTTTTCTTTCTTACTTGCTCACTGGTATAGAGTGCCCTTTCTAAAGGCACACAGTTTGATAGCACCGCAGAGGGATACAAAACCAGACATGAGCATTAACTGCAGTGTTTCTGTTGCTGGACGTTAAAGAGATTTGCAAAAGATAACTCAGTGCCCACTGGTGCAGGTGGCTGCGGCCTGTTAGCCTTGCTCCTCAGGAGGCTGAGATCTGAGCACGATGCTTCCAATCCAGCCCATCCAGTCTCAGCAGGAAAGTTCCTGGGAATCTAATCTCTAATCACCAAAAAGCCAGAATGGAGCTGAGGTGGAGTGCTAGCCTCGAGCAAAGAAAGCTCAGAGACAGCTCAGGGACCCAGGCTGACTCTTACAAAACAAAACACAGTTCCAAATTGTCATTAAATATTTTCTTGCTTTTGGAAAATAAGTATATATATATATATGTCTATCAAACCATTTTAATATATTCATTTTATTCATTCATATATAAATATATTTTAGAAATATGTACACATGTTATATGGAATATTACACAACCATAAAAATGAAATCATGTCATTTTTCAAGAAAATGAATGCAATTAGAATACATCACACTGAATAAGACAAGACAGCTAAAAAAAAAAAAATCAGCATGTAATCCTATCTATTTAGGAGGCTGAGCTCTGAGGATTTTGGTTCAAAGCCAGCCCAAGCCAGAAAGTTTGTGAGACTCTTTAGTTAACCACCAAAAAGCCAGAAGTGGAATTATGGCTCAAGTGGTAGAGCACTGGCCTTGAGGGAAAAAAAAAAAAAGCTCAAGGATAGTGCCTAGACCCTGAGTCCAAGCCCTAGGACTAGCACACATACACACAAGTAAATAAAAAGAAGTAAAATAAAAATAATAAAATAAAATGGATTAATATGAGGACTGGGGGCATGGCATAAGTGGTAAAGCACTTGCTTAACAAACTTACAGTTCTTGATTCCATCATAAATTGTGAAGAAAGTAAAACGCTGTGTGTGTGTGTGTGTGTGCACGTGCACTGGGTTCTAGGTTCATCGCCAGCAGGAGAGAAAGGGGGAGGGAGAGAGCTGGGAATGTGGCATAGTGGTAGAGTGCTTGCCCAGCATGCATCAAGTCCTGGGTTTGATTCTTCAACACCACATAAACAGAAAAAGCCAGAAGTGATGCTGTGGCTCAAGTGATAGAGTGCTAGCCTTGAGCAAGAAGCTCAGGGATAGTGCCCACACCCGGAGTTCAAGCCCCAGAAATGACAAAAAGAAAGAAAGAGGAAGAAAACAAAGTGAAAGAAGAAAAAAAAAAAGAAAAGAAAAAAGAGCCAAGTGCTGATGGCTTATGCCTATAATCCTAGCTACTCAGGAGGCTGAGATCTGAGGATTGAAGTTTGAAGTCAGTCCAGGCAGAAAAGTCTGTGGAATTCTTATCTCCAATTAACCACCAAAAAGGCAGAAATAGAGAAATAGAGGAGGGGCTCAAGTGGTAGAGTACTGAAAAAGCCATGCCAAAAAAAAAAAAAAAAAAAGGCCAGGCAATAGCTTGAGGCCTAGTTCAAGCAAAAGAAAAAAAAAAAGAAAAAGAAAAAGAAAAAAAAAGAAAATCCCATCGGTGGTGATTGGAAATACTGGTGGTTTGCTGTCACTGAAGTACAGTTGCTTCAACTGCCCACGAGGGCTCAATCAGCCTAGTAGCAGATGTCAGGAGACACAGTCAGCCGCCGCTGGGAGGCAGGATGAGGGTGGCTGCAGTTATCCTATCCCTACTTCACCAGACACAAGGTTTAGGAGATCATTTGGGGGAGCTACTGCCCTCTCAGAGCCCGTGTTTTGGGGCAGGAGATAAGGGGCAGGGGTCTTGGGTCTGCCTTTGGGAACAACTCCTCATTGTAATCTTCTCTATAATGACCCTGTTTGTTCTTTCTTCCTTTCTCTCCTCCTCCACACAGTCTAAGTGATAGGCAAGGACGCAGGATGTCAGTGCAAGTCTCCCTGACTTTTTTGCTTTTCCCGTCCTCCTCCATCAAGCACCTGTCAATAGTTCTCCAAACGCCGAGGCTGCTGTTACTAGTTTCCTGTTAACTTCCCTTTTTCCCCACTGCGTGTTTACAGAAGGCCTGTGTGGTAGCAGTCAGCCCTGTGGCAGGAGGCGCAGCAGGGGCGCGTGCCCACAAAGGCAGCTTTATTTCACCAGGCAGCCAGACAATTGTGCATATTATATCATCCAGTCTTCTCAGATAGAGGACTGTGCCCCAGAAAAGGGGAGCACCCTTGTTCAAGATCACCCAGAGAATCAATGCTATAGCCAGGCCTACATCTCATGTCTTCCAGCCCACAGCAGAGTGGATGGAGTTTTCCTTACAGACTGTTCAAAGCAGGCACTCACAGCCTCAGGTAGAGATGGAAGAGCATAGTCAGGGTCAGAAGGAAGAAGAAACAATTATATCCCTCAAGTAAGAAGGCCCAAAGAGAATGACTGAAGGAACTACAAATGGTTCGTCCCTTGGGGTAGCTCAAAGTGGTGGGGGCTAAGGTGGGTTCAACTCAAACTTCAAGCTCTTAGGGAACACTGCTTACTTCTCAGGTCATAGGGACTAAGGGGTGACCGCAAGAGTGACCTATCACAAAGGTGCAATGGCTGTGTGCCTCTGATCACATAAGATAATACTTGTCCAAGCCGGATGTTGGTGGCTCACTCCTGTAATCCTAGCTACTCAGGAGATTGAAATCTGAGGATTATAGTTCAAGGCCAGCTCAGGCAGAAAAGTCTATGAGACTCTTATCTTCATGTAACCACTAGAAAAACCGGAAGTAGAGCTGTGGCTCACAGTGGTAGAGTGCTAGCCTTGAATGAAAGAGCTCAGGGACAGCACCCTTGCCCAGAGTTCAAGCCTCCTGACTGACAACAAATAAAAATGTACTTACTACCTGATTACGTAACTCTAACCCCTTGTACATCACCTTTATAGTAACAACAATTAAAATAAAAAAAAAACCCTGCAGACTGGGGTGGGGCCTGTTTTAGTGGTGTCCATGTGTAAGTGTTGAGTAGGGCAAGTAAGACCAGGAACTGTAGACTGGGGGGGCGGGGGGAATCATCCTTCTAAACATGAAGTAATCGGCGCCTGTGGCGCATGCCTACAATCCTAGCTACTCAGCAGGCTGAGATCTGAGGATCAAAGTTAGAAGCCAGCCCAAGCAGACTTCCGGTGAGACTCTTATCTCCAATTAACCACAAACGCCAGACATGGAGCTATGGCTCCAGTGGTAGAGCATCAGGCTTGAGCAAAAAAGCTAAGGGACAACACCCTACTGATTTCAAACCTTAGTATAGGCATCAAACAAATACAAGATACAACAGTGGCTATGACACAATTATTTGTCAGCCTGTTCAGTATGGTGGTGACTGGTATGGGACTTGAACTCAGAGCTTGTGCTCTGCATTAGCGTGTGTGTGTGTGTGTGTGTGTGTGTGTGTGTGTGTGTGTGTATGCTTGTCCTGGGCTTGAACTCAGGACGTGGGCACTGTCCCTGAGCATCTATGTGCTCAAGGCTAGCCCTCTACCACTTGAGCCACAGTGCTACTTCCTGCTTTTTCTCAGTGGTTTATTGGACATAAGTGTCTCATGGACTTTTCTGCTCAGGTTGGCTTTGAACCATAATCCTCAGATCTCAACCTCCTGAGTTTCTAGGATTAAAGGCATGAGCAATTACTTTATACAATTATTTAAAGGTGATATATATAATTTTTTTCCATTCCTGGGGCTTGAACTCAGGGCCTGGGCACTCTTCCTGAGCTTCTTTTTGCTCAAGGCTAGCACTCTACAATTTGAGCCACAGGGCCGTTTCCGGCTTTTTCTGTTGATGTGGTACTGAGGAATGGAACCCAGGGCTTCATGTATGCTAGGCTAAGCCACATTCCCAGCCCCCATAAATTTTTTTTTTAATGAAAAAAAGGAGAGAGAGCTAGGCAACTGGTGGCTCATACCTGTAATCCTAGCTACTCAGGAGGACGAGGTCTGAGGATCATGGTTCTAAACCAACCTGGGAAGGAAAGTCCATGAGACTTAAAAAAAAAAAAAGTATTTATTGGGGCTGGGAATATGGCCTAGTAGTAGAGTAGCTAGGATTGCAGGCATGAGCCACAGGTGCCGAATGCTTCATGTGTTTAGAAGAATAGTTTTTCCCCCAGTCCACAGTTTCTGGCCTTATTTGCCCTACTCAACACTTACACATGAGTTCAAGCCCCACAACTGGCAAAAACAAAATAAAGGAGGGCTACCCTTCACCATGTCAGTTTATAAGTACAATGCATTAAAAATTATTAAGTGTCCAGGTTCATCCATTTTCCTACCATGAAAAAATTCCATTATGTGTGTAACATGTTAATATATTAACATATATCAATTATATATTATAATATTGACAGGTTACTTATAATATATCAATATATTAATGTTATAGGTATTGATCTATTGCTTAAATTATGTTAATTGATCTATATTAATATAGATTAATAAATCTTTACTAAATGATAGTGGTTGTATCAAAGGGCCAATTCCATGTCAGGTTATTAAAGCTTGAACTCAGGGCCTAGGTACTGTCCTTTTGCTTTTTTTGCTCAAGGGTATTGCTCTGTACTTGAGCCACAGCTTCACTTCCCTGGCTTTTTTTTTTTCTTTTGCCAGTCCTGAGGCTTGAACTCAGGGCCTAGGCACTGTCCCTGAGCTCTTTCAGCTCAAGGCTAGTGCTCTACCACTTGAGCCACAGCACTATTTCTGGTTTTCTGGTGGTTAATTGGAGATAAGAGTCTCATGGACTTTACTGCCTAGGCTGGCTTAGAAACTCAGTCCTCAGATCTCAGCCTCCTGAGTAGCTAGGATTACAGGCATGAGCCACTGGCGCCTGGTCTTTTCTAGTATTTCTTAGCTCCTTAAAATAACTGGGGAGAAAAAAATACAAAAAAGAAAAAGAAAAAAAGAAGAAAAGAAACTGGGGAGAAGGGATAAACTATTGGAATTTAGACTTGCATTTATGTACTTAGTGATGGTGAGGTTTGAACCCAGGACCTCCTCACACGTAGTAGGAAAGTATTTAGCTACACCCCCAGCCCCACAATATTATTTTATTTTGTCATTATTGTTATTATTTTTCTTCTTCTGGTACTAAGGTTTGAAATCAAGGCCTCAAGCTGTACTACTTGAGCCATATCTTTAGCCTCAATTTTTACTGGTTATTTTATTTTTGTCGGTTAAGCATACCCATTCCATTGAATCCCTTTTCCAGTTTTTTTGTTTGTTTGTTGTCGGTTGTGGGGCTTGAACTCAGGGCCTGGGTGATATCCCTGAGCCTCTTTGTGCTTAAGGCTAGTGCTCTACCACTTAAGCCACACATTGCTCCCTTTGCTGGTTGTTTTACAGATAGAGTCCCACAGACTTTTCTGCTCAGGCTGGTTTTGAACTGTGATTCTCCAGCCTATGTTATAAATGCTTTTCCCTCCACACTTAATTTATGTTTATTTATTTTTTGTGCCATACTATGATTTGAACTCAGGCCTCAAGCTCTCCCTCGACTTTTTTAGTCCTGGCTGGAATTCTACCTATTGTGCTACACCTTCAGTTCTGGCTTTTTGCAGGTTGAGTTTTACAAGTCTGTCTGCCTGGGCTGGTCTCAAATAGAAATCCTCAGATCTCAGCTTCCAGTGCCACTTACGGATTTTTCTGACTCTCACAGGGTGATAAGTCTCACCGGAACTTTTTTTGCTTCAGTCAGCTTTGAACTGCCATCCTCAGATCTCAGCTACCTGAGTAGCTAGGATTATAGGTGTAAGCCACCAGCACCCAGCTCCACAGGATACTTTCATTTTCTTTTTCCTTTTTTTGCCAGTCCTGGGGTTTGAACTCAGGGCCTGGGCACTGTCCCTGAGCTGTTTTGCTCAAGGCTAGCTATTACTCTACCACTTGAGCCCTAGTGCCACTTGTGGCTTTTTCTGTTTATGTGGCATTGAGGAATCAATCAAACTTCATGCATGTCAGGCAATCACTCTACCACTAAGCCATATTTCCAGCCTCTTTGTTTCCATTAAAAAAAAAAAAATGGTTCTTGGGTTTGAACTCAGGGTCTTGTGTTTGCTAGGCACTTGAACCCCATCATCACACCTTACTTAGGGGACTCTTTATACTGAGGGTTTAAGTTCATTATTCATCTGCCCTGATTAGAGAGCATTGTTTCATAAGATAGTGAACCCACTTCCTCTTTCTTCTTAGCGCTCTCAACTCAGCATTTAATGCTCCTTGCCTTTTTGTTTTAGGAGTGTGGGAGGGTCCTGAGGCTGGAACTCCCCGGTCTGGGTGCTGTTCCTGAGCTTTTTTGCTAGAGGCTAGTGCTCTACCACTTTAACCACAGCTCCATTCCCAGCTTTTTGATAGTTTATTGGAGATGTCTCATGGACTTTCCAGTCTGGGCTGGCTTTGAACTGCAATCCTTGGACCTCAGAATCCTGAGTAGCTAGGATTACAGGTGTGAGCCATGGGCCCCGGGCAGCTCCTTGCCTTTTAATCCTTTTCTGCCTATTTTTTTTTTTTTTGCCAGTCCTGGGGCTTCTTTTGCTCAAGGCTAGCACTTTACTCCTTGGGTCATAGCGCCACTTCTGGCTTTTTGTTTATGTGGTACTGAGGAATTGAACCCAGGGCTTCTTGCATGCTAGGCAAGTGCTCTATCACTAAGCAACATTCCCAGCCTCTGCCTAGATATTCTAAGCAACCACTCTCCCTACCTCCACAAATAGGGCTTTTGGTAGTTTCCTGTCCTAAGAATTGCTCTGCTTTACATACATGCTTTCATTTTTTTCTTCTCAAATACAGGAGGTAATTTTAACGTTTTTAAAGGTAACAGTGCCCAAGTCTGTGAATGAAGCGGAAGAAGACAACTATGAAAGCAGTCTAAGTTGAGAATTTGGGCTACTTCCAGGACTGCCTCTTATCAGGACAGTGGATGTGAAGCTCATGGAAATCTCACCTCCAGGAACTCAGAACCAGGCCTATCATTCTTCAGGAAGGAGAGGTCCTGTATTTATAATGGATAATTCCCTCCCACAGGAATTTCTTTGATGGGAATGATATCCCATATAGTGCCTGGGGCTTGATCTGCACACTTAGGCACTAGCTTGTTTATAGTGCTGCCTTAGACTGATAAAAACTTTTTCTCTCCGCTGGCCCAGCCTAGTTTTATTGGCTGATTGTAGCATGAGGCCACTAGGCCTTCCCATCTTCCTCATTCACTAGACACACAATGGTAAAGACCCTTAAGGAGGTTTGAAAAGCAATTTACTGGGTGGTTTTGGAGTAGGACCCAGAAACCTGTATTCTGGACACCGAGATCATCCTTAGGCCGTAGTCAGTGATCAATCAATCTCTACATTGTGAAGGACTATCTCAATTAAGCAGGATTTCCCAACATAATTCTCCAAACACCGCACAGCTGAAAAATTAAGAAACTGGGCCTCTTTTGTTTCTGAATATGCCCAACAGGTGCAGTAACATCCTGACAAGCTGCTAGCCACAGGTGCATGCTTGCCACGTGGAGTCAGTTGGTACCAGCCCCCTGGGTGTCCAAGACCCTTGACTCCCACCACCCTGCAGCAGTTGCCCTCCTCCCACCCCTTCCCTC
Source organism: Perognathus longimembris pacificus (assembly GCF_023159225.1). Classification (NCBI taxonomy): domain Eukaryota; kingdom Metazoa; phylum Chordata; class Mammalia; order Rodentia; family Heteromyidae; genus Perognathus; species Perognathus longimembris. Next base: position 24,817,285 of record NC_063168.1, on the reverse strand, counting down.
CCTCAGGCTGCCCCACCTTGGACATTTTATTGTCCTTGGATAAGCTTTTCCAGGGGGATGGGGGATTGATTAGAAAGGTAGCTATTTTTTTTTTTTCCAGGTCTAAAGAGCAGACATTTTCCTCCGGAGAAAACCTGAGGTTTTCCACTAGAGAAACGGGAAGAGGCCACTCTCCGGCACTTGGTTGTTATCACTCCCAGGAAAAGACCCTTGGTCTTTGTACACCAATATCCCAAAGCAGGCCTAACCTGCAGTTTCTTTGTTGGGGCAAAGGGAACCGATTCTTAAAGAGATAAGGTGAGAACAGTTCGAACACCCAGGATCAACCACCCTTCTCCTTTCCGCCTCCAAACACCTACACTAAAAAGAGGGAAAAAAGGCACTAACAAAAGAGTTTAGGATAGTAATTCCCAGCTTTTTCAAATATGAAGCGTTTTTTTTAACCAATCCATTTTTTAATTCTTAAATTCTTGACATTACAGAACTAAACTGAAATTTATTAACATTCCACTCTTACATTTCTTTTATTGACAAACAGAAATAAAATCCATGAGCCAAAAACCCAAACAAAACTAAAAACAGGGAAAAGCTTATAAAACTAAATATGGATCCCAGCATTAACAGCTGAACAGAGAATGTGATTTTTAAATTCTTAGCAGATGATAAAGTGTAGAAACTGAACACTTACAAATTATTTAAAACCTGGAATCACTGACCAGAAATTACACAGTTGGATCATGGGAAAACAGCAGAAGGGGGCTATGAGTGACCCTACACTGTTCTAGCTGCACCCCATGCCCTTCTCAGAGGAAAGCCTGGCATTGATTAGATACTGGGCCAGACTAATACTGGCAGCCGAGCCAGTGATAGTAACCTGCCTACCAGAAGAGCCTTCCACTGGGTTGGCAATTTTGATCTGGGCCCCCGACATCTGGCGGATCTCATTGATGTTGGCGCCTTGGCGCCCGATAATGCAGCCAATTAAGTTATTTGGAATGGTGAGTTCATGGGTGGTTTGAGTAGATGCATCCAAACTTGCCCAATAGCCTTTCACCTCTGGAGAGCTGGAGTCAATTCCGGCGAATCCGGTCCCGCCGTGCATCATGGCAAAGTGCGACTGTTGTCTTGCCACCTGGTTCAGCTTGGCCAGATCGAGCGGCGAAATGGTGTGTTGTCCTTGAATGGAGTAGGCATCTAGAGGTGGTCCCTCCAGGTCATGGGTGGCGTGGGGGTAGCCCGCGGCGTCGCTGCACCGATCTTGGCCGCCCGCACAGATGACGGGAGAGCTGGCCGGCATGGGCTGGTACGGAATGGTCATGACTCTCCCTTGCGGAGACTGGGAGAGCGTCTCCAGCATGACCAGGCAGATCTGCTTGACACACTCGGTGACAGACTGCGGCACGCCAGCGATGGTGATGGCCCGCTCGGTGGAATTGGGCAGCATATCCCCCGCCACCTGGACCTGGGCCCCCGTGCTCTCGCGGATCTCTTTGATCTTACAGCCGCCTTTCCCAATCAGGGAGCCGCACTGGGTGGCGGGCACCACCAGCCTCAGGGTGACCGGGGGCCTGCTGGCCGCCGTGCTGTTGGTCATGGAGCTGTTGATATCTTCCTCCAGCTTGTCGATGATCATGGCGAAGGCCTTAAAGATGGCATTGGTGGGGCCGGTCAGAGTGATGATTCTCTCCGGACAATTCCCCTCCGATATGTTGATCCGCGCGCCACTCTCCTCGCGGATCCTCTTAACCGACTCCCCTTTCTTCCCAATGATGCTCCCCACTTCCTTCCCGTGCATAAGCAGCCGAATGGTGAGAGTCACATTTAGTCCGCTTTCGGTCACACCGGCGTCCATGGCGAGCGGCGGGCGGCGTTCGGGGGAGTTGGGCTCGTTACGTGGTCAAGTCTTTGGAGGCTGGCGGGGGGAGGGGAGGTGTAGGCCCAAAACTGCCGGCGCGAGGCGAGCGAGGGCCGCGGGAGCGAGCGGGCGCGGGAGGGAGGCCGCGGCGTCGTCGCAGGGGCGGGCGGCGGCGGCGGAGGGGGCGAGCGGGGCCGGGAGCGGCGGGCGGGCGGGTGGGCGAGGGCGCGGCGGTAGCGACTCCGGCGGCAGCCTCGGCGGTCTGGGCGGGGCGGGAAGCCCGCTTTCAACCCCGAGTACCCTCTGACTCCGGAAGTGCTTGCTGCGCAGGACCCCTCGAAAAAAATTAGGACCCATGATTTTTAGGTCCCCAGTGCGTGCCAATCTCCACGCGGTATTTTAAAAAAATATTTTAACACCACAGATGTGAAGCTAATGCGCACGGCGTATGGGTGCTGTAGGACCGGCAGACTTTTAATGTGAACGAATATTTGATTAACTTTAACGGCTCCGGGGTAGTGATTGAAAATGCGATCGTATGGTGTGGGATACGCATATTATTTTCCGGATTTAATAGAGGGATTTTCGTACGCGGACCGACACAGGCAGCGCGGCGGTCACTACAGGCGGTAGCTGGGACGCCGCGGGTTTAAAACGTGCGCGTGAGGTGGCCAGAGCGCATGCGCAAGAGTGTGGGGGAAACGGGAGGGGCAGCCTCCATCTTCCGGGGGGGAGGGGCAGCGAGGCGCGGCCTGGCGCGCGAGTGCGCGCGCCGGCGGGCACGTGGGGCCTTTTCGTCCCTGGCGTCCGGGCGCCCCGCGCCACCCCCAACCCTTTCCTAGGCCCGGCCGCGGCGGTGGCGGCGGCTGAGGAGAAAGTGCCAAAGCGGTCTCCTGCCGCCGGCGAAGCACCGGTTGTGGTGTTTTGGTGAAGCGTTAGAAACACGGGCCTAAAAAGAATGGCGCCATTTATATAATGCTTTGTTTGCACTTTGCCGGTCTCTTGGCTCAGCCCCGAGGAGCCCCCCTCCCCCATCCCTTGCCCTTGTGTCGTGCTTGGTGCGGCAATGTCGCGCATTTGGAACAATGACGTGCTGCTGTACCCGCCTAACTCAAGGGGTGCCAAGTTGGAGCTCGGGGGTTCCGTGGCTTTCCCCGTGAGGCCGCGGTCGGCGCTCGCTCCCGCCGCCGCCCCTCGGCCCCTCGCGGCGCGGCGCCGCGCCCGGCTCTGCGGGGGCGGCTCTCGGCCGGGCCGCCATCTTGGAAGGCCTTTCTTCCCGCGCGCCTCCCGCTAGAAACGTTTAGGGCGCTGGCGGAGGAGTTGCGTTTTGCCCTTTCTCTTTCCTCCTTGAGCAAAGGTGGGTCAGAGAAGGCCGTGTGGACGGCGTGCCGGAGGATGCTGCCGAGAACACAGCTAACGTGGCACTCCCTTCCCCCTCCCCGCGCTCGCTCCGCGTGGGTGGCCGCCATGTTTACTGAACACAAAATGGCGACACGTGGCCGGGGTTGGTCGCCAATGGGAAACTGGGGTCGACTGGAAAGCTCTAGAACGCGTCCCCTCTCGTTCCCTCGGGCTTGCCGGCACAGCGGGTTTTACGATTTCCCCCTCCCAGGTTAAAAACCTCAGCGCTTGGTGGGAGACTGGTCCCCCACCCCCATGTGGAAAGGGCACATGAACCCATGCAGACACAATGGCGATCCTCCCGCGCTTCCACACTTGATTAGTGGGCGGGGGTGCGGTGGGGTGGGGGGGTGCCGGGCCCAGGGACGGTGTGAGCCTCCTCCACCTCCTGCCAAGTGCCCAGCCAGGCTTAGAAACCCCTGCTTTAAGCAATGAGCCCACGACTTCTTTCCTAGACCTTTCTGCACATCCTGTTTGCTGCAGAAATCAAGGTTTTTTGGTTTGTTTCTCAGTTTATTTTTACAGAGGATCACGAGTTTTGCACTGTTCAAGTAGGCCAGTGACCTGAAGTTTGAGTTGGGTGTACACCTTTATAGTAGAGAAAGGACAGAGCCTGTGTTAGGGATTTTTACTACATAATATCTGTAATGTTTACTACAATTCCCTAAGGCAGGTGTTGATATCTTTCTCACTTTTTTTTTTTTTTAACAGAAGACACTTTAGGTCCTAGAGAGATGAAGTGATTGGTTCAAGGTCACACAGTATCTGGGATGGAATCCAGACCTCCTGATTTCCATACTGGTGAGCATCTTTTCCAGATTTTTCGTTTCTTTTAAAGGTTTTAGATTACTTATTACTCTTGCCGGTAGTTAGGTTATTTCTTCTTCTTATTTTTTTTTCCCCATTAGCTGGTACTCTACCACATAAGCCACTCCTCCAGTCCAGCATTTTGCTGGGTTGTCCTTTTAGAGATAGAATCTAGGGGACTTTTCTGCTCAGGCTGGCTTTGAAGGAATCTCAACCCTCTGGATCTCAGCCTTCTGAGCATCTAGGGTTACAGGCATGGGTAACTGGCACCCAGCCTTCTTTATTATTTGTAACACTGGAGATTGAAGCCAGGCCTTGCATTTGCTAGCCAAATAGTCTACCACTGAGTTATAGACAGCCCTTGTTTTTTTGAGATGGGGTCTTACTGTGTAGCTTAGGCTGGCCTGGAACTCTGGCCAGACACAGCTTTACAATTGAAGTTATGTCTTCCACAAAGTAGTTGTGCTTGTCTTTCGAAGGAACCCCTCTAGCAACCTTTGTTATATAGCCAGCACCTGTTTGTATCTATTTGGGAGCTTCCAATTTTTCTTTTTCTTTCTTTTTTTCTTTTCTCTCTCTCTTTTTTTTTTTTTTTTTTTGCCAGTCCTGGGGCTTGGACTCAGGGCCTGAGCACTGTCCCTGGCTTCTTTTTGCTCAAGGATAGCACTCTGTCACTTGAGCCACAGCGCCACTTCTGGCCATTTTCTATATATGTGGTGCTGGGGAATCGAACCCAGGGCTTCATGTATATGAGGCAAGTACTCTTGCCACTAGGCCATATTCCCAGCCCCCAATTTTTCTTGAAGTGACTGAAACCTGTCTGTATAACCTCAGCTGTTATATGACATGACATGTCTGGATGTAGACAGGGACAAGGAGGTGATTCAGCTCTGTTCAAGGCTTAGGTATCAGTCAGTCTGGCTCTTTTTGTGCCACATTTGAGTCTATCTAGCTCTGGAGGAGTGAACAATTCGCTCTTTAACTTCCACATTAAACTTACCTCAGCTCTGCACAGGTGCTTGACTCCTGTCTTTCCTCACCTTAAAGCTCCTACCAGATGTCTGTGTGTCTGTCTGTATTAGTCCTGGGGCTTGAATCTGGGCCTGGGCACTATCCCTGAACTTTTGTTCTCAAGGCCAGTGCTCTACCACTTGAGCCATAGTTCCTCTTCCCACTTTCTGGTGGCTAATTGGAGTTAAGGGTCTTGCGGACTTTCTTGATAGGTCTGTCTTTGAACCTCTAGCCTCAAATCTTAGGTTCTTGAGTATTTAGGATTACAGGTATGAGCTACTGGCTCTTGGGTAAATGTCACATTTTAAAAAGCAAATCAATTTTACATTAAAACTCAAGTGCACATAAATATATGACCAAACTTTTGTGAAACAGCACTCACCACTACTTGGCATTCCAAGTAGTACTCTAGGAATGTATGTTCACTTTTATATTAAAAGAAACAGTCATTACAAGTAAAGTGATTGAAATCTCATAAGTACACTTTGACCAGTATGTACATTTTAATCTCTGCTCACAGTCCAGAGGTCTAGGGATGAACAATTTTATCCAAGACCCCATATAAAGAGGTGAATTAAGAATTCAATTCTAGGGGCTGGGAATATGGCCTAGTGGCAAGAGTGCTTGCCTCCTACATATGAAGCTCTCCGTTCGATTCCCCAGCACCACATATATGGAAAATGGCCAGAAGGGGTGCTGTGGCTCAGGTGGCAGAGTGCTAGCTTTGAGCGGGAAGAAGCCAGGGACAGTGCTCAGGCCCTGAGTCCAAGGCCCAGGACTGGCCAAAAAAAAAAAAAAAAAAAAGCAATTCTAGGCATTCTGAGTCTGGAGACTGTATGCTTAACCACTAAGCTAGATGTGTCTCTGCAGATGGCCTTGTTTTGTTGGGAGATAGAGTAAGGAGCTTAAAATGTTAATAAATACTAAAAAGCCAAGCAAAAAAAAAAAAAGAGACATTTTGGCCTTCTAAATTTGCTACTTAAAAGTGCTGCATGCTGGGGCTGGGGATACGGCCTAGTGGTAAGAGTATTTGCTTCGTATACTTGAAGCCCTGGGTTCAATTCCCCAGCACCACATATACAGAAAATGGCCAGAAGTGGTGCTGTGGCTCAAGTGGCAGAGTGCTAGCCTTGAGCAAAAAGAAGCCAGAGACAGTGCTCAGGCCCTGAGTCCAAACCCCAGGACTGGCAAAAAAAAAAAAAAAAAATGCTGCATGCTGGTGGCTCAGGTTTATAATTCTAGCTACTTAGAAGGCTGAGATCTGAGGGTCCTTGTTTGAAATCAACCTGGGAGAAAAGTCCATGAGACTTTTTTGCTTATTTTAATTTTTTTGTGTGAGGGGGTCAATCTTGAACTCAGGGCCTGGGTGCTATCCCTGAGTTCTTTTGCTCCAGGCTAGAGCCAGAGCTCCACTTCTGGTTTTCCAGTGGTTAATTAGGGATAAGAGTCTCACAGACTTTTTTGCCCAGGTTGGCTTTGAACCTCGATTCTCAGATCTCAGCCTCCTAAGTAACTAGGATTACAGGTATGTGCCACCAGTACCTGGTCTGTGAGACTTTTTATCATCAATTAACCACCAAAAAGGCAAAAATATAGTTGTGGCTCACATGGTAGTTAGCTTTGGGCTTTAAAAAAGCTCAGAGAAAGTGCTCAGGCCTTGAGTTCAAAGGCTAGGCACCAAAACCACCCCCCCCAAAACAAAAACAAAAACAACCCAAAACCTTGGCACCAAAATAAAAAACAAACCAAAAAACAACCCTTGAAATCTTTTCAGCACTAGTGGCTTACGTTTGTAATCCTAGCTACTCAGAAAGTAGAGATCAGAGAATTGAGGTTGGGAGCCATCCTGGGGGAAAAACTTAAGAGATTTATTTCTTCCTAGCAAAAAGTAAGAGGTAAAATTATTGCTTAAGTGGCTCAAGTGGTAAGCAGATAAGACTGAGAGCCAGACCTGGTATTCAAGCCCCAGTATTGGAATGCACACACAGAAAGGAAATCTTCACTAAAGAAAATTTTACTCAAGTCTTTTTTTCCCCCCGAAAAACTACCTATTTCATCTTTCCTCTGAAATATTTCCTTGATCTCCTTTTGTTTGAGTACCTCCAGGACTCATTGTGCTTTTTGTTTTCCAGTTCCTCCACTTCTCAACCTGTTTTTTCATCAGATTCTTCCACCCCTACTTTCAGGCTACATTTTGTTGTTGATTAAGTTTTACAGTGATTTATTTTTGTGGTGCTGGTCCTGGGGCTTGAACTCAGGGCCTAGGCATTGTCCCCTGAGGGTTTTTTGTTGTTATGTTTTTTGTTTTTGCCAGTCCTGGGGTTTGGAATCAGGGCCTGAGCACTGTCCCTGGCTTCCTTTTGCTCAAGGCTAACACTATACCTCTTGAGCCACAGTGCCACTTCTGGCTTTTTCTGTTTGTGCAATGCTGAGGAATCGAACCCAGGGCTTCACGCATGCTAGACAAGCGCTCTACCACTAAGCCACATTCCCAACCCCCCTGAGCTTTTTTTGCTTTAAGGCTAGCACTTCATCACTGAGCCACAGCTCCATTTCTGTATTTTTTGGTGATTAATTGGAGGTAAGACTCTCAAAAGAAGCCAAGCACCATTGGTTCATGCCTATAATCCTAGCTACTCAAGAGCCTGAGATCTAAAGATCTCTGTTTCAAGCCAGCCCAAGTAGAAAAGTTTTATCTCCAATAAACCACTCAAAAACCAGAAGTGGCTCTGTGGTTCAAATGGTAGAGTGCTAGCCTTGAGCACAAAGAGGCTCAGGGACAGCTACCAGGCCCTGATTTCAAGTCCTTTAACCTACAAAAAAACAAAACAGGGCTGGGGATATGGCCTAGTGGCAAGAGTGCCTGCTTCATATACATGAGGCCCTGGGTTCGATTCCCCAGCACCACATATATGGAAAACGGCCAGAAGTGGTGCTGTGGCTCAAGTGGCAGAGTGCTAGCCTTGAGCAAAAAGAAGCCAGGGACAGTGCTCAGGCCCTGAGTCCAAGGCCCAGGACTGGTCAAAAAGAAAAACAAAACAAAACTCAAAGCCTTTCCTGCCTGGACTGGTTTTGAACTATGAGCCTTAGCTCTCAGCCTTCTGAGTAGCTAGCGTTAAAGAGGTAAGCCACTGATGCCAGTCAGATGTGTTTTAATGATGATGATGTACTCTTCAGGTCACAGGTGCCTTTGTGTGGTGCTGTGATCTGGAGGGCTCTAGACTGGAATCCAAAGCTTGCATCTGGCCCCTTGCTCAGGGATTGATTAACTTTGAGTCTTCTATAATCCATATATCTTGGCCTCAGTTTTCCTATTTGTAAAACAAAAGGTTAAATGATCTCTAAGCCCTTTTCTAATTCTATCCAGGCAGTGATGACGTTTGATGGCTTTGGTTATTTTTTGAGGGAGGGAGCGGGTTATGTAAATATTTTACTCATTTTTGGCTAATTCTGCACTCCTTCAGACCCATACCACCCACTTTATGGACAAAGCCATCAAGATATGGAATGAAAGAACGGATTAAATAAAATTAAGTTGCCCTACCCCAGGAACCTCACACATGACTCTTCTCATTCAAGCAACCACAGGTTGGTAAAGGGGCATAATAGTGTTGGGATGGTGAATCAGGCCTAGACTTTGGAAGTTGAAGCACAGGATTTAAACTCCATTTAGAGGGATAATTTTTGTTTCCTCTTAACCTTATGTTGGTATGCTATGTAAAACTTTTCAAAGTGATTTTTACTTGTTTAATTATCATAGACAACTTTGCCAACAAGTTATTATGTCCACTTTATGGATGAGTGGTCTTTGGATAGAAGAGTAAAGTGATTTGCTCAGGGTTACACAGCTTGTTAGTATCTAAGATAGGCCTCTTGATTCCTAGTGGTGGACTGTTTCTCTTCTTGGCGTCTGATGCTATGGTATAGATGTGGACATGTGAAATAAGTACCCTAAACGCAAAAAGGTTTTCCAGCCAGTCTTCAAAAATTTTTTTTTTCTCTCAGAATATTCCAGTTACCCATAGGCTCTTGACTTACTTATATTAGGACAATCTTTTCCTTTTTATTCTTGTTGTTTACTTTTATGAGTTCCACAAAGGTAGGGATGATTCCTGACTTTCATTCCCTGGGAGTAGCTCATTTAGGAAGTAGGGATCAATTCATTTTCTTTCTTTTTTTTGCCAGTCCTGGGGCATGAACTCAGGATCTGAGCACTGTCCCTGGCTTCTTTTTGCTCAAGGCTGTTATGCCAAGTCGCAAGACCACCACCAAGAAGGCCACCGAGACTCAGACACTCCGAAATGCAAAAGCAAGGCAAGGCTTTATTTAAGCGAGCTGCAACTCGGGCCTCGTCCTACCCACCGACACAGCGAAGGTTAGGAGGGAGCCCTGAGCTGTCATTATACAGGGCTTATAAAGGCAAAGAACAAGGTTACAACAATCAGGTGTTCAAGCAAGCAAGATTAGGACACAGGTACAAATCTGATTGGCTCAGGGTTCGATTCTTAAATGGGGTTCACGTGGTAAAATGGAGTTCACGTGGTAAAATGGGGCCTGACTTCAAAGTCTGGCACTTCAAGGCTAGCAACTCTACTTGAGCCACAGCACCCCTTCTTGCCTTTTCTATATATGTAGTGCTGAGGAATCGAACCCGGGGCTTCATGTATACGAGGCAAGCACTCTTGCCACTAGGCCATATTCCCAGCCCTATGATGGCTTTTTTTTTTCCTTGCTAGTCCTAGGGCTTAAACTGAGGACTGGGCCCTGTCCTGTAGCTTTTTTGCTCAAGGTTAGAGACATCCCACTTGAGCCACAATCGGAGATAAGAATCTCATGGTTTGGAGCCGGGGCTGACTTTGAACTGTGATTCTCAGATCTCTGCCTCCTAAACAGCTAGGATCACAGCGCCTGGCACACTAGCTATTTAAATTTTCCCTGGTAACATGCAACCGTTTTTCCAAAATAAGATTTTAAGTTATTTTTTCTCTTCAGATTTATCTATTTATACTGTTTTATTTAAAATAATAGTACAATGGGCTGGAGGCATGACACAAGTGGTAGAATACCTGTTTAGTAGGCTTTGCATTCAAACCTAATATTTCACATACACAAAACATAGCCTGGGCTTATGATAGAGGGCTTGAATGGCATGTATAAGGCCCTGGATTTCACCCCTAGCTCTGCCAAAAAAGTTTTTTGTTTGTTTTTTTTTCAAAGTTTGGCACTGTGTCTAATGCTTGTAATCCTAGCTACTCAGGAGGCTGAGATCTAAGTAGAGGATCATGGTGTGAAGCCAGTTCAGGCAGGAAAGTCTGTGAGGCTCTTCTAATCACCAAAAAAGCCAGAAATATAGAGCTGAAGCTCTAAGTGGTAGAGCACTAGCTATGAGCAAAAAAATTCAAAGACAGTGCCTAGGTCTTGAGTTCAGGCCCCAGGTTCTGTACCCCCCCCCAAAAAAAAAAGACAAGAAAGCCTTCTTTTATATTCTAGACTACCAAAAAATAAAAAATAGAAAAAACAAGAAAGCCTTCTTTTATATTCTAGACTACACCCAAGAACCATGTCTTACTCCTTTTATAGATAGTAAATTATAGGCTCCCATGCTGATGACCTTGTATTAGGTCATGTCTTATTTCCCTGAAAAAGTCAGCATATAGCTGGAGGCATGGTTCAAGTGATGAGTGCCTGCTTAGCAGGTGTGAAACCCCGAGTGCAGATCCTAGCAGCACCTCCTCAAAAAAGAAAAAAAGAAATCAACTAGTATAGTGCATAGAAGTAACCAGGAGATAACAGCAACATCTTTGGTTTAGTGTTTCCATAGTAGACAAAGCCAGTGCCCATGGATACCCTGTGCCTAAGTAAAGGGAGGGCAGGGGAAAGCTAAAGGGAAAATTGAGAACATAATGAAAATTGAATTGAAAATAGAATGAGAAATGAAAGGTAGGAAGGGGAAACAGATGAAATCAGGCAAAAGAGGGGCTGGGAATGTTGCTTAGTGATAGAGTGCTTGCCTACCATGCCTGAAGCCCTAGGTTCAATTCCTCAGCACCATATAAACAGAAAAAGCCAAAAGTGGCCTCGTGGCTCAAGTGGTAGAGTGCTAGCCTTGAGCAAAAAGAAGCCAGGGACAGTGCTCAGGTACTGAGTTTGAAACCCAGGACTGGCAAAAAAAAAAATGATTATTGATGGTGGAATATCCTAGGAATTAAGCATGGGAGCTTATCCTTGCCCTCCATGTGAAGGTGTTTATGGTCTAGAGAAGGAGACCAAAAAAGCCATGGAAGACAGTATTTTACATATTGGGATGTGAGTTAGCAAAGGGTGCCATGGTAGAGGCAGGATCTTAATTTAGCCTTGGAAGAGACCTGAATGGCTGCATAAATAAGGTGACGTGTAGACAAGGGTTGGGATTACCACCATGCTTGGCTTCAGCTATTGGTCTTTAAGGAAGTGTGTGCGTGTGTGTGTGTGTGTGTGTGTGTGTGTGTGTGTGTAATTTAAGGTCTTTGTTTAACTGGCTAGGCTGTTTGAGCTAGAGAGGAGGGAAAGGAGTTTAAGAATAATTGCTACTTTATGCAGAACAAAAGAAATATGTTTAGCTCATTTCTCTGATCCCACCTACTGTTCACAAGCAAGACATAGAGACTGTTTCAGAGAGACAGTTACTCCAACCAAAGATAAATTCACTGTATAAAATCTTTTGAGTCCAGATTAAGAGCCTTAATTTTTTTTTGGCCAGTCCTGGGGCTTGGACTCAGGGCTTGAGCACTGTCCCTGGCTTCTTTTTGCTTAAGGCTAGCACTCTGCCACTTGAGTCACAGCGCCACTTTTGGCCATTTTCTATATATGTGGTGCTGGGGAATTGAACCCAGGGCCTCATGTATATGGGGCAAGCACTCTTGCCACTAGGCCATATCCCCAGCCCCATTAATTTTTTTTTTTGAGACATGGATATAGATAGCTACATTAAACAGAAACCCAATGTGTATTTATTAGACAATTCTGGTTTTTTTTTTCTGGACTAAAAGGGAAAAATGTTATATTGGCAGAACATCTAAAACAAACACTTAAATTAGGTGGTTGTTTTTCAGCCATCTTCTTTTTTTGTTGTTGTTTTTTTTTTTTTGGCCAGTCCTGGGCCTTGGACTCAGGGCCTGAGCACGGTCCCTGGCTTCTTCCCGCTCAAGGCTAGCACTCTGCCACTTGAGCCACAGCGCCGCTTCTGGCCATTTTCTGTATATGTGGTGCTGGGGAATCGAACCTAGGGCCTCGTGTATCCGAGGCAGGCACTCTTGCCACTAGGCTATATCCCCAGCCCCTCAGCCATCTTCTTTCTCTTAACTTCTTGTTAGCATTTAATTCTCCCTGCTTATGCTCTAGCTTCACTTGGCTACTAGAATGAGTCCTTTGGCTCCCTTCTGACCTCTTTAGCTTTTCTCAGCCCTTTCTTTTTTTTTTTTTTTTTTCCCCTTTGATCTTCTGCCCATCTCAACTTCTAATGATAGAAGGAGGAGAGAAGTATTACTGCTTCTACTCAAAAGCAACCCTTGGATCCCTGTTCTGGTTTGTTTTTTTTTTTTGCCAGTCCTTCATGTATACGAGGCAAGCACTCTACCACTAGGCCATATTCCCAGCCCCTGGATCCTTGTTCTGTCTAACTCATTTCCTAAGTGCTTACTGTCAAGATTCTAAACACTATATATATCCTAACAAATTATAATTCCCTCTCCTCTATCCTTTTTCTTCCTACTGGGATTTGAACTTATTTGCTAGACAAGTCCTTATGCATTGACCCACATCTCCAGCCCTTTTTTGCCATGGTATTTTGAGAAAAGGTCTTGTTTTTTGCTGTCAGGGTCTGTTCCTAGACCTTGATCCACCTATATTTTAGGCTTTCTGTCTTAGCTGGGGTTACAAGTATGCACCATCATGCCAGCTTCTTCTGATGAGATGGAGCCTCATAGACTTTTCTGTTCACCCTGGGCTGAAACTTTAATCCTCCTGATTTCAGTCTCCCATCTGCCAGAGATGAGAGGTACACATGCCTGTTGAAAAGGGGTTTCATATGTGTGCCTGAGCTGGCCTAGAATTCTGATACTCCAGGTCTCAGCTTCTAAAAAACTTAGGATTACAAGTGTGAGCCACACAGTACACTATGTTGACTGTATAGAGTTATATATCATATAAGGAGGGGATATCTATATAAATAAGACATTGTTCCTCTCTTCAAGTTGTTCAGAGCTTAAGATATGCTTATTTTGATGTGAACAATGCTGTGCTCTCTGTTAGATGGAAGTGCTACACTATTCTGGAATTGGGGAGGTTAGGACGAATGTAAAGGGGTATGGCTATCCTGCTTTATTACTTTTTAAGAAAAATTAAGGGGCTGGGAATGTGGACTAGTGGTAGGGTGCTTACCTAGCACGCATGAAGCCATGGGTTGATTCCTCAGCACCACATATACAGAAAAAGCCAGAAGTGGCGCGCTGTGGCTCAAGTAGTAGAGTGCTAATCTTGAGCAAAAAGAAGCCAGGGACAGTGCTTAAGCTCTCTGAGTTCAAGCCCCATGACTGGCAAAAACAAAAACCAAAAACTAACTTTATTTTTTGTTTATGTGGTACCAAGCAATTGAACCCAGGGCTTTATGAAAGAATGATAGTCAAACACCCTACCACTCAGCCATATTCCCATCCCCTGTTGCTTTATTTTTCTTACAAATAATTAATACTTTGGGGATATAAAATTGATGAACTCTTATTATTGAGTTTTAAGTTCAATTACTATTAATCTTTCTTGATCAGAACAATTAGAACCTTTATAAGTGTTTCTTTAGTTTCCCATTGTTAAGGGTGAAGCCCTGAGTTCATTCTGGAATACTGGAGAAAAATTCCTTGCCATTTTTTTTTTTTTTTTGAGGCAGGTTGTTACCCAGGCTCATCTGAAAACTCATAGACTCAAATAATCCTTGTGCCTCATTCTCTTAGTATCTGGGATTTAGGAGTGTGCCATTGTACCTTCACTGGTTCTTGAGTACCTTCTACTAGGCATCTTCTAACACAATCCACTTCTCCACTAACTTTACCTTTTGTCATATCTCAAAGGTTATGTTTTTAGTAACTCTGATCATTTACTTACTAGCTTTGTGGTCTTGAATCTCTTTGAACCTCAGTTTTTGTACCTTTTGAATAGATTGACAAATGAACGAATGTGAAGATTAAGTGACAAAAATATCAGTTTTGAAAAGATTATAATGGGAAGGGAAGTAGAGAACCAATTGTGTGTGAGTGTGTTGTCTGGGTGTGTGTGAGTGTGCACATGCATGCCAGTCCTGGGCCTGAACTCAGGGCCTGGGTGCTATCCCTGAGATATTTTGCTCAAGGCTAGCATTTGTTCCACTTTTAGCTCTTTGATGGTTAATTGGAGATAAGAGTTTCATGGATTTTCCTGCCTGGGCTAGTTGGAAACCATGATCATCAGATCTCATCCTCCAGAGTAACTAGGATTACATGCACTCAGCTGTGTTTGTTTTTTAGTAAATATGCCTGTGCCTTATTTTGAGAAAAAAGAGAATGTTTTTATTTTTTTTTGGTGTTGGTCCTGGGGCTTAAAATCATGTCCTGAGTCCTGTCCCTGAGGTTTTTTTTGTTCAAGGACAGAGCACTCTACCATGTGAACCACAGCTCTACTTCAAGTGTTTGGGTGTCTAATTGAAGAGTCTCACAGACTTTTCCTGCCCAGGCTGGCTTCAAACTGAAATCCTGAGATCTCAACTTCCTCAGTAGGGAGGATTATAGGTGTGAGTCACCTGCATGCAGCTTTTTTTTTTTTTTTTTTTTTTGTCAGTGGGTCCCTGAGCTCAAGGCTAGTGCTCTACCACTTGAGCCACAGTACCACTTCTTGCTTTCTGGTGGTTAATTGGAGATAAGGGTCTCATGGGCTTTGCTGCCCAGGCTGGCTTTGAACTGTGATCCTCAGATCAGCCTCCTGAGTAGCCAAGATTACAGGCATGAGCCACCAGTGCCCAGCTGGGTTTTTTTTTTTTTCTTTTCCTATTTTCTTTTTTTTGCCATTCTCGGGGCTTGAACTCAGGGCCTGAGCACTGTCCCTGGCTTCTTTTTGCTCAAGGCCAGCACTCTACCACTTGAGCCACAGTGCCACTTCTGGCTTTTTCTATATATGAGGTGCTGAGGAATCGAACCCAGGGCTTCATGTATTTGAGGCAAGCACTCTACTACTAGGCCATAGTCCCAGTCCCAAGTTTTTTTGTGTCTCTCTTCCACCCCCTTTCATGGGGCTTTGAACTCTGGGCCTGGGCGCTGTCCCTGAGCTCTTCAGCTCAAAGCTAGTGTTCTACCAGTTGAGCCACAATGCCTCTTCCCTCTTTTTTTTCTTTTTGGCTGGTACCAGTTCCTGAACTCAGGGACTCCATATCTTGTTTGGTTTGTTTCCTTATTTGTTTGCTCACAGCAAGGAATCTACCACTTGAGCCAGGCCTCTAGCCCAGCTTTTTGCTGGTTACTTGGAGATTAGAGTCTCTTGAACTTTTCTTCCCAGGCTTATTTTAAATTGATATTCTCCAGGTCTCAGCTTGTTTGTTGCCAAGTAGCTAGGATTATAGGTATGAGCTACTGGTATCCAGTTTTTGTTTTTTTTTTCTTTCCTTACTTCCTTTTTTTCCTTTTCTTCTCTCTCTCTTTTTTTTTTTTTTTTTTGGTGCTGGTTCTGGGCTTGAACTCAGGGTCACTATTCCTTAGCTGTTTTGCTTAAGAGCTAGCATTCTACCACTTGAGGCACTGCTTGACCTTCAGCTTTTTGCTGGTTAATTGGTTATATGAGTTTCACAGACTTGCCTGGCTGGGCAGGCTTTGACCTTCCATTCTCAAATGTCAGTCTCCTAAGTTACAGATATGAGCCTCTATGTAAGCCCTGGGCTTACATTTCTTTTCTAAGGAGAATACTAAGAATTTTGTTTTGCTTACATTCTGAGTCAGGATGTTAATATGTAGCTGAAGGTGGCCTTGAACCCAACCTTCTGCTTTAGTCTCCCTGAAGTCTCCCTGATAATCTCAGCCTCACCCAATCTAATCTCAGCCTCTCTGTCATCACTCTTCCCTTCTTCACTTCTCCAAGCAATTTTAACAGGTATCATTGTTCTGTTCTCATAGCTGCAAACAATCTGTTCTGACAGTACTCATTCTCTTCTGTCATCCTTGTTATCTCAACCCCCTCCTCCTAGAACCAACCTCCCAGTAGAGCTTATATCTCTTTCCTGGCCCTCCTCTCCTGTTGATCAACAGCTTTTATTGTGGCTTTAAAAAAAATGTTCCTTTCCTATATATTATACTGCATTTTTTTAGTAAAGAGGTTTTTTTTTTTGTTTTTTTTTTTTTGGCCAGTCCTGGGCCTTGGACTCAGGGACTCAGGGCCTGAGCACTGTCCCTGGCTTCTTCCCGCTCAAGGCTAGCACTCTGCCACTTGAGCCACAGCGCCGCTTCTGGCCGTTTTCTGTATATGTGGTGCTGGGGAATCGAACCTAGGGCCTCGTGTATCCGAGGCAGGCACTCTTGCCACTAGGCTATATCCCCAGCCCGTAAAGAGGTTTTTAATAAATATTTTCATGACTCTCTACTGAGGTAATCAGTCAGTCCCTGTATTATATGAGGGAATGAAATATTAGAACACCACCCCCAAACTACCCAGAGAGCTGGTACTTAGGTAGGAAACACCTCTTTTCCTTCAGGTGAAATTAGAACTTAGGAAGGAGGAGTGATCATTAGGAAATGTTCAAAGGTATTGATGTGATGATGATGATGGCAGCTGCAGTGACAACAGCATCAATAATTGTAATCTCAGTCAGTGGCTTACACTGTAATCCTAGCTATTTGGAAGGTTGAGATTGGGGAGAGTCATAGTTTCAAGTGAGTCCAGGCAGAACAGTTCAGAGGACCCCATTTTCGTGGACGAAGTCTATCCATTCCAGCTACAGTGGAAGTGCAAATAGGATAATGGTTCAATTGTAGAAACAATGCCTTATCTTAAAAATAACAATGCAAAAAAAAAAAAAAAAGACTGGAGACCTCTTAATCGTAGAGTGCCTACCGAGCAAATTCAAGGTTCTGAGTTCAAACCCCAGTGAAACACACACACACACACACACACACAATCCTAATGGTAACCTTGATTAAGCAGACCTATGTTAAGCACATCTTGTAAATTGTTTTAACAACAACCGCATGGTATAAGTATTTTGAGAAGCAGAGCAATTTAAGAGAAAGGAGTTGTTGGGACTAGACCTGGTGCATTGACATCTAAGCGCTGATTCACTTTGTGGCCTCAAGTAAGAAAACTGCTTCATTTTCCAAATGTGCATTATGCTTATTGTGCTTATTGCCATGCTAGGGTGAGTGGGAGGTAAGTTTTGTACCACTGAACTATATCCCCAGCCTCATCTGTAAAATGAGGATAATAATAGTACCTGTTTTACAAGATTGTTGTAACACTACATGACCTACCTAGGTAAAGTACTTAGCATAGTACTTGGCACATAGAAGATACATTCCAATTATTAGCTTTTATCATAATTAAAATAGTTTTGATCATTTAACATGGAAAAACAAAAGCTTAGAAAAAAGTAACTAGAATGTACTAAGAGAGTGAAACTTCAGTGATTTTTCTCTTACTCATTATACTGCAACACATAGTAGATTGAGGGGAAGAGACTAGACATGAAATGCATTTTGTGTAACTTGAGATAAATGTCGGTGAATGTTGGCAAGCTTGGATTCTGACATTCCAAACCATTGTTTGTGATTTTTCTTTTCTTTTCTTTCTTTCTTTCTTTCTTTTTTTTTTCTTTTGTGCCAATACTCAGGGCCTTGAATTCTCTCACTCAGTTTTTTCATTAGACTTCTGGCAGTCTACCACTTGAGCCATACCTCCACTTTGGCATTTTGCTGGCTAATTGGAGATAGAGCTTTGTAGACTTTTCTGCTTGGGCTAGCTTTGCACTTCCCACCTGCTGGGATTACAGGAGTATAGTGCTATGCCCATTGTCCTACTATATCTTAAACCATACAGCCTATATGTTGAGATTCAGAGATTCAGGTTTGGGATTTTCAGATTAGGGATGCTCAGTCTCTAAAATTATGCAAATATTCAAAAATCAAAACATCTGAAACTGCTGGGTACTAATGGCTCTTGTCTTTAACCCTAGCTACTCTTTTTTTTGTTTTGTTTTGTTTTTGGCCAGTCCTGGGCCTTGGACTCAGGGCCTGAGCACTGTCCCTGGCTTCTTCCCGCTCAAGGCTGGCACTCCGCCACTTGAGCCACAGCGCCGCTTCTGGCCGTTTTCTGTATATGTGGTGCTGGGGAATCGAACCTAGGGCCTCGTGTATCCGAGGCAGGCACTCTTGCCACTAGGCTATATCCCCAGCCCCTTAGTATATATATATATATATTTTTTGGCCAGTCCTGGGCCTTGGACTCAGGGCCTAAGCACTGTCCCTGGCTTCTTCCCGCTCAAGGCTAGCACTCTGCCACTTGAGCCACAGTGCCGCTTCTGGCCGTTTTCTGTATATGTGGTGCTGGGGAATCGAACCTAGGGCCTCGGGTATACCGAGGCAGGCACTCTTGCCACTAGGCTATATCCCCAGCCACCCTAGCTACTCTTAAGAGGCTCAGTTCTGGAAAGATAACAGTTTGAAGCCAGTTGGGGCAGAAAAGTCCACCAGATTTTATCCCCCCAAACCAGAAGAAAACAGGGCTGGATATGTGAATCAAGTGGGACAATGAACATAGTAGTACACTCCTGTAATCCCAGCACTTGGGAAGCTGAGGCAGAGGATTTCTAGTTCAAGAAAAGAACAGGTTGTGTGGAGTACGGATAGTTTTCTTTTTCCATCTGAAAAATAGGAAAATGTTGCAGCTCATAATTGTAGTCCTAGCTACTCAGGAGTCGGAGGTCCAAGGATCACACTTTGAAGCTGACTTGGGCAGTAAAGTTTGTGAGTGTGCCACTCATCTCCAATTGCTAGTGATAGGTCACTAGCTTTGAGCAAAAAAGCACAAGGGACAGTGCCAAGGTCCTGAGTTCCTCCCCACCCCACCCTGGACTGGCAAAAAAAAAGGAAAAAATTGATCACTAGGAATAAAGAGATTTGTGATTGTCTTGTTCTTATCACAAACTTGTTCTGTCCAGGGTTTCACTTTTCTTAGCTTTGTTGTTCTCATTTATTAAATGAAGGGGTTACTTGAGGCATATCTGTGAGGCCTCTTTGAACTCTGATGTTTTTGCCATTGATTATATGAAGTAAGAATAACACTTTTCAGCTCCTTGAATTTGGAGAAGCAATATTTGTGAAGTCTTAGGGAATCTGCTTCATGTAGCGAAGATGCCAGATCCCAGGGTAAGGTTTGAGCCACCTCACTGAAACAGGTAGGTCTAGGCTCTTTTTGAAGCTGGTTGCCAAGGGAACTCAGCCTCTGGTCAGTAATAGCCAGGAATGCTTTGGTTAAAGCTTGGGTACAGATAAAGGGAAAACAAGCAGGTTTTATTCCTTGTCTTCCTTTTCCAACTCCACTTTTGAACACTTTGATGTATAGCACACTGACTTAAGCATGTTATGATAATGAATCAGAGGCAAACAGTTAAATAATTTGTCTACATTTATTCAAATAAAAATATCAAGCCGGGCCCCAGTGGCTCATGCCTGTAATCCTAACTACTCAGGAGGCAGAGATCGAGGATTGCAGTTTGAAGGCAGCTCAGGCAGAAAAGTCCCCATGAGACTCTTATCTCCAATAAACTACTCTATAAAGCTGGAGGTGGTGCTGTGGCTCAAGTGGTAGAATGCTAGCTCAGGGACAACAACTAGGCCCTGAGTTCAAGCCCTATGACCAGCCAAAAACAAACAAACAAAAGTAATATTAGGGGCTGGCAATGTGGCTTAGTGGCAGAGTATTAGCATGCATGAAGCCCTGGGTCAATTCCTCAGTACCACATAAACAAAAAGCCGGATGTGGTGCTGTGGCTCAAGTGGTAGAATGCTAGTTTGAGTACAGAGAGGCTCAGAGACAGAGCCCAGGCCCTGAGTTCAAACCCCAGGACTAGCAAAAAAACAAAAACAAAAAAGTAATAGCCAGGTGTCCATGGCTCACACCTGTGGTCCTAGCTACTCAGGGGGCTGAGATTTGAGCATTCTAGTCAAAGCCAACTTGGGCAGACAAATCCGTGAAGCACATTATCTCCCATTAACCACAAAAAGTTGAAGTGGAAGTGTGACTCAAGTTGTAGAGTACCAGACTTGGGCAAAAAAGCCAGGCAAAAGCATGAGGCATTGAGTTTAAGCCTTAGTACTGGCATATGTGCCAGTATGTGCATACACACACATAAATAAACACACGATTTCATGTAAGTGTGCTTTTAGCTGCTAAGTTATATATACCACCGGGGTAGATAAAATCAAACAGTATATAACGTTTAAAATAATAACAGTTAAAAAAACAATAACAGGAGGATTCTAATTATTTGTTAATAATTTTGTTGTTTGATTTAGAATGATAGATTCTTGGAGCTAGAAGAGCCTTTGATGTAATTTAATATAATCTCATTGTCTCTAGTCTGTCATTCAATTATAGGGATGCCTTCTATTGTCATCCTGACAGATGATCATCCCAATTCATTTTGAATACCTTCATTGATGAGGAAGTGTATTGCTTTTTGAAATTGCTATTATATTACTGAATAGCTATCAACGATGGAAATTTTTTTTTTTAATCTTCATTCCCCCCCCCCCGCTTTTTTTTTCCTGAGACAGAGTCCCTGCTATGTATTCCAGGCTGACATAGAACTTACTATGTAGCCCAGGCTAGTCTTGAACTTTTAAGTCCTCTTGCCTCAGCCTCCTGAATGCTGAAATTGCAAGTATTCATCACCATACCATATCCAGCAGCAGCTGCTGCCTTCTCTTCCTCCTTTCTTCTCTCTTCTTTTTTTTGGGGTGGTGGGGTGGTGGTAGATGACAAGATATCACTATGTAGATCAAGCTTTCAAACTTCATGCCTCAACCTAATGGCTGCGATTATAGGTATGAACCATTGTGTCTATCTTTACTTTTTTGTTTAAATTGAAATCTAATAGAGACTTCTTGTTAATTTTAGGCCATTCCCATGGAACCCTATAGGAGAAATATCTACCTTCCTCATGCCAATCTTGTGAATGTTTGAAGATATTTCTATTACTAAAGCATATTTGATGTTTTCTTAGCATCCAAACTTGTTTCAAGTTTAGATGAGACTGCACAAAAGCAATTGTTTCCTATCACGGCTTTGCAGATGCAGCCTTGCAAATTGGTGCTTCACTTCTTGTGGTTATTTAGGCACAAATTGGGCATTTCCTATACCGTTAGAGACTGAATGGGTGGTAAGCTAAGTCTTTCTAATTGCATGTGAATCTGGAGGTTTCTGGGTGCCTGTAGATCATATTTGTACTCTTAGTTACTCAGAAGCCTGACATCAGTATTGTGACTTCAAGCCATCTGGGACAGAAAAGTCTGGGAGACTCTTACTTCCAATTAACCACCAGAAAAAGCCGAAGTGAAGCTGTGGGTCAAGTGGTAGAGCACCAGCCTTGAAGGAAATGGCTAAGAGACAGCACCCGGGCCTTGAGTTTAGACCCCCAGTATTGGCACATTAAAAAACAAAAACAAAAAAAAAAACAAAACAAAACAAAACAAAAAAAAAACACCAGGTGTCCGTTGCTCACACTGTAATCCTAGCTAATCAGGAGGCTGAGATCCGAGGATCAAGTTTCAAAGCCAACTCTGGGCAGGAAAGTCCATGAGACCCTTCTCTCTAATTTACCAGAAAACTGAAGTTGGACTTTTGCTAAAAGTGGTGCTGTGCTAGCCTTGAGCAGAAAAAGCTTAGGAACCAGCACCCAAGTCCTGAGTTCAAGCCCCACAACCCACAAAAAAAAAAAATGAGGAGGGTTTGTAGTCTTCTTGTAATTTTTTTTAGGCTGATTGCTGTTCTGCACACGGTAGCAGGACTCACAAAATGGCTGGAAGTTTATCCCAGCACTTGCAAGCTGCATTTACTTCATTAGGCCACTAGGTGATGAGCAACTCACAAACCTAGCAGGCCAGGGACTATTGTGTACAGGGCAGTTTCTGTTAGTAATGGAAAGGCTGTCAGAAGTCACCTGGTCCAACTTCTTTACAAGACCTCTTTGCTGGGGTGGGGAGGGGAAATGTGTTTCTTTCTTATGTACCTCATCTTTCCTGACTTTATTCCAATTTTAAATATTAATTTGACTAGACTATTTGATAGGAGGCCCTTAGCCCCTTTTAATTTCAAGTCAAAAGTTAACTTTTAATTAATGAAAACATAAAAATTAAGCATTTATGGGGCACTATGTGTATATATCGTATAATGTCTAAATAGATTAAATATACCCGCATAGATTTATTATTATTTTTTTGTATGTGTGGTCATGGGGTTGGAACATAGGGCCCCTCGATAGGCTGGCTGGCCATTTTATCACTTGAGCCACACCTCCAGCCTTACTTTTTGCTGTTTGTTTTGGAGATGGAATCTAGTTAACTTTTCTGTTCTGCTGGTATGGAACCAAAATCATCCATATCTTAGCCTCATAAGTAGCTAGGATTTAGGAATGAACCATCGAAGCCCAGCTTCATTTATCATTTTGTTACTGCAAAAACTTTCTTTCTTTCCTTTTTTTTTTTGTGGCCAGTCCTGGGGCTTAAACTCAGAGCCTGAGCACTCTCCCTGGCTTCTTTTTGCTCAAGGCTAGTACTCTTTTACTTGAGCCATAGCACTACTTCCGGCTTTTTCTGTGTATGTGGTGCTGAGGCATTGAACCATGGGGCTTCATGCGTGCTAGACAAGCACTCTACCACTAGGCCACATTCACAGCCCTGCAAAAACTTTCTTCTTCTTCTTCTTCTTTTTTTTTTGCCAGTCCTGGGCCTTGGACTCAGGGCCTGAGCACTGTCCCTGGCTTCTTTTTGCTCAAGGCTAGCACTCTACCACTTGAGCCACAGCACCACTTCTGGCCATTTTCTGTATATGTGGTGCTGGTGAATCGAACCCAGGGCTTCATGTATACGAGGCAAGCACTCTTGCCACTAGGCCATAGTCCCAGCTCCGTGCAAAAACTTTCTTAAGGGGCTATGAAGTGAACTATAGGCGTGAGCCACCAGCCCCTAGTCTGTTTCTTGGTTTTTTTTTTGGCCAGTCCTGGGCCTTGGACTCAGGGCCTGAGCACTGTCCCTGGCTTCTTCCCGCTCAAGGCTAGCACTCTGCCACTTGAGCCACAGCGCCACTTCTGGCCGTTTTCTGTATATGTGGTGCTGGGGAATCAAACCTAGGGCCTCGTGTATCCGAGGCAGGCACTCTTGCCACTAGGCTATATCCCCAGCCCCCTAGTCTGTTTTTATTTTTTAAATTAAAAATATTATTATTTGTTAATGGTACTAGAGTTTAAACCCAAGGTATTTTGTTTTCTAGGCAGGTGTTGTGCAACTGACCACTTCTTCCAGCCCCCCCCCCCCCCTTTTTTTTTTTGGGCCAGTTCTGGGGCTTGGACTCAGGGCCTGAGCACTGTCCCTGGCTTCTTTTTGCTCAAACCTAGCACTCTGCCACTTAAGCCACAGCGCCACTTCTGGCCATTTTCTGTATATGTGGTACTGGGGAATCGAACCCAGGGCCTCATGTATACGAGGCAGGCACTCTTGCCATTAGGCCATATCCCCAGCCCTTCCAGCCCTTTTTTGCACTGGATATTTTGGGATAGGTTCTCTCCTCCTCCTCTTTGTCTGTAAAATGATTTGCCTAATTTAGGCTTCCCATTGTTGTTGGTATAAGAAGACACCCAGCTTCTTCCATTGAATTGGAGTCTCATAGACCTCTGCCCAATGAGCCTGCAACCATATCCTCCTGATCTCAACATCTCATGTACCTTGGATGACAGGTGCACATTATGGTGCCCAGCTATTAGTCGAGAAGGAGTTTCTTGTGTATTCCCAAGCTGTCCTCAAACTCCAGTCCTCCCAATCTCAGCCTTTCAAATAGCTAGATTACCAGTGGGAGTTGCTGACACCTGGCAACTTTTTTTTTTTTTTTGGTGCTGATCCTGGGGTTTGAACTCAAGAGCCTGGGTGCTGTCCCTGAGTTTTTGTATTCAAGTCTGGTGGGCTGCCACTTGGGCCACAGTTCTACTTCTGGATTTTTGTGGTTAATTGGAAATAAAAGTCTCATGTACTTTCCTATCCAGGCTGGCTTTGAACTGTGATCCTCAGATCTTAGCCCCTCGAGTAGCTAGGATTATAGATGTGAGCTACTGGCACCTGGCTCAATGTTCTATTTTCATACATGCAGATTAACTACATACACCGTATTCGTCCTCATTCATGCTGTTTGTTAGCTTTCCCTCTCCCTTAAGCTCTTTTATTTTCTTCTTCTAGTAGTAGGGTTTGAAGTCGGGGCCTGGGCATTGTCCCTTAGTTTTTTCACTCACAGCTATCTTCTATCACACAGCCACATCTCCACCTCTAGCTTTTCAGTGGTTTACTGGATGTGTCTGGCTTCCTTTGAGCCCTCTGACATAAAAACCTACGTCTTTTTTTTTTTTTTTTAAGTCAGTTTAAGAGCATTTTATACCTAGATGCTGGTAGCTCATGCCTGAAACTCTAGATACTTAGGGGGTTGAGATTCAGAGATTGACGTTAAATCATCCTGGGCAAAAAAAGTCCAAAAGACTCCATCCCCAGGGCTGGGAGTATGTATGGCCTAGTGGCAAGAGTGCTTGCCTCCTACACATGAAGCTCTCAGTTCAATTCCCCAGCACCACATATATAGAAAACGGCCAGAGGGGGCGCTGTGGCTCAAGTGGCAGAGTGCTAGCCTTGAACACGAAGAGGCCAGGGACAGTGCTCAGGCCCTGAGTCCAAGGCCCAGGACTGGACAAAAAAAAAAAAAAAAAGACTCAATCTCCAAAATAACTAGCAAAAAACCAGGTGTTAGGTATGGCTCAAGTGGTAGAGTTATAGCTAGGAAAAAAGCTGAGCAAGTGCTAGGTCCTGAGTTTAAATCCTAGTACTTCTAAAAATACCACCACCATTTAAAACAATTGTGATTGGGTGTGATAATGTGTGCTTGTATTCACGGCACTTTCGCAAATAATGCTAGGAGAACCATGAGTTGAGGTCAGCCTGGTCTACATAGTGTGACCTTGTCTCAAGAAAGCAAACAAAAAAGAAAAACAAGAGCAGGGAATGTGGCTTAGTGGTAGTGTGCTTGCCTAGCATGTGTGAAGCCCTGGGTTCGATTCCTCAGCATTGCACAAACAGAAAAAGCCGGAAGTGGCGCTGTGGCTCAAGAGGTAGAGTGCTAGCCTTGAGCAAAAGGAAGCCAGGGACGGTGCTCAGGCCCTGAGTCCAAGCCCCAGGACTGGCAAAAACAAAACAAAAAGGACATTTTATGGTTTCCCTTGCATTTTTAACTTCCTTACTTTACACATGAGGAAATTGAAACTGAGCTCAGAAAAGTGAAGTTACTTGCCTGGAATCATATAGCTAGTTACAAATGAACTTCAAGCAAGTAAACTGACTCCTTAGATCAACTAAAATTTTGTTGTGTTACTACTGCTTCAGTGAGAAGGCCTTTATAAATAACTTCAGCAAGATAGGAATTTTGTCAAGTGTTCCTGGGGAGATAAAAAAGGAAGAGAAGGTAATAAAATTCATTACAGTGAAATGATTTGAAGACTGAGCAATTCATAAGTCTTCTAGTATTTCAGGTAGTGGAGCTCCCTCAATGCTTTAGAACTTAATATGTTGTCTCAGCACTTACATAATTATATATGCAGAATTAGATATTTAGTAGTCACAGGTTGGGAAATTGTGGTCATACTGTGTTGTTAATATTGAAAACCCTGTAAGTGCCATCTGAAGGCTTGGAGACAGACATTATAAACTGTCTTATCAATGGTCTGGTTTCTGTTTTGAGTTCTAGCCTAAGACCTATCAGAAAACTGATAGGAACCACCTGTTCTGGCTCTGTTGCTCTTCGGAGTTCCCCAGATCTTCATATGCTTTCAGTTTTGAAATGAAACCTACCCCATAGGGTGAGGTCAGCTATGGAAAGGACTTTGGCAGCTCACCTTGGCTTGTTTTTCTAGAGCCATCTGGTATGTGACCGTGTGTGGTGTGAGGTACATCAGGCTGTGATAGAGACTGATGGTGAATCAGATGTTGTGTAAGATCTAGGTAGCATTGTTTCTTTGGGTAGCCAGGAAAACACAACCAAATGTCTTGAGTTTCATCCTCAGAAAGTAGAGAGTTAAAAATACAGTCACGAGAGATGTATGCATTATCTCTGCCTTTGGTTTGCTGAAGAAGGAAAGGCTTTATCTCTACTCATTTGTAGAATGTATTCACCTCCTTTTTGCTCAAGCTTCTAGAGTCCTTTCATGACTCTAGCTACCAAACCTTTATATTGTGCCTCCTAAGATGGCTGCTTTGTGAAATGACTCCTCTAGAACCCTCCATTCTAACCAGGCTCTTCACAAAATTCATCTCATTTTTTTGCCCCCTTTGCCATAAACCTGGTTTTTACCAGATTATATCACTTTGCTTGCAGTCTTCATGGGTGGAACTAACTCATCCTTCAACTCATCCTTTATTGCTAACTTGGCCTGTTACCCAGCATCCCAGAACTGTGTTGAAGTCTTCAAACACCTTTCCCTTTTAGATTCTGTGTTGTCCAGTAAGCCTACCTGATCCTTGAAGTTAGCACTAATACCCCTTTCTTTTGTGTCTGTTCATGATTTGTGTTTTCACCTCTCCTTCTGGGGCCTCTGGCCCTATTGGAAGATTTGGTGGACAGGGCTGGTTTGGGACTTAAGGGTTCCAGATACAGTGTGGAATAAGAAGTCTTGGTGTTAACATTTTCACACATAGGTGGATGTGAATCCAGAAAAAGGGACTAACATAAGTGGTAGAGCACTTGACTAACATGAACAAGGTTTTGGGTTTAATCTCTAGTACTACCACCACCATTGAAAAAAATGATGCTAGGAATTGTACCTATGGCACCTGTATGTTAGGCAAGCATGTACTCTACTACTGAGATATATTCTCTGTCCTGATTCCTTGTATTCATGGTAAAACACATTTCCTTCTTTTTTCCACTTATACTTTCTCCAATGTCCTATTGTGTACATTGTAAATAGCATGTAATGGCTAAAGCCTCCAACTAATAGTGACTGGGGCCACATTTGACAACTAGTCAGTCACTAGGACTTGTCCTATCAACTTTCTCTTTCTCAGTATTTCTGGAATCCATCACTTTCTTTATTGTCATTACTCTGTTCCTTGTTTCTACAAATTAAGAGTATTTGTGAGAATCAAATGAGTTAATACCTGTAAAATGATTAGAAGAATAGATTAGGGGCTGGGAATATGGCATAGTGGCAAGAATGCTTGCCTCACATACGTGAAGCCCTAGGTTCGATTCCTCAGCACCACATATATAGAAAATGGCCAGAAGTGGCACTGTGGCTCAAGTGGCAGAGTGCTAGTCTTGAGCAAAAAGAAGCCAGGGACAGTGCTCAAGCCCTGAGTTCAAGGCCCAGGACTGGCAAAAAAAAAAAAAAATAGCACCTACTAAGTACTATGTGAGTGTTGGGTCTCTAATCTACTCTCATCTGTGCCTCTAGTATCTTTTTTCCCCCCTGGTGCTGGGTACTGATGAGCCTCTTTATGTTCAAGGCTAGCACTCTACCACTTGCACCACAGCACCACTTCACTCTTTTTCTGAGTACTCTGAGATAAGACTCTCTCATTGACTTTCCTGCCCAGGGTGGCTTTGAACCTCAATCCACAAATCTCACCTTCTGGGGTACCTAGGGTCACAGGCTTGAGCCACCAGCACCTGGCTCCAGTATCTTATTATTTTGATATTTTATTTGTGTGTTGTGACTACTTTGTCTTTTTCCAGCAGTGAGCCTGACAGGGATTTTCTTGCCCTGGAAGGGGGTACATATATGCTGAGGATCAAGGCAGAGGATCAAGGTAGGAAGATCGTTTACTTAGGGTTGCTGAAAATAGAATAATAGAGTGGGGTGAAATTGTAATCAAGGTAGGAAAAAAGGCCTTAGGGATATAAGGTGAGGCAGCATTGAAACAGGAAGCTGATTCATTAGGTCTGAAACTTAGAACAGGAGAGTGGGTGGAGTGTAAGAAGGGACAGAGTCATGCAGTTCAGGATTAAGGTCATAAATCTTAGCAATTACTTAAATTGTCTTTTAACATTCTTACCTTTTTAGTCCAGAACCTGCCTTTTGGGAAGGATCAGATAGTTGACATGTAAGGATTTCAATGTGGTTACATATTACTTTATTTTTATTTTATGTGCTGCTTACATTAAAATCAAATCCCCAGAAAACCTACCTTACCTTTCCTTTTTCCCTCCCTCAGTTTCTGCTGCTAGGAGACTGTCTTCTGTTCTTTTTTAATATCATTCTAGTTTATCTTAGAAACAGGTTTCCTTTATGGAAGCCTACAGCAGTCCTGGGTCTCTCTTCAGGCAGGTTGGAGGAAGTGAACATTCCTCAGGCTACCTCTTCTCACTGAATGAGACCTAGGAGCTAGCATCATTGGCCTTAAGATTTCACAGAGTTCTGTCAAACCTGAATGTAGAATTTCGGGGAAGGATATGAGTACATAGACTATAGGGTGGAACTCTTACTAGTGAAAACACTATAAGAAGTAGTGGAAAAGGCTGGCTATAGTGGCATATATCTATAATCCCAACACTCTGGAGGCTGAAGGAGGCAATCATGAGCTTGAGGCCAGTCTTGGCCACATAGTGAGACTGTTTCAAAATACAAAAATAAAAACAAGATAAGTGGGAGCCTGGGTTGATGAGTGTAGATGCTGATATCTGAAGGTATGGAGTGAACTTCAAATTTTATGACCTGGAATGGTCCTCAGATTTATGGCAGGGATGGGAGGCTATGAGATGCCAACTAGGTAGTTGTGAGCAGTGTTGGCCATTAGCCCTTAGAAATGTTTTGAGTGCTTCCTATGTAGTCTAGAGCTATACTGCAGGATGGAGGTTGAGTGAATGGGTTGTGGTATCATGAGACTAAAAAGATATGTTTTTGAGGAGAGGTGTGTTGTCTTCCGAAGGTTGGATGGGGTGATTGTGTACATAGACTGGACAGTCTATGCAAGTCATCTGGCCTATCTGAGGGAGGCAGTTGCGCATTCCCTCCGCGCCACCACCCCCCCCCCGCTTCTACAGGGAAAACCATCGCCAGCTCACTTCAGATAAGAACTTTCCTCCATTATTACTCTTTCGATGATTTTTGAAGCTTTAATGCATCAGAATTATCTTTAGGTGTAAGAGTTGTAGGCTGGATATCTGTAGTTGTTTTTGTTTTGTTTGTTTTGCCAGTCCTGGGGCTTGAACTCAGGGCCTGGGCACTGTGCTTGAGCTTCTTTTGCTCAAGGCTACCACTCTTAACACTTGAGCCACAGTGCCACTTCTGCCTTTTTCTGTGTATGTAGTGCTGAGGAATTGAACCAGGGCTTCATGCAGGCTAGGCAAGCACTCTACCACTAAGCCACATTCCCAGCCCCAGGACTGGATATTTGTTTAACATATAGATTCATGTTTTCTTCTAGATAATCTAGCTTAGTGAGTGGAGAATGGTGGCTTGGAATCAGATTTGATCATTTTCACAGGTAATTCTGATACCAGTCATCTTAAGATCATATTTGAAGAAATTGACTGGGAGGGGTGTAGCTTTTCACAGCTCCTCACCCCTAAAGTAACATGAGGTGGCTGTCATGCAGTGGGGATGAGGTGGCTGTCATGCAGTGGGGGTGATGAAGCTGTCTTTATGCTCTGGCACCCTAATCTCCTGTTGTTGCTCTAGGGACAGAGCCAGATGAGGTAAAGAGCTTAATGTTTGTTCTGTCTGCCCAATTGCAGATCAGTATCTTCGGGCCTTATAGGGACTTTGGCTTCATAGCTACAGAGAAAACCTGGGGGTTGCCTCTTGAGTTCTTATCTTTGTGTACATTGTCCCTCTTCTAGGCCTTCCTTATCTGGTATCTGCACTGTCTTTAGTCACCTGTGGTTCTCATTCATCTTTTATTAAGAACTAATTTCATCTTTCTTCTTTTTGTTTTGTTTTGTTTTTTGCCAGTACTGGGGCTTGCACTCAGGGCCTGAGTACTGCCCCTGGCTTCTTTTTTTGCTCAAGGCTAGCACTCTACCTCTTGAGCCACAGCGCCACAGCGTATGTGGTGCTGAGGAATTGAACCCAAAGGCTTCATGCATACAAGGCAAGCACTTTACCACTAGGCCACATTCCCAGCCTTCATCTTTCTTCTTTAAAAATCCTCTGTTGCATCCATTTTATTTAGTCAAATCCAAATGTCACAGTTTGTAATAGCAGTCTTCACAATTTGGTCTAAATAAAGGCCTTGCAATATCTGGTTTCTGCATGGTTCTCAAATCTCATCCCATACTTTCTCCTTTCCTGTGGCGGGTACCATCATTTGCTTGCATTTCCAATCATCTCTGGCTTCTGGGCCTTTGCAGTACTATATGGTTCTACCTGGAATACTCTTTGTTCTGATCTTTGTCCCTTGCCTTTAAGAAGCAATGAGGTGGTCTGGGATTATAGCCTAGTGGCAAGTGTGCTTGCCTTGTATACATGAAGACCTGGGTTCGATTCCTCAGCACCACATACGCAGAAAAGGCCAGAAGTGGCACTGTGGCTCAAGTGGTAGATTGCTACTCTTGAGTTAAAAGAAGCAAGGTACAGTGCTCAGGCCCTGAGTCCAAGCCCCAGGACTGGCCAAAAAAAAGAACCAATGAGGTAGCCCTCCCCCTTAGAGGTCTTTCCTGACCTCTTAATACTCCAGTTCAGTTCAATACTTCAGTTACTGAAGATCACTTGATGCCATTTAACTATTCATTTTTCTCTCTTAGTAGCTTATAAATTCCATGAGGGTAGGGACCCTCTCGTTTTTGTTTTTTTTTTGGCCAATCCTGGGGCTTGAACTCAGGGCCTGAGCACTGTCCCTGGCTTCTTTTTGCTCAAGGCTAGCCATTTCTGGCCATTTTCTGTATATGTGGTGCTGGGGAATCGAACCCAGGGCCTCATGTATACAAGACAAGCACTCTTGCCACTAGGCCATACCCTCTTGTTTGTAGTCAAATTTTTAGTACCTTTTGCATAAGTACTAAACCAATCTGTACATTTTTATCTTACTAATTTCTGTTTTGCTGCATTGAGGCAATGCACAACTTTTTTTTTGCCAGTCCTGGGCCTTGGACTCAGGGCCTGAGCACTGTCCCTGGCTTCTCTTTGCTCAAGGCAAGCACTCTGCCACTTGAACCACAGCACCACTTCTGGCCGTTTTCTATATATGTGGTGCTGGGGAATTGAATCCAGGGCTTCATGTATATGAGGCAAGCACTCTTGCCACTAGGCCATATTCCCAGCCCCAATGCACAACTCTTATCCTCTGAATTTTCTCTTTGCTCAACTTGACTGATTCTTCTTCTTTCTTCTTTTTTTTTTTTTTTTTTTTTTGCCAGTCCTGGGCCTTGAACCTCAGGATCTGAGCACCATCCCTAGCTTCTTTTTTTTTTTTTTTTTTTTTTTTTACCAGTCCTGGGCCTTGGACTCAGGGCCTGAGCACTGTCCCTGGCTTCTTCCCGCTCAAGGCTAGCACTCTGCCACTTGAGCCACAGCGCCGCTTCTGGCCGTTTTCTGTATATGTGGTGCTGGGGAATCGAACCTAGGGCCTCGTGTATCCGAGGCAGGCACTCTTGCCACTAGGCTATATCCCCAGCCCCCTAGCTTCTTTTTGCTCAAGGCTAGCACTCTTACCACTTGAGCCACAGCGCCACTTCTGGCCGTTTTCTATATATGTGGTGCTGAGGAATCGAACCCAGGGCTTCATGTATACAAGGCAAGCACTCTAGGCCATATTCCCAGCCCCTTCTTATTTCTTTTTTCTGTCTCACTTTTTGTTTTTATTTTTGGTGATGGTACTAATACTGGAATTTCATCTCACAGCTGCACATTTGTTAGACAGCTACTCTACTACTTCTGCCACTCCTCTAGCTCTGTCAGATTCCTTCTTGTCCTTTGTAGTTCTCTAAGTATATTTTTGACCTTTCCAAGCATTCCTACATCAGTAGAGATAGCACTTCATTGTTGTTGTTTGTCAGTTGTGGGGCTTGAACTCTGGGCCTGGGCACTGTTCCTGAGCTCTTCAGCTCAAGGCTCATGCTCTACCACTCGAGCCACAGCACCATTTCCAGTTTTCTGGTAGTTAATTGGACCTTGTTGCCCGGGCTGGCTTTGAACCTCGATCCTCAGATCTCAGTCTCCTGAGTAGCCAGGATTACAGGCATGAGCCACTGGTGCCTGGCTTTGTTGCTTTAAATTTTTTTTCCTTCTTTCCCTCCCCTCCCTCTTTTCCCTCCCTCCTCTCTTTTGTTCTTTTGTACTTTTAGAGACAAGGTCTCTATGTATTTGTAGCCCAGACTGGTTTCAAACTCACAATCCTCTTGTTTTTCTGCCTTCTGAGTGCTGGATTTAGAGGTATGTGCCACCACACTCAACTTATTTATTGTTATTAAGTAGTTGCACAAAGGGGTTATAGTTCCATAAGTCAGGTTACAGTGCTTCTTTGTCATTATCACTCCTTCCTTTTTTATCCCTTATTTTACAACTCTCTCATCCCTACTCACATTCTGCTTTGTTCTTTATTTTTTGTTGTTTTGCCAGTCCTGGGGCTTGACCTCAGGGCCTGGGCACTGTCCTTGAGCTTCTTTTTGCTCAAGGATAGCACTCTACCACTTGAGCCATGGCACTTCGAGCTTTTTTATTTCTTTTCTCTTAATGTTGTTTCCTTGATTTTATTATTTATTTATTTTGAGACAGGGTCTTGCTGTATAGTCTAGGGTGGTCCCAAACTCCTAACAGCCTAGGTTACAGGCCTATGTTACCAGCTGATTTTTTATTAATTTTTTTTTACTTAGCGTTGGAAACATCTTATATCAATAAACACAGAATAAATAGCTGAATTATTTCAGTGAGTGCATATACTATGCATTTTCTTCCCTAATGTATAACCTACTTATCTCATGTTTATGAGCATTTTCTGATTCTCCTAAAATTTTGATGTTCTCCTTTCCTTATCTCGTTATATTTTTATTTAATGCCACCTGATACAGTACATGTTTTTCTTGTTTACTGCCTAAGTTTCTCAATTAGAATGTAAGCTCCGTGAAAACAAGGACTTTTTTCTTTTTTTAAGCTAATCAAAAATATTTATTACATAGTTGATGCTTAAGTATTTGTTGAGTGAATGAATTAGACTGTTGACATACTTTTTCTTTTTTGGAAGTACTGGAGTTTGAACTCAGCCTGGAGTTCAAACTATAGTACTTCCTACTTACTTAGCTTGCTTATTCAGTTGGTCCTCTACCACTTGAGCAAAGCCCCTAGACTAGCTTTTGCTGGTTATTTTAGAGGTGGAGTCTCATAGACTTTTTTTTGCCAATGTTGGTTTTAAATTATAATTCTGGATTTCAGCCTTTTGAGTAGCTGGGATTACAGATATTAGCTATTGGCATCTTGTCGTCTTCTTCTTCTTCTTCTTCTTCTTCTTCTTCTTCTTCTTCTTCTTCTTCTTCTTCTTCTTCTTCTTCTTCTTCTCCTTCTCCTTCTCCTTCTCCTTCTCCTTCTTCTCCTTCTCCTTCTCCTTCTCCTTCTCCTTCTCCTTCCTTCCTTCCTTCCCTCCTCCTCCTCCTCCTCTTTCTTCTCCTTCTCCTCTCTTCTCTCCTTCTCCTTCTCCTTCTCCCCTTCCTTCCTTCCTTCCTTCCTTCCTTCCTTCCTTCCTTCCTTCCTTCCTTCCTTCCCTCCCTCCCTCCCTCCCTCCCTCCTTCCCTCCTCCCTCCCTCCCTCCCTCCCTCCTCCTCCTCCTCCTCCTCTTCCTCCTCCTCTTCCTCCTCCTCTTCTTCTCCTTCTTCTCCTTCTCTTCCTTCTCCTTCTCCTTCTCCTTCTTTTGTAATACTTTGGCTATTATGAACAGCATATGATAAGCATCCTGGTATATGGATCTTTGCACTTGTACACTATCCTTAGTGTAAGTCCTAAGAAATGGAACAGCATTTACAGCATTTAATTTATGGAACTAAACTACCTTTAAGAATATACATTTCCGGGCTGGGGATATAGCCTAGTGGCAAAAGTGCCTGCCTCGGATACATGAGGCCCTAGGTTCGATTCCCCAGCACCACATATACAGAAAACGGCCAGAAGCGGCGCTGTGGCTCAAGTGGCAGAGTGCTAGCCTTGAGCGGGAAGAAGCCAGGGACAGTGCTCAGGCCCTGAGTCCAAGGCCCAGGACTGGCCAAAAAAAAAAAAAAAAAAAAAAAAAAAAAGAATATACATTTCCATCTGGGTGTAGTGGTAGTCTATTACCTTAGCATTGGGAAGGTTAAGAAAAGAATATCTCAAGTTTGAGGTCAGTCTGGAGTACATAGTAAGACTGTTGGGGGGTGGGGTGGGATAAAAACAATGTAAGTAGGGCTGTAGCTCAGGTGATGAATGCTAGCTTTGAGCCAAATACTTAGGGACAGCACCCAGGTCTGGAGTTCAAGCCCTAGGTTCAAGCCCCAGGACCGGCAGAGAAAAACATGCCTATAATCCTAGCTGATTACAAGAGGCTGAGCTCAGGGGTCAAGGTTCAAAGCCAATCCAGGCAGGAAAGTCCATGGAACTCATATCTTCAATTAGACACCAAAAAACTAGAAGTGGCACTGTGGCTCAAAGTAGTAGAGTGCTAGTCTTGAGCAAAAAAAGCTGAGGGACAGTGCCCAGGCCCTGAGTTCAAGCCTTAGGACCAACAAAATAAATGAATAAATAAACAGTAAGTGTGGCTTTATTGATAGTAAGCTTGTTTAGCATGTAGGACCTCTGGAGGTCAGTCAGTACTGCTAACAGACAAATGCCTATCCACAGCATATGGGATTGCCTGTTTCCTCATGGCTTTAAGAAAACTTGTTTTTTGTGTGTTGGTCCTAGGGCTGGAACTCAGGCCCTAGGCACTGTTTCTGAGCTTTTGTGCTTAAGGCTAGCATTCTATCACTTAAATATCACTTAAAACTCATCTCTACTTCTGGCGTTTTTCTTTTTTGTGTGCTTAATTGGAGATAAAGAGTCTCATGCACTTTAGAAGCTAACTTGGATCCTTAGAACTCAGCCTCCTGAGTAGTTAGGATTACAAGCATGAACTAACAGCCCATTTACAACACTGTCCTTTATTTATTTATTAATTTACTATTATTATTATTATTATTAATTTTTTTTTTTTTGGCCAGTCCTGGGCCTTGGACTCAGGGCCTGAGCACTGTCCCTGGCTTCTTTTTGCTCAAGGCTAGCACTCTGCCACTTGAGCCACAGCCCCACTTCTGGCCGTTTTCTGTATATGTGGTGCTGGGGACTTGAACCCAGGGCCTCATGTATACGAGGCAAGCACTCTTGCCATTAGGCCATATCCCCAGCCCCTTATTATTATTTTTTTGTCTTTTCCATCTAACAGGTGAAACATAGTCTTACTTTTTTTTTTTTTTTTTTGCCAGTCCTGGGCTTTGGACTCAGGGCATGATCACTCTCTCTGGCTTGTGTTTTGCTTAAGGCTAGCACTCTGCCTCTTGAGTCACAGTGCCACTTCTGGCCTTTTCTATATATGTGGTGCAGTGGAATCGAACCCAGGGCTTCATGTATATGAGGCAAGCACTCTTGCCACTAGGCCATATTCCCAGCCTGAAACATAGTCTTAAAACATGGTGGTTTACAAATGGATTTTGAGCTGAGTATGCCTGTTACCCTAGTTATTCAGGAGACAGGTCTGAGGATTAAGGCTTGAAAGCAGCCTAGGAAAGAAAGTTTGTCAGACCTTTATCTCCAATTAGCTGCCAAGAAAGAAAGAACAAAAAGCCAGAAGTAAAGCTGTGCGTCTAGTGGTAGAGCACCAGCCTTCAGCTAAGGGACAGGGTCCAGGCTCTGAGTTTAAGCACACAAAAAAGTAAAAAACAAAAACCAAGGTACAAAGAAGCTGGAGGTTTGTCTTAAGTGGTAGAGGCCTGCTTTGCAAACTCAAGGTTTTTAATTTGGTTCCCAATACTGCCAAAAGAGGAAATAAACAAATAAATGTCTACTGGTTTTCCTTGGCTCTTCCAAAGCCAGTATCAGATGACATCTTTAAAATCCTGTCCTAGGTGCTGGTGGCTCATGTTTATAATCCTAGCTATTTAGGTGGCGGAGACCTAAAGAATTGTGATTTGAAGCCAGCTGGGGCAGAAAAGTTGTAATGGAGCCACCTCCATTAACCAGCAAAATGAACTGGAGGTATGTCTCAAGGAATTGAGTGCTAGCCATGAGCAAGGACACTTAGTAAGAGCAGGAGGCCCCGTTCAAGCCCCTGGTACTCTCTCTCTCTCTCTTTCTCTCTCTCACACACACTACCCTAAAACACTTTGTCTTAAGCAGTTGAAATAAGTTTTTATCTCTAATACTTTGTCTTTAATATATATTATAAAATAGTAATAAATACAAAATAAATATAAGGAAATACAGCAAAGTATAAGGAAAATGCAGCAAAATTCTGATTTTTACAGTGGTGCCTAATTTGACAAATGTAGAATAACTTAAAAGTATTTATTGTTATTGTCTCTGCTTTGCCAATTCCCTAAGCACATGCTGCTGTTGTACAATCTTGCCTGAACCAGTCCCTCTGTCACCTACACTTCATTTTTAGTTCCTCTTTATACCATCTGTTGAAGTTGCCAGCCAGCCTTTTCCACTTCCCAGGAGTGCCCAGGCCTCCCACAAACTGTTCAAGGGCTCTGACCAGTTCAAGTCCTGTTGCTTGATTTCAAAGAATTTAAAATAGTGTTGGAAAATATCCTAGGAAAAACATATCACAGTGACTTCCTGGCTAAGGAAGTAGTAAGTACTAGCTAGAGCAAGAGGTATAACAAAGGCTCCCAAATTCTAGTGGCATTCAGCAATCTGAGTTGATGTTCTCTAGCTCTAAACAGGCTGTGTTTGCAGGGAAGAAGGTGATTCTCTGCTTCTTTATCCTCTGGGAAAGCCTCTCCATTAAATATCCTCCCTTTCTTTGGAATTTCCAGAATCCTTATTAAAGTACAGAAATACCCCTGCAGAGTTAATATGGGAATTCAGTAACATTTGAATTCATTTCACCAGACATGCTTTCTTTTGAACAATATAGTTAGATCAGCTCTTGTAGGGGATGGGAATTTGGGCAGGGTATATGAAAGAAATAGAAGGTTTGTGGGACACTCACAAAGTTCTGCTTTGGATAGCAGAAAATAGCTTGAGGACACCAGGTGCATGATGAGTTAGATGAACAGAAGTTCATATCCCTTTGGGATCAAGCATATGTTAAATGCTTTTTTCCTATTTTCTTATTTAATTATAATGCAATGAAGAAGTATCATTCCCCAGTTTTGCACTTGGGGAAGCTGAAAGCCAAAGAAGCTATGTAACTTA
This sequence comes from Perognathus longimembris pacificus, assembly GCF_023159225.1. Lineage (NCBI taxonomy): Eukaryota > Metazoa > Chordata > Mammalia > Rodentia > Heteromyidae > Perognathus > Perognathus longimembris. The sequence continues at coordinate 24,779,573 of NC_063168.1, read as the reverse complement.
TTCAGAGTCATACAGCTAATAAGAGGGTAAACTAGGATTTATTTCTTGTCAGTTCTATTGAACTCTAAAGCTATGCTGTTTCCACACACAGCTTTACTGACTTTGATAAGATTTAGGAAAGAAGAATGGGACAAATGGGAAGATACTATCTTTTCCTTCCCTCCCTCCTTCCCTATCTCCTCCCTCCCTCCCTTCCTCTTTCCCTTCCTCCCTCTCCCTCTCTCCCCCCCCCTCTCTCTTTTTCTCCCTCCCTCCCTTCCTCCTTCCTTTCTTTTTAGTCCTGGAGCTTGAACTCAGGGTTTAGGCATTGCTCCTGAGCTTTATTTGTGCAAGGCTAACACTCTACCACTTGAGCCTCAGTGCCACTTCCGTGTTTTTTTTTTTTTCTTCTGTTTATGTGGTATTGAGGAATTGAACCCAAGACTCCATGCATGCTGGGCAAGCATTCTACCACTAAGCCACATTCCCAGACCATACCATCTTTCTTTACCTCATAATTTTGTTTGTAATGACTTGTTTAGCCAGAGCATCCTATTTCTAGAATACTAAGTTCTATATAGAGAGATTCTATAACAGTGTGTAATAGCATGGCTATATGTCTGTTGTTTAGGTCTTCAGGGTTACCCACAAGTATTAAAATACCAGTAGTAATTGGTTTACTGCTTAAGTGACTCTGTCCTCTTCCTAATCACAAAATCTGATGTGTCTCAGTGAGAAAGTCATGATTTGGTAGAGGTGAAGGTGTGGTATGCCCTTATTGTATGTGCTAGAGCTAATGACTATTTTACAATTGTTAAGAGGTTAATAAAAGGTGTCTCTTTTGCCTTTATTTGTTTTGACAGTGCTGGGGTGTGAGCTAGTCTTGTGCTTGCTAAGCTGGCATTTTACTGAAACATGCCGATAGCCCTGCTTTTGCTGGTTATTTTGGAGATGGAGTCTAGAGAACTTTTCTGTCTGGGCTGTCTTCTGAATCTCAGCCTCCTGAGTAGCTAGGATTGTAAGTGTGAGCCACCAGCATGTAGCTTCTTTGCTTTTCTAAGAGAGAAGACCAGATGTCAGTGAGTGCTGGCATAGACTCAGGGGATCCTGATCTCTGGGGTAGCAGAGAAGGTGTCTTAAGGGTGTTGTATAAAAGAGGACTGGTCTGTCAAGTAGTATATTTTCATGGTAACCAAGAATGTTTCTTGTCCCACAGAAACTTATTTCATTTGCTATTGCTTGGAATTCTACAACAAAAATTTCATTGTCTTGACTTAAAAACTTTGAGATCTAGTTGAAAATGAAAGTTGAGGGTATAAAGTATATACTTAGTGTACTTGAGGGCCTAGGTTTTGATCCTTAGCACTGGAAAGAAAAAAATAATACTCTAGAAAGACACTTGATTTTAAGCATCTTGGTTATGTAAGTGGAACTGTGTGAGAGAGATTCTGGTGTTTATGGTGTTGCTTTCTGACAAGCAGACTATGGAAAGGATAAGAGAAAGCACCATGCCATAGTTGGAGGGGCAGGAAAGACACCAATGAGTTAGGTAAAGGCCCTCAAAAAAGAAGCCAGGGTCTTCAAGAAACACTTTTATTTCCTTCAGAGTTTTGTCTCTAAAAAGACAAGTAGCTGCTGGGGATATGGCCTAGTGGCAAGAGTGCTTGCCTCGTATACACGAGGCCCTGGGTTCAATTCCCCAGCACCACATATACAGAAAACGGCCAGAAGTGGCGCTGTGGCTCAAGTGGCAGAGTACTAGCCTTGAGCAAAAAAAAGAAGCCAGGGACAGTGCTCAGGCCCTGAGTCCAAGGCCCAGGACTGGCCAAAAAAAAAAAAAAAAGACAAGCAGCTGAAGTTGCTAAGGATGGAGGTTTTAGGCCCCCAAAATAAGAGTGTTGGATTGAGAGATTTCCTACCAACTAGCATGCTAAGATGTTGGCAGTATGGATGGTAGCAGACAGAGTGTAACCAGGAGTGCAGAAGCTTTGAGTCTGTGGTTTGCTGTGATGTCCTCAGACAGCAGATGAAATAGTCACAGATCTTAGGAAGGGCGGGACTCCTAGGCCTAGCTTCCCAGAAATGATGCAAAATAGTGGTGCAAAAGAGGACACCAGTGACAACATGGGTGGGCAGAGTACTTCCTCCATTGCTGCTGATCACAGACAATTTCTGATCTCTATTTTCTCAATGACTTATTTTGCTTTTTTTTTTTTTTTCCCTCCAGTTCTGGGGCTTGAACTCAGGGCCTGGGCACTGTGCTTGAGCTTCTTGTGCTCAAGGCTAGCACTCTACCACTTGAGCCACAGTGCCACTTCTGCCTTTTTCTGTTTATGTAGTACTGAGGAATCGAACTCAGGGCTTCATGCATGCTAGGCAAGCACTCTACCACTAAGCCACATTCATGACTTACTTTGAGACAGAGCTTTGCCAGAAAGCAAAATAAACTATGTCAAAAGCAATGACAAGGGGCTGGGAATGTGGCCTAGTGGCAGGAGTGCTTGCCTCACATACATGAAGCCCTAGGTTCGATTCCTCAGCACCACATATATAGAAAACGGCCAGAAGTGGTGCTGTGGTAGAGTGCTAGCCTTGAGCAAAAAGAAGCCAGGGACAGTGCTCAGGCCCTGAGTCCAAGACCCAGGACTAGCAAAAAAAAAAAAAAAAAAAAAAAAAAAAGCGGTGACAAGATGGGTGCCGGTACTTAAACCTTAATTCTATCTTTTTTTTTTTTTTTTTTGCCAGTCCTGGGCCTTGGACTCAGGGCCTGAGCACTGTCCCTGGCTTCCTTTTGCTCAAGGCTAGCACTCTGCCACTTGAGCCATAGCGCCACTTCTGGCCATTTTCTGTATATGTGGTGCTGGGGAATCGAACCCAGGGCCTCATGTATACGAGGCAAGCTCTCTTGCCACTAGGCCATATCCCCAGCCCCTAAACCTTAATTCTAGATACTCAGGAGGCTGAGGTCTGAGGATCACAGTTCAAAACCAGCCTGGGCAGGGAAGTCCATGAGATACTTATCTCCAATAAACTACTCAGAAAAAGCCAGAAGTAGAGCTGTGGCTCAAGTGGTAGAGCGCTAGCCTTGAGCATAGAGAGGCTCAGGGATAGTGCCCAGGCCCTGAGTTCAAGCCCCAGGATTGGCAAAAAAAAAAAAAAAAAAAGATACAGTTCCTTCTTGCCCACTAACTGGCAGTGAAAGAAGCAGATTCAGATCTTGCCAGGGTAGTCCCTATGTTTTGGACATAACACTTGTTTGAGTTTCTTCAGAGAGCTTTCCTTGTTGAGTAGGCACCATCTTTTTTTTTGGCCAGTCCTGGGCCTTGGACTCAGGGCCTGAGCACTGTCCCTGGCTTCTTCCCGCTCAAGGCTAGCACGCCGCCACTTGAGCCACAGCGCCACTTCTGGCCGTTTTCTGTATATGTGGTGCTGGGGAATCGAACCTAGGGCCTCGTGTATCCGAGGCAGGCACTCTTGCCACTAGGCTATATCCCCAGCCCAGGCACCATCTTTTAACAAAATTTATTAGTGTTCATAAACCACCATTATTATTTGAATTTTCCTGGCTTTTCCTTCGGGAGGGAATCTTTGACATAGGTAACTCAAATCTCAGTGTTCTTCCCTGCTTCTCAAATGCGTTTGTAGGTGTCTCCCAACTGAAGGATGCAACTCCTACTGTCCACAGCTCACCTTAAATCTAGAGCTGTGTGTGTGTGTGTGTGCGCCCCTGGTCCTTGAACTCAGGCTCTGAGTGTTGTTTCTGAGCTTTTTTTGCTCAAGGTGAGTGTACTCTACCACTTGAGCCACAGCTCTACGTAGTTTGGGGTTTTTGTTAGTTAACTGGAGATATGAGTCTAATGGACTTCCCTGCTTGGACTAGCTTTGAACCATGATCTCAGTCTCCTAAATAGCTTAAGATCATAGGTGTGAGCTGAGGGCTCTTTCACCAAGGGTTGCTACCTTTGGCTTCCCTGATACTAATTTGTTTTTTTTTTAAATTTTTATTATCAAACTGATGTACAGAGTAATTTTTTTTTAATATCCAGGAGACTAGCTTAGGACCTCATGCTTGCAAGTCAGATACTATACCACTTGAGCCATGCCTCATGCTCCTTTTTGCCTTTTGGTTGTTTTCAAGATAGTGTATTTGTTTTTAAATGCTCAGGCCAGCCTGGGTTGTGATCTTTCTACTTTTGTGCTTCCTATGTCATTAAGTGTGATAGACTCACTATGCCTCCCTTGTAGCTGGGATGACATGCTCATGTCATTGAATGTGGTGAGTCTTTTATGGCTGGTCTGGCTTCAGAACCTCAGTCCTTCATCTCCACCTCCCAAGTAGCTAGGAGAGCCTTTTTTTTTTTCTCGTATAAATTGAGCTTCATAGGTAGAATGTTGTTCCTGCATAGCTTTCCTTTTGCTAATCATCTTGAACTCTGCCTTCTATTCTTTGGGTTAACTGGATCTCATGCTTCTCTGTCCAGCTATTCTTCTAGAACAAGACTCTTAGCTGTTTTATATTTCTTTTGTTCTGGGTTTCATGCTAGCTTTCTTAACTGCCAGTGTCTCAAAAAAATTTTTTTTGCCCCTTTGCTGGCATTGGGTTTGAACTCAGGGCCTGGCTCTTATTGGACTTGATTGTTCTGTTGCACCATACCACTTGAGCCACATCTTCAGCTCAGCCTTTTGTTGCAGAAGTATTGCAGACTTCCTGGAGCCTAGGTTCAAAAAAGAACTTTTAATAAACATTGTAAAACTCCAAAAGGGAAATAGAGAGTTAATTTTCCAAACCTATTTAACTAGAGAACTCCCTTTCCCCCATCTCTTTGTGGAGTATTTATTTATTTATTTTTGGCCAGTCCTGGGGCTTGGACTCAGGGCCTGAGCACTGTCCCTGGCTTCTTCTTGCTCAAGGCTAGCACTCTGCCACTTGAGCCACAGCGCCACTTCTGGCCATTTTCTGTCTGTGTGGTGCTGGGGAATCGAACCTAGGGCCTCATGTATACGAGGCAAGCACTCTTGCCACTAGGCCATATCCCCAGCCCCTGGTGGAGTATTTATTGAAGTCTCAAAGAATATAGGGTTTGGTGAAGCAGTTTTGGAAAATTTGAGGTCCTATCCCAAAAGAAGACACAGAAAGTAGAGTAATTCCAAGTGAAGGCGATGGGGACAACTAGTAAAAGAAATTTTGAGGCATTTGGTCCCTCATGGTACCCTCTGTGCAACAAATGCCCAAACTGAACATATCTAAGGCTCATGGGTTTGATCTCTAGCCCCACACAAAAAAAGAAGAAAGTATTTGTTGCTATCTGGGGCTGAAGGAATAGGAACTCTTAGTTTGTGGCTAGAAATTTAAATTAGTACAACCTGAGTTCGTGTGTGTGTGTGTGTGTGTGTGTGTGTGTGTGTACATGTACTTACCGAGGCTTGAATTCAGGGCTTAGGCTCTGTCCTTAATATTTTTTATCAAAGCTGGTGCTCTACTACTTGAGCCACAGCTTCACTTCTGGCTTTTAGGTGGCAATAAGAGTCTTACAGGGGCTGGGAATGTGGCTTAGCGGTAGAGTGCTTGCCTAGCATGCTTGAGGCCCTGGGCTCAATTCCTCAGAACCACATAAACAGAAAAAGCTGGAAGTGATAGTGTGGCTCGCCAGGGACAATGCTCAGGCTCTGAGTACAAGCCCCAAGACTGGCCAAAAAAAGAATCTTACAGACTTTCTAGTGTGTGCTGGCTTTGAACTATGATCCTAAGATCTCAGCCTTCTGAATAGTTAGGATTACAGCATGAGCCACCGACACCCAGCTGGGGATATAGCCTAGTGGCAAGAGTGCCTGCCTCGGATACACGAGGCCCTAGGTTAGATTCCCCAGCACCACATATACAGAAAACGGCCAGAAGCAGCGCTGTGGCTCAAGTGGCAGAGTGCTAGCCTTGAGCGGGAAGAAGCCAGGGACAGTGCTCAGGCCCGGAGTCCAAGGCCCAGGACTGGCCAAAAAAAAAAAAAAGAAAAGAAAAGATAATTTCTGGGGGCTGCGAATACGGCCTAGTGGCAAGAGTGCTTGCCTTTTATACATAAAGCCCTGGGTTCGATTCCTCAGCACCACATATATAGAAAAAGCAAGAAGTGGCGCTGTGGCTCATGGCAGACTGCTAGCCTTGAGCACAAAGAAGCCAGGGACAGTGCTCAGGCCCTGAGTTCAAGCCCCAGGACCGGCAAAAAAAAAAAAAGATAATTTCTGTTAAAATTGTGCTGTACAATTTTTATGGGCTTTTAGTTTTGTAGTTTTGAAGTACTGGGGAGCAAACTGTGGGCTTTGCACATGCTAGGCAAGTGCTCTACTACTGTCTGAGCTACATCCCAGACTTTTGCTGTGCAATTTTTTTTTAATTTTTATTTTTTGGTGCAGGTACTAGGGCTAAAAACTCAGGGCCTAGGTGCACTGTCCTTGAGCTTCTTTGCTCAAGGTCAGTGTTCTACCACCAGAGCCATACTTGAGCTAGCTTTCTGTGGTTAAATGAAGATCACAATCTCATGACATTTTCTTTCCTTAGCTGGCTTCAAACTGCAATCCTCAGATGTCAGCCTCCTGAGTAGATAGGGTAACAAGGGTGAGCCACAGGCGCCAGCTGCTGTGCAATTTTTTAAATGTATACACAGTTATGGCTGTGTTTTGTTCAGGTAAAATAGGTACATATAATATTTTTTCACACAAATATTGTGATCGGGCTGGGGATATGGCCTAGTGGCAAGAGTGCTTGCCTCGTGTACATGAGGCCCTGGGTTCAATTCCCCAGCACCACATATACAGAAAACGGCCAGAAGTGGCGCTGTGGCTCAAGTGGCAGAGTGCTAGCCTTGAGCAAAAAAGAAGCCAGGGACAGTGCTCAGGCCCTGAGTCTAAGCCCCAGGACTGGCAAAAAAAAAACAAAATGGAGAAAAGAAAAAACGTACCAAAAACAAAAAGTGGCAAGCACTCTTGCCACTAGGCCATATTCCCAGCCCTAACCCAGCCTTATTTTATGGCTATGCATCATGGATGATTTTGAATCCTCCTGGAAATTATACCCTCTACCAGGGTAAAGCCAACTTAGGAGGTACTGGTTCTGGCTTCATAGGGACTGGGAGCTGGCCCTGCTCTGTGTTTTTCTGGCATATATTCCTAGCCACTTTTTTTGTACCCTTGGTGCACTTCTTCCAAGTCCATAATTCTGCCTAAGAAAGAATTATCCACTTGCTCCTTCAGAGAGACTTTTGGGACTGGAATATCAGTTCTGTGGAAGAAGCTCTGGATACAAGCCTCCATGTCTCACCATAGACTTACATTGGTTTCATACAGATGATATAACTGTGTTTTTAGGGAAATGGAATGTATTCATAGCATGAAATAATTTACTACTGTACTCAAGTATTCAAACTTTTTCAAAATAAAATCTGAGCCAGGAGCTGGTGACTCACACCTATATTACTAGTTACTCTGGAGGCTGAGATCTGACCATCCTAGTTCAAAACCAGCCCATGCAGACAAATCCAAGAGACTCTTACCTCCTGTTAACCAGAAAAAGGCCAGAAGTGGAGGTATGGTTCAAGTGGTAAGTGCCAGCCCTTAGCAAACCGAATGAGTGTGTAAGGCCCCAAGTTCAAGCCTCAGTTGGGGGGGACGGGACGGGCAAGGAGGATCTGATTTCCAAATAGTAATATGCAACTATTCATATTATTAACATCAAAAATAAGTTTTGGGGATTTGGAGGTGGCTCAGTTGGTAGGGCACTAGCCAATGAGCTAAAGTGGCAGGTACTGAGTTCAAGTTTGGTCTCAGACCTTTAAAGGTTTTTTCCTAGACAAACTTTATTAGTTTAGAAATAAACTAGGAAGGTATCCAGAAAGGGCAGAGTTCTCTGTTGCTACTTAGGTTATAAAAAAAATTAAAGCCTTCGAGGATATTTCTAAGGTGAGAGAGGAGGGAAAATCATTCATTCTCAATGAATTCCTTATACCCTTCCAGAGTGGCACCAGAATTGATGCTGTGGTTCAAGTGGTAGAGTGCTAGCCTTGAACACATTGAGGCTCAGGGACAGCCCCTAGGCCCTGAGTTCAAGCCCCAGGACCGGCAAAAAAAAAAAAAAAGAAAAAAGAAAAAAGGCTAAAGCAAAAAAGGCTATGAGTATGGCTCGAGTGGTAGAATTCAAACCACGAGGGCGGGGAGTATGGCCTAGTGGCAAGAGTGCTTGCCTTGTACACATGAAGCCGTGGGTTTGATTCCTCAGCACCACATATGTAGAAAACGGCCAGAAGTGGCGCTGTGACTCAAGTGGCAGAGTGCTAGCCTTGAGTAAAAAGAAGCCAGGGACAGTGCTCAGGCCCTGAGTCCAAGCCCCAAGACTGGCAAAGAAAAACAAACAAAAAACCACCGCACCATCAGCAACAAAGTAAGGCTGGGAATGTGGCTTAGTGTGATAAAGTGCTTGCTTAGCATGCATGAAGCCCTGGGTTTGATTCCTTAGTGCCACATAAACAGAAAAAGCAGGAGGTGACACTGTTGCTCAAGTAATGAGTGCTGGCCTTGAGCAAAAGAAGCTCAGGGACAATGCCCAAGCCTCTTAGTTCAAGCCCCAGGCAAAAAAAAACCCAAACTAAAACAAAAAAAAGTAAGATCTCAGTGGAGGTTCTTTGATTTAATAGGCCAACTGGATTGATTTATAATTTCCATAATAAATACTTTTGTTCATTTATCAGGTATTTATTAACTGTAGAGTTCTCTGATAATTTGATCTGAGAATACTTTTGAGGAGTTTTATGTTTCTCACACACACACATTTTGTGTGTACGCGCACGCGTGCGCGGTGTTCTAGTTCTGGGGCTTGAACTCAGGGACTGAGCACTGTCCCTGGCTTCTTTTTGCTCAGGGCTAGCACTCTACCATGTGAGCCACAGCATGACTTGTGGCTTTTTCTGTTTGCGTGGTGCTGAGGAATTGAACCGAGGGCTTCATTCCTGTTAGGCAAGCACTCTACTGATAAACCACATTCCCAGGCCCTTTATTTCTTTTTTTCCCCCCCTCAAGTCTAGCACTCTACCACTTGAGCCACGTCTCCATTTCTGACTATTTTTGGTAGTTAGTTGGAGATAAGAGTCTCACAGACTTTTCTGTTGGGGTGAGCTTTGAATTGGGATTCTCATATTCAGCTTCCTGAGTAGCTAGGATTATAGGTGTGATCTGTTGATGCCCTCCTGGCAGGTAAGTTTTAATTAAAAAGTGATACAATATAACAAATACAAACCTACTGTGGGAATTCAGAGGGAGGAGAGACTATTTTAGATACAAAGAATTAGATATAATTTTAGATATAAAGAATTAGGTAAATTTTGCAAAAACATGTTTGTTTTAATGAGCAGTTTAGGACTTGGAATGTGGCCTAGTGGTAGAGTGCTTGCCTAGCATGGATGAAGAAGCTCTGGGTTCAATCCCAACACCACATAAACATAAAAAGCCAGAAGTGGCGCTGTGGCTCAAGTGGCAGAGTGCTAGCCTTGAGCAAAAAGAAGCCAGGGAACAGTGCTCAGGCCCTGAGTTCAAGTCCTCGGACTGATAAAAATAAAACAAAACAAAAAACATTTTAAATTGTCTTTGTTTTTTGGGTGCTAGTCCTGGGGCTTGAACTCAGGGCCTGGATGCTATCCCTGGCCTTTTTTGCTCACGACTAGCTGAGCCAAAGTTTAACTTCTGGCTCTTTGGTGGTTAATTGAAGAGTCTTAAGGACTTTCTTGCCTGGGCTAGCTTTGAGCCCTGATCTTCATAGCTCAGCTTCATGGATAGCTAGTATATATACATGAATCACCAGTGCCCAGACAGTCTTTATTTCTTTTTCATTTTCCTTCTCTTTTTTGATGGTCCTGGGGCTTAAACTCTGGGCCTGGGCCCTGTTCTTTGGATTCAAGGCTGGCAGTCTACCACTTGAGCCACAGCACCACTTCTATATTTTTCTGAGTAGTGTATTAGAGATAAGAGTCTCATGGATTTTCCTGCCCGGGATGGCTTTGAACCATAGTCTTCACATCTTAGCCTCTCTAGGAGCTAGGATTACAGATGTGAGCCACTGGTCCCCAACTGCAGTTCACTCTTTTACTTTGCAGCTAGTAAATGGGAGGCAAAGGTTTGCTAAACTCAGTAGATCACTCACCTCCCCTTTTGTTCCCAATCCTCTTCTTTCTTCTTTCCCTCCCTTTCTCTCCTCTCCTTCCCTTCCTCCCTCCTTTCTTCCTCCCATTTATTTTTGCATAACTAAAATTTTAATGTGGGTGCTGGTGGCTCATGCCTGTAATCTTAGCTACTGGGAAGGCAGAGATCTGAAGCTAGTCTGGCAAAAAGCTGTCAGTGGAACTGTGACTCAAGTGGTAGAGTGCTAAACATGAGCAAAAAAGCTCAGGGACAGCACCCAAGTCCTGAGTTCAAGCCTCAGGAATGACACACATATTAAAAAAAATAGCATATATTAGTTGTATTGGGGGGGGGTTCATTGTGACATTTCCATGAATACAGTGAATCCCAATCAAACTGGCCCTCTCACCCTCCCTTCCTCATTTCCCCATTCTTAAAACATTTTCAACAATTCATTGTTCTATTTTCATACAAGTAAACTATTGTATTCTTATTTATCTTCACTCTCTGTTCACCTCCTCTTTGTCTTTGTGGCACCCTCCTCCTCAACAAAGCCTGTTTTACTTGGAGCTTTGTTTTCTCTGGGCAGAAATGAACTCATCCACTAAGAGCAAATTGCGATAATGGAGGAGATGGGTATGGGTTCAGAAAGTTCCTCTGTCAATTGCAGTGATAGGAGGGAGATGGGGGATAGCTGAAGGGAGATGAAGGGATAGCTGAACATTGACAAAGACACACCTAGTGTTAAAGAGGATCTTCATGACTCAGTGGAGCATGTAGAGATTAAAGCAGAGGACATCTCGCTGGACACTGCAACCCCAGCTACTTGTGATTCTGAGATTGGGAGAGTTTCAGCCAAAGGCCAGTTCAGGCGCACACCCACAAGACCCATTCTCAACCGGTATCAACCAGTAGCTGGACATGTGGTATGTGCCTGTCATTCCAGCTGTATGAGAGTCTGAGAACAGAAAGATTACTGCTTTAGGCCAGCCTAGGCAGAAAATTCTGTAAGATTCCATCTTAAATGGAATCTGATATGAATGGGGAGTGTGGCTTAGTTGGTAGGGATCTTACCTAGCAAGTACAAGGGCTTGAGTTCAAACACCAGCACCATGAAAAAAGAAGAAGCTGTGCGTGGTGGTATGTACCTGCAATCCTATCTATGATAGAAAACAAACTAGGCAGATTGTAGTCCAGGCCCAGACCTGGGGAAAAAATCAGGATCCTCTCAAAATAGTGTAAAAAGGGGCTGGAGGCATGTTTCAGCATTAGAATGCTTGCCTAGCAAGCTTAAAACCCTGAGTTCAAAGCCCAGTACTGCCAGAAATAATGCAGAGGTCATCTATGTTTAGAAAGAAGCTATGTGTTGTGGGACAAATGAAGATACAGGATAAAGGGTTCAGAGTATTGGTAGTATAGTTAAACTCTAGCTGGCTGAAGAAGTGAGTCAAGGAAAGGACTGATGGGTGGCAAGTGTGATAGGGAAGGAGTTTTTCAGGACTGGAAATAGCAGTGACATTAAAGAATAGAAGCTGTAGAAGAAAAGATGAGAAATATATATATGGTCATTACCAGGCAAGGTCTGCCTTGTAGTGGAAAGACAGACTGCAGCTGAGTTCTTGATGACCAAGAGGTCAGTAGATGACAGTAGTAATGCAGAGTGTAGTTGTTTGGTGTACTTGGAAAAGGGGTGTAAGAATAATGGTGTTGAAATGGCATCAAGATAGATATTTGTTTCTCCTAGTACTGTTGGGTAGAGTTTCTTTATGATGGAACCTTCATTGTGTAGAAAGCAAGTTCAAGTTCTTAAAGGACTATCAAGCTTCAGCTAGAGGGAAGGTAGCCAAGACCATTTTCAGGCACACTTTCTACATTGCCTGCCTAAGTAATGAAGTTTAATGAGGTTGGTAAGGGTGGGTTCTGGACAAGTAGGATGATTTCTGTTTTTGCCAGTCCTAGGGTTTGAACTCAGGGCCTGAGCACTCTCCCTAGCTTTTTTTTGTTCAAGGCTAGCACTCTACCTCTTGACCCACAGTGCCATTTCTGGCCTTTTCTGTTTATGTGATGCTAAGGAGTCAAACCCAGGGCTTCATACATGCTAGGCAAGCTCTCTACCAGTAAGCCATATTCCCAGCCCCAAGTAGGATGATTTCTACAGCGTCCTGGGCCATTGTTTGTAGGTATAGGAGCCTAGTTCTCTTGGGGGAATAGCTGTGGCCCTTTTGTAGGCAAAGTTTCCTTTGGCCACAAGGTGTTTTTTGTTGGTTGCCCAGGATCAGATTGGATTAGTGCTAATCTTCTTTGAGGTTAAAGTTGTTTTTATTTGTTTTTGAGGTAGAGTCTTGCTGTTTCCTAGGCTGGCTTTGAACCCAAGAATTAACTTGCCTCCACCAACTGAATGCTGGGGCTATTATTCCCAGTCCTGTGTAGAAACTTTAAAAAAGGTAGCTGGGGTGGCTGGGAATATGGCCTAGTGGCAAGAGTGCTTGCCTCCCATATGTGAAGCCCTGGGTTCAATTCCCCACTACCACATATACAGAAAATGGCCAGAAGTGGCGCTGTGGGTCAAGTGACAGAGTGCTAGCCTTGAGCATAAGGAAACCAAGGACAGTGCTCAGGCCCCAAGTCCAAGGCCCAGGACTGGCAATTAAAAAAAAAAAAGAAAGGTAGCTAGGTGCCAGTGGCTCATGCCTTTAATCCTAGCTACTCAGGAAGCTGAGATCTGAGGATCATGGTTCAAAGTCAGCAGGGTCAGGAAAGTCTACAAGATGCTTACTGCCAATTAGCCACCAGTAAGTGGCACTGTGGCTCAAGTGGTAGAGCACTTGCCTTGAGGTGAAGAGCTCAGGGACAGTGCCCAGGCCCAGAGTTCAAGCCCCATAACTGCCCCCCCCCCCCAAAACACAAATGTTCCTTGTGTAAGACTCCAAGAATTAATGGATTCTTGAACCTTTCTATTTCTTTGGGGTCTCAAGTTTATTTTTCCTCGGTTATCTTAAGTAATTCCCTTCATAGTGACAGCAAATAATGCCTCAATACATACATACATAATTTGAGAGAGTCTAGATGTACATTATTTGTAAAGATGTTTTTTGAATTTTCTCTGGTTTAGGATTCCTTGAATGTTATTAGTCCATAATTCCAGACATTTTTTTTTTTTTTTTGGCCTGTCCTGGGCCTTGACCTGAGGGCCTGAGCACTGTCCCTGGCTTCTTTTTGCTCAAGGCTAGCACTCTGCCACTTCTGGCCATTTTCTATGTATGTGGTGCCAAGGAATTGAACCCAGGGCTTCATGTATACAAGGCAAGCTCTCTTGCCACTAGGCCATATCCCCAGCCCCAATTCCAAACATTTTTATAAAAGAAACTTCCACTAGTTCAAATAAATATTTCACAGTTCTTTTTGCCCTTTCTAATTTGGCTAGATCTAGTTTGATCCTCACCCTGGCTGTAAAACCAGACTTGATCAGCTCCAGAAACAATTGCCGAGCTAGCCATTTCAGCATAGGAACCTTAGCAGAAGAGGCCATGCAGGTCAGGGCTTGAGGCATATTATTGTTCCTCTTTCAGTACCTTTTAGTGTATAATTGGCTTTGCCACATAAAAATGAGAAGCTTCTACCTGGCAAAAATCATTATAAATAATCACATAGCCAACTTGTTAGCAGCAAAAGAGTAGAAATTAGAATCAGAGACTGCCAAGAGTATTAGCTCCTTGGAATTTGCCGAGATTCTGGGAAGGCCATTGAACTTCTCATGGAACTTAGGATAGAGGAATCTAGGCAGTTTTAAAAGCATGCGTAAGGACAGGGCAGCTTTAGCTGTTAGTCTGATTGCTGTAGTGCTACAAAACTAGGGATGATTTAATAGGATACCTAAGATCTTGTTCTATGGATACTCTAGTAACTATCTTGTTATTTCTCTCTTTACACAATGGAAGCCATTTTCAGTTCCAACTTCAAAAGAGAAGCCAAACTTCCTAACAAAAGAAAGACTTTATCTGAATCTTCCTTTCCTATGAGTTACGTAGACCTTGAGGATGCTGGTTAAAGAGGCAGAATGCTTCAGTTTTCCTAGCCATACTTTTACTGAGGGGGGGACATTATTAAGGTCAGAGGACAATAGTTGATATAGGCATGGTCCTAAGTCTAGACCAATCAGAACCCTTGTGTTAATTGGAACTATTAAAAAGTGCACTCATTTCTTTACAGCTGGATTGCCAAGCCTGTAGAATGTAAGCCTCATGCTGCTGGGAGCCATCTTGCTGCCCCGAGAATGCTGTCTGAGAACAAAGCCAACATGGGTGAAATCTGAGTTGTGAGATGGAGAAAGCTGGAGATGAGATGAAGTTTTTTTGAGTAACCTGTATTTAACCATGCCTTAAGCTAGTGTAACCCTGGACATCTCCTTTACATGAGCCTAGATCTTTGTCTCCTCCTTCACGTTTATTCCACTTCATGAAGATTTGGATTTTTGTCATTTGTAGCCAGAAATGTTTTAACTAATTCATTCCATAAATTGTATATAGTTCTCATTAGAGTATATTTCAATTTTCTTTTTTACTAGATCCTTTGGTGTTAAAATGCTAAATTTGAATTAAGTTTGTTATAAAAAACCAGATTAAGACCTAATTTGTTTAGAGCACAAGTTATCTAGCATTATCCATTGTATAGTAGAAACCCAGTAAGTCTTAGGAAACAAGGAAGGTGGGAGGGAGAGGAAGGGAAGGAAGCAAGAGTGCGGGATTAAAAGACCCCTGAAACTCCTTAAGGTAATCTCTCTTTTTTTTTGGCCAGTCATGGGGCTTGAACTCAGGGCCTGGGCACTGTCCCTGGCTTCTTTTTGCTCAAGGCTAGCACTCTACCACTTGAGCCACAGTGCCACTTCTGGCACTCTATATATGTGGTGCTGAGGAATCAAACCGAGGGCTTCATGTATATGAGGCAAGCATTCTACCACTAGACCATATTCCCAGCCACCTTAAGGTAATCTTTAAGAATCCTGAGACCCTCTCAAGCCTCCCTGTTCTAAATGCCCTTAGCACCCTGTACTTTCTCCTCATAATTCTTCTTTATGGTTGCAGTGATGTGTTAATCTATTACTTTAATTAATGTCTCCTTCCCCTCACTGATCTGGCAATCCTACCCATGTAGATTTTGCTCACTAATCCATCCCCAACATTTCCAGTATGTGACATTCAACAAATGCTCACTGAATGAATTGCCCCATATAGTTAACCCAAACTGGATGACTTTTTTTCCTTCAATTTGGACTGTGACATAATTTGCAAAATCAGAGGAAGTCAACCATGTCCTGTCTACATATCCTATATTAATCACGCTCCCAATATATACATACAGAGAAATTTGACTCAGCGAGATAGTAAATTTCTATTTAATTGTGAAACCCTGTACCAAACCATTTTATTGAACTGAATAATTTAGTTCTGGCTTAATACCTGGAAAGCCTTGGAGAGAACCTCTCTCTGCCTAGCAAGCAGCACCCTTGCTACTGTGTATTTATAAAGTGGCACCTATTTAAATAGGGTGGTCTACTGTCCCTCAGGTTCTTGCAGGAATGTATTGGAGTCTGATAGAAGGTCAGGAGTTGGTGAGGGAAAAGTCCTAGCCACGGGAGACTTCAGTCCCCTGTAAGAAAGTAAAGTAGGATAGGTACCTGGGTTATCTGGGGCACACTCAACACTTTCAGCTGGAGCAGCCTTCAAGTCTGAGCACATTCTCACTGCTGCCACGTTCTCCCATTCAAAGCTGCCTTTCCTCCCTTCCCCCAGCCTACTTTCTCTGCGGTAGGAGAGTGATTCCCAGGGCCATGTGACTTCCACTGGCAAGTGACGATTACAGACGGTTTACTAGTCAGTAAAGCTGCCAGAGGCTTTTGTGCTGTAAAATCCTTTTCCTGTTTAAAACTCTGGGGATTTTTCTACTGTTGCCAATAGTTTTTCAAGTCAGCAATTACAGTGTGGATTATGTAATGGCTAGGTAGTAAAAATAGAAAAAGACCAGGGTTTGCATCTATTTTAACCAAATCAAAACAGAGTGAAGGATGGGGAAGAGAGGAGGAGGAGGGACTAGAGGTAAAGGGAAAGAGATCATGCAACAAGAGACAATGACATTGTATTATGAGACTGGATAATACAGTCACGGTTTACAGTGTATTTTTTTGGCACTTTTGATCCAAGGACCTGTACTTCTCAGCCTCTTCCTGGGAGTGGGGCCTGTCAGGAATTCCTTCTGAGGCTAGAAGATTCTTCCATGGATATTCCTTAGCTCAGCTGTGGTATATCAACTACCAGAGTGGCTAGTTGAATGTGAAAGCCCCCTCTCAAGTTTTTTTTTTTTTCTTTTTCCCTTTTTTACCAGTCCTGGGGCTTGGACTCAGGGCCTGAGCACTGTCCCTGGCTTCTTTTTGCTCTGCCACTTGAGCCACAGCGCCACTTCTGGCCATTTTCTGTATATGTGGTGCTGGGGAATCGAACCCAGGGCTTCATGTATAGGAGGCAAGCACTCGTGCCACTAGGCCATATTCCCAGCCCCCCTCTCAAGTTTTAAGTCAGTTATGTCTCATTTTCTAGGACCATGCTGTTAGCTGGTTTCTCTTGTTGGAATGGTAGAGTTGAGGAGTGGCTTATAAGGGGGTGTGTGAGTGAGACATCCCAAATTTCTATCCGTGCTGTGGTTAAAGCTACCTCAAATTTTTGGTGTAATTAAAAGCCACATTTGAAATGTGCTATATAAATGCACAGCTTTTATAGAAATACCCCTAATCTTTCCTCTTCTTTACCCCTATTCCCGTGCCTCCTAGATTGCTACCCTAAGCAGGATTACCACTAGTTTATTTTATGACTGTACCAGTCCCCTGCCATGAGTTAATGGATATTTGTTTCTTTTCTTTCTCTTTCCCCCTTCTCCCCTTCTGCTTTCTACTTCTGCCTCTCCCCTCCCCTTTCCTTTTTCTTTTTTGGTTTTGTTTTATTGTCACTTCCAGGCCTTAAATGAAATGCCTTGACCTCACACTTTTACTCTTGCTTGATTTGATTACAGCCGGCAATCCACCACTTGATCACAACTCCAGCCCTGCTTTTTGCTGGTTAATTGGAGATGGAGTTTCATGGACTTTTCTGCTCTGGCTAGTTTTGAACCTTGATCCTCTGATCTCATCCTCCTGAGTAGCTAGATTTATGGGTGTAAGCACGTGTGTGTGTGTGTGTGTGTGTGTGTGTGTGTGTGTGTGTGTGTATTTTCAGTTTCTTTGTTTTTGCTGGTCCTAGGGCTTGAACTCAGGGCCTGGGCACTGTGGGCGCTGTCCCTAAGCCTTCTTGTGCTCAAGGCTAGTGCTTCACCACTTGAGCCACAGCGCCACTTGCATCTTTTTCTGAATAGCTTATTGGAGATAAGAGTCTCACAGATTTTCCTGTCCAGGCTGGCTTTTAACCACAATCCTCAAATCTCAGCCTCCTGAATAGCTGGGATTCCAGAGTATTTGCATTTTTCTAGAGAACTTTTGAGTAACTTTTGTTGTTGTTTTGCAGTGGTCCTGGGGTTTGAACTTAAGACCTGGGCACACTCCCTTAGTTCTTTTGCTCAAGGCTGGCACTCTACCACTTGTGCCACACCACCACTTCTGGCTTAAAAAAAAATTATATTTAGGGGCTGGGAATATGGCCTTGTGGTAGGTAGAGTGCTTGCCTCGCATACATGAAGCCCTGGGTTCGATTCCCCAGCACCACATACATAGAAAAAGCCAGAGTGGTTCAAGTGGTAGAGTGCTAGCCTTGAGCAAAAAGAAGCCAGGGACAGTGCTCAGGCCCTGAGTTCAAGCCACAGGACTGGTAAAAATATATATATATATAATATATATATATATATATATATATATATATATATATATTTAAAGAATTATAGGCACAAGCAACCAGTACCCTTCCCTTTTGAATAAGGATTCTAATAGTAAGTAATAAACATTTTAGGTGTCAGATGGGATGAATGGGGAGGATATTTTTGGAAGGAAGACTTATAAGGATGTAAGAGATCACACCAGTCTTCTCCCAGGCCATTTGTAGAGGTACATGTAGAGGGAGGTTTTGAGTTGATCACTGGATACCTTTCAGCCCTTGAGCCTGTATGGAGCTCATTCAGAAAGTACCCTACTAGGTCTCTGGTGGCAGGGAGAGATGGATACTCTGAAGATGCAGCTCATGAGTTTCCAGAGATTTGATGGGGCTAGCAGGAGACCTGAAAGTCTAGGTGGCCAGCAGACTCAGTCATAGGTAATATTAGAAAGTTGTCTCTAGGTGCCAGTGGCTCCTGTAAATGCCTGTAAATATAGCTCTTCAGGAGGCTGAGACCTGAGGATTTTGGTTAAAAGCCAGCCCAGGCAGGAAAGTCCATGAGACTCTTATCTCCATTAAACTACTCAGAAAAAGCTAGAAGTGGTGCTATGGCTCAAGTGGTAGCATGCTAGCCTTGAGGAAAAGAAGCTCAGGGACAGTGCCCAAGCCAGTGTTCAAGCCCCAGGACCAGAAAAAAAAAGTTGTTTCATTACCACTATTAATTCTTTTGTCTCATCTGCCTAAATAGTAGATAGAACCACCTACAAACATGTACCACCATGCCCAACATGATCCAGATTACAATCCTTCCAATCTACTGTATCTATTCATGTACCTAAACATGCCTCATCAAGTGTCTTGGCTTTGGTGTATTCAGTGTGATTGCAGATCCATTTTTCTGTATTCAGACAGGCTGGACCGCTCTAGACCATATCAGCAGAAGTTGAAGGTCACAGAATAGTCTGACACTCATGTTCTATCCCACCTTCCAATTCTTTTTTTTTTGGCCAGTCCTGGGCCAGCCCCCAGCCCCCACCTTCCAATTCTTGAGCAAGGTAAAGTGTCCTCTGAAATACTTAACAAACTGTTAAGGAGTCAGTCCAGGACAAAGATGTTGGCAAGATCCATAAGGGAACCCTTTCTGCCTGAACTCAACTGTGTTGTGGTCTCCTTCCCACCCCAATGAATACAGCCATAAAGAATTGACAGAACTTGACCACAGCGTTGTGGTTATCCATATCCTTTTCCAGAAGGAGATGATTCTATCATTAAAATAGTATGGGGCCTAAAAATGGAGTGGGGAGAGGCTGGGGATATAGCCTAGTGGCAAGAGTGCCTGCCTCGGATACACGAGGCCCTAGGTTTGATTCCCCAGCACCACATATACAGAAAACGGCCAGAAGTGGCGCTGTGGCTCAAGGGCAGAGTGCTAGCCTTGAGCGGGAAGAAGCCAGGGACAGTGCTCAGGCCCTGAGTCCAAGGCCCAGGACTGGCAAAAAAAAAAAAAAAAAAAAATTAAAAAAAAAATGGAGCGGGGAGCTGGTGGCTTATACCTGTAATCCTACCTATTCAGGAGGCTGAGATCTGAGAATCCAGATTTAAAGCCAGTCCTGGAAGGAAAGTTGATGAGATTGTTATCTTTAAGCACCAAAAAAGCTGGAAGTGGAGCTGTGGCTCATGTTGGTAGAGAGCTAGCCTTGAGCACAAAAGCTCAGTCAGGGATAGTGGCCAGGCCTTGAATTCAAGCCACAGGACAGGCACCAGTCAGTCAATAATAATTAATTTGAGCTTCTTCACCCAACACACACATGCAAATGCATGGTATAGTGGTGCACTACTGGTGTCTGTTGTTTGAGACAATGCAAATGGTTGCAAAGCTAGAATGGAAAGACTAGGGGCTTAGTGGTAGAGTGCTTGCCTAGCATGCATGAGGCCCTGGGTTCTATTCCTCAGTAAACAGAAAAAGCCAGAAGTGGCATGTGGCTCACATGGTAAAGTGCTAGCCTTGAGCAAAAGAAGCTCAGGGACAGTGACCAGACCCTGAGTTCAAGCCCCAGGACTGGCAAAAATATGAAATAAGTAGATACATTTAGTTTTCAACATTTAACATGGACAAATTTGAAACACGTGAGGCATCTATTTGGGCTACAAATCAACGTGTAAATAATGTGTCTGTTGTGTTAAAGAGTGTCAGGGCCCAACATTAGACAACTATCAGCCTTTACTATATACCCCTTCCCTCTGGAGCTTCCTTCTCCCTATGGTCATGGTGAGAAAAGGGAGAACAGACCAAGATAGGCCACTGGTTTCCTGCAGGTCCTCTGGAAGTGCCACAAAGTGGGGTTGAGGAGAGAACAGGATGTGGGGAGATGTCACCTGATACCTGGTGATTACAGACATAACTGGAGCTACTGTTTTGTTTTGGAATAGGAGATAAGAGAATAGGAAGGGAAAATGTGGAAAGGGATAGGAGGAGGAAAGGAGGAAGTAGGGTCTATGGGCAAAGCCAAGGGCCAGGACATGAGTGCCATCTCTTAGGCAAATTGGGATATCTTGGCAACCTAGCCTTGGCATAATCTGATTCAAGGGACAGTACCAGCCCCTCAGCCGCACTCTTGGCTTATGCCTAAAATCCTAGCTGTTCAGGAGGCTGAGATCCAGAGGATCCTGAAGTGAAACCAGCCTGAACAGAAAAGTCTATTAGACTCCATTTACAAAAAATAGCCAGCAACAAAATTGGTCTGGAGGCGTGGATCAAGCAGTAGAACGCCAACATGACTGTTAGGCCCTGAGTTTAAACTACAGAATCATAAAAAATTTAAAAAGAAGACAACCAAAACATTGCATTCTCTAGCCTTCCAAACCAGACTAACAAGCCCAGGCTCCAAAGACCTGAATTTGCTTTTTGTCTTAGTTTTTGTTTTATGGTTTTTCAGCCAACCCCCATGTATCTTAGGCTGTACTTGAACTGGTGATCCTCCTGCTTCAATTTCTCAAACGCTGGACAAATTCACATTGTGTGTGTGTGTGTGTGTGTGTGTGTGTGTCTGTCTGTCTGTCTGTCTGTCTGTCTGTCTGTCTTGGGGCTTGAACTTAGGGACTGGATGTTGCTCCTGAGCTTTTGTGCTCAAAGCTAGCACTCTACCACTTGAGCCATAGCTCCACTTCTGGCTTTATGGTGATTCATTGGAGATGAGAGTTTCATGGACTTTCCTGCCTGGACTGGCTTTGAACTGAGATCCTCAGATCTCAGCCTCTGAGTAGCTAGAATTACAGGTGTGAGCCACCAGCACCATTTTGACATTGTTGAGGAAAATATTTTAAAATTATTGACAAAGGCTTTTTCAATCTTATTCAAATATCCACTGTACCTTTTCCATTCCTAGTATCATGTTAATACCTCAGAATCAGCTTTTCTTTTATCATCTCTGTTTTCTATTTTATTTAATTTATTTGAAAACTTGTTTGTATGTATGCATATGTGTGTGTGCGCGTTTGTATGTGTGTGTGTTTGCACATATTTGGTTTTGTTTGAGATAAAGTCTCACAGACTGGCCTTAGACTTGTTCTGTAACCCAGGCCATCTTTGAATTTATAAGAACTATCTCCCCAAGTTTTGGCATTTACAAGCTGTGTCACCAAGCCCAGGTTTAAAAACTTGTTTTACAGCTAGAAGTGGAGCTGTGACTTAAGTGACAGAACACTAGCTTTGAGCAAAAAACCTCAGGGACAGTGCCCAGGCCCTGAGTTCAAGCCCAAGGGGTGGCACAAAACAAACAACATTAAAAACTTATTTTGTGCCAGGCACTGGTGGCTCATGCCTGTAATCCTAGCTACTCAGGAGGCTGAGAGCTGAGGATCGAGGTTCAGAGGCAGCTTGGGCAGAAAAGTAAAACTCATCTCTAATTAACCACCAGAAAACCGAAGTGATGCTGTGGCACAAGTGGTAGAGCAGTAGCCCAGAACTGAAGAGCTCAGGGACAATGCCCAGGCCCAGAGTTCAAGCCTCACAACTGACCAAAGAAAACCCAACAAATTATTTTTTAATTGAAAAATAATACAAAGGATTGCTTTCTTTTAAAAACTGTACTATTCACATAGTTGTGCAGGGGTTTCAGTTTAGTATGTTCATTTATGCCTACAATGCATCTTGATCAGAATGGATTACTTTCTCTTACACACTATTGGTAGAGTGCCTTCCTAGCAAGTATAAGGCCCTGAGTTTAAACCCCAGTACGGCCAAAATAAATAAGACATTTACTAGCAATTTTTTAAAATATCTATTTTAAAGGTAGACATTTTGAATTGGACTAGGGATGATCGTGGTAAGTAAAAGAAAACTGACCCAGACAATTATCACTTGTGTTTTCTCTCATACAAGGGACTTAGATTAAGAAAAAGAAATGAATGTATTTCACTGTTTGTTATAGGAACGACCAGTGGGATGAGGAGGGAGTACAAGACATAGTTAAGAGGGTGTGGAAATGTCCAAAGTATACTATTTACATATATGTCGTCTTGAAACACATTTAAGAAATGAGCAAATAAAGGGAGATCTCTAGCTTGAATGGGGGAGAGAGTCTTGGACTGCAGACAGAAGTCTCACTCTGGCCTTGTTTTCTTTACTGGTGTTACACAAGGCACATACTTCATTTTCTCACCTGTAAAGCATGGTTAATAAGAAAATGGCCCCACCTGCCTTACCTCATTGTTGTATCATACCAGATACTGAATGTGAAGGAGATAAAGACACCTAGACACCTACTCAGGCCCCCACTCCCTCTTCTCTCATAGTGCAGCCTGGGGGGATTGTGGATGAATCCAGATTGGCCTGGCAGAGCTACTTACCAAGCTGTGCTGCTAAAGGAAAATTATTTTGGGGTTCTTATTCTTTCTTTAGCTCACCAGCTCTCTCATGTGTTTGTTCTCTCTCTCTCTCTCTCTCTCTCTGTCTCTCTCTCCCCCCCCCTCCTCTCTTGTTCTCTCATTCTCATTCTCTGTCTCTCGTTTTCTCTGGTTGGTCCTGGGGCTTGAACTGAGCCTGGGCATGATCCCTGCGCTTTCTTGCTTAAGGCTAGTACTCTCCTACTTTGAACCACAGCTCCACTTCCAGTTTTCTTGTGGTTAACTGGAATCCAAAGTCTCACGGACTTTTCCTGCCTGGGCTGGTTTTCAACCATGATCTTCAGATCTCAGCCTCCGGAGTAGCTAGGATTACAGGCATGGGCCACAAGTGCCCAGAAGTTCTCTAATGTTTGTATTCAATCTAGATGTCTCTTCTGAACTTCACTTCCTTGATTCCACCTGGGGCAGCTCTACCTGTATGTCCTACAGGCATGTCAAAGTCAACAAGCCTAACGATTTCATCACCTTCCCCCACATTGCCTCTTCTTCCAGAGTAACCAGTCATGGTTAACTCATCGCCTCAGCTGCAAAAGCCACAGCCTAGGAGTCCTCAAGTATCTGGTACCCTCATCTAATCACCCAGGCCTATTTATTCTGCCTCCTAAACATTTTCCAAGGTATTTTCCCACACTTCCTTTTTTCCTTAAGTACATATTGATTATGTATCATCTAGGTACAGGGAGAGGGTGAGGACGACACCTAGAACAAAATTAAGGTTCCTAACCTTCCAGTACTTCCATGACAGTATACAGAGGAGAAGACAAAAGTACAGGGCACTGGTCATTAGACTTAGTGTGATGAGGAAAGATGATAGAGGTGCTTAGAAACCCTAGGGGAGAGCTAGCTTAGGTGTTAGGGAAAGCTTCCTGAAGGAAGTAACTTTTATGGCTACTCAATGGGTGGGAGTCAGCTGAGTGGTAGGGGTGTGGTTGTGAAACACTTCTCAGGTAAAAGTGATCATCTTTTCCTGTAAATAGACCTTTTCTGAGCTGCACGAGCTTCACCACTGCCTTCAGGATAAAGTCCAGGTACCTTAACATAGGCCTTACCTTCCACCCCTCCCTTGTGTTCATTGTAATCAGCCTGAGATGCTTTCAGTTCCCCCAAACACTGTTCACTCTCAGGCTCCAGGCCTTTGCACATGTGGTTCCTTATGCCCTCCATCCTTCCCACCCAGTGCTCCATTGCCTGTCTATCAAGCTCTGACTCACCGGTCAGCTGGCTCAGAACTTCCCTGACTCCTCCCATGCAGACTCTGTGGCTCGCTGTTCTGTGCTCCCCACCTAGGCACATATCTGAACTCATGCCCTTGTCACATCATTAGAGCTCAACCACGTGTGTCCGTCTTGCTCCTGGCTGTAGGACCTCAGCTTCTGCCTTCTCATACCCTCACCCAGTGGTCATCTTGGGTGTCCCCAGGGTGTGTCTAGTATGCAGGCTGAATAATTACCACCACCTTTCCCCATGTCTTCCTTTCCTCCTGTTCTGCAACCTCCCATTGCCGCTTAGCTCCTGCCATACCCTTAGGAGCTATCAGTTGTGCTGGACATTGTCATGCCCATCAGTACCTCACACTTTTGGCAAGTCACTGACACTGCTGATGGCCTCACAGCAGGAGCTGTAGGCTTCTAAACCACCTGTAGAGCCATGGGACTTGGCCCCACAGGTAGACCTAATTCATTTTGCCTCTGAACCGGCTCCTTTGCACTGGACAAAGTGGTGTCTCTGGGTCAGCCCACTGTGTTTCCCTCTTTAAAAAATATATTATTGGGGCTGGGGATATAGCCTAGTGGCAAGAGTGCCTGCCTCGGATACACGAGGCCCTAGGTTCGATTCCCCAGCACCACATATACAGAAAATGGCCAGAAGCGGCGCTGTGGCTCAAGTGGCAGAGTGCTAGCCTTGAGCGGGAAGAAGCCAGGGACAGTGCTCAGGCCCTGAGTCCAAGGCCCAGGACTGGCCAAAAAAAAAAAAAAATATATATATATATATATATATTATTATTATAAAGGTATACGGAGGGGTTACAGTGAATTTGGACAAATTCACCCCTTCCCTCACTCTGTTCGTTTTTTCCTCCCATTCTCCACTAAGAAGTTGTGTAGTTCATTTTCAACATAGTGTCTAGTGAGTATCACCGCTGCATTTGTTCACCCTTGGTCCCTGTGTCTCCCTTACCCTCCCAAAGACAGATATGACAAAAAGAAAAGTAAACAAAAGTAGCAACGAAGAGGGGCTGGGAATATGGCCTAGTGGCAAAAGTGCTTGCCTCGTATACATGAAGCCCTGGGTTCAATTCCCCAGCACCACATATATAGAAAATGGCCAGAAGTAGTGGTGCTGTGGCTCTAGTGGCAGAGTGCTAGCTTTGAGCAAAAAGAAGCCAAGGACAGTGCTCAGGCCCAGAGTCCAAGGCCCAGGACTGGCAAAAAAAAAAAAAAGCAACAAGCCTCATTTCCATGAGAGTTTACTTTTTTTTTTAAAGAATACATTACATATGCAGTACTGAATATAGCTTTATCATTAAGAAACATCAACAATTTAAGAATGAAGAATAAAATGTTAACAGTCTACTCACTATAATCTCTTCTTCCATCCAGAAACCTACTCTGGAAATGCTGTGTTAATTATTTGATGAATCTGTTCAGCCGTTTTGCTTTGAATTCACACATACACATGGCTGGCATAGTATTTAAGGAATTGATCTGTCCTCTTTTAATTTCCCCCTTTCCTGCTCTCATGGTCAGGGAACTCATGTCCCGAGCTGCTCTCCACATTAGAGGCGTGAATCAGCCATCAAGCCTCTCTAGCTTTTGTGTGCTAAAAGCTTAAAGGTTTAGGGCAACTTCAGGATTTGTGAGCAGCCCATCAAGGACAAGGGTTCTCTGGCAGAGACTGAAAGCCTTTTATATAAACAAGGTAGAGAAAGGATTTACAGTGGAGTGGAAAAAGCTTTTTTTCAGTCCTGTACTCCCCTGCCTGGCTGGGAGGCAGGAGACATAAGAGAAGCAAGCATCTGGCTTCTGGATCTCTGCTTGCCTTCTGACAGTTCACCTGGGAAGGCAAGAGGAAGATCTCAGAGGTGGCCACATGGCAGGCCAGGTCAGAAGGACACTGGTCACTGGGCCCTGGGTTCCTGGTTGCTCAGGAAGAGGCCCAGAGCAGCGGAGGTTCCTGCACCCGGCCTCTGCCAGCCTTGCAGACACTGTCTCAATACTGTTCAGGACAATTCAGACACATCTGAAAATAAGTTTCAGGGTCAAAGCGACCCTAAGCATGAATTAAAATGCATAAACTAAAATGGAATTTCTTTTAAAAAATGTTATTGTCGAGGTCATGTACAGAGGAGTTACAGTTACATAATAAGGTAGTGAGTGCATTTCTTGTCATATTTGTTACACCCTCATTTTTCTTTCCCTTTCCTAGCTCAGATAAACATATATACAATATCCAGTGTACCAAAATCATATACAATAACCACATAGGGTACACCAAAGGAAATTCACCTAGTACATTAAAACTAACAACAACAATAAAATCCTCCTGTTTCCATCTCTTAAGAGTTCATTTTGGGGCTGGGGATATAGCCTAGTGGCAAGAGTGCCTGCCTCGGATACACGAGGCCCTAGGTTCGATTCCCCAGCACCACATATGCAGAAAACGGCCAGAAGCGGCGCTGTGGCTCAAGTGGCAGAGTGCTAGCCTTGAGCGGGAAGAAGCCAGGGACAGTGCTCAGGCCCTGAGTCCAAGGCCCAGGACTGGCCAAAAAAAAAGAAGAAAAAAAAAAAGTTCATTTTGCTTAACCTCATATAATCATATGTACATAGCTGTTGGGCTATAAAATGGAATTTCTTAAACATAAATTTTGTAAACTGAGATGCATTCCTATGGCTATTGGAATACATAGTACTATTGCACTATTCATATTCAGTCACAAAAATTAACACTGTACCTAGAAAATATTTCTGCAGTAATGGAATAAAGTAGATTTATCTCAGTCTATTCTAGAAGCTTCCCCCGCCCCAGCTTCTCCCCCCCACCCCAATACTGGGGGGCTTGAATTCTGGGCTTGGGTACTGTCCCTGAGCTTTTGCTCAATGCTTCCACTCTACCAGTTGACCCACAGCACTACTTCTGACTTTCTTCCTCCCTTGCCAGTCCTGGGGCTTGAACTCAGGGCTTGGACACTGTTCCTGCTTTTGCTCAAGGCTACCACTTGGGCTATAGCACTACTTCTGGCCTTTTCTGTTTATGTGGTACTGAGGAATCGAACCCAGGGCTTCATGCATACTAGGCAAGCACTCTACCACTAAGCCACATTCCCAGCCCCACTTCCAGCTTTTTTTTTTTTTTTTTTTTTTTGCAGTACTTTGTTGGAGATAAGAGTCTCAGGGACTTCCCTGCCTGGGCTGGCTTCAAACTGCAATCCTCAGATCTCAGCCTCCTGAGCAGCTAGGATTATAGGCTGGCATTACACTGGCACCCTGTACTAAAAGGTTTTTACAAGTGAATGTTCATGGTAGAAGATTTATACAGTACTAAAGGAGAAAATATAATTTCTATAGCCCTTCATTTTCTCTCCCTAGACATGAATATCCTACTAGCAACCATTTAAAGGTTCTTCTAGAAATTTTCTATGCAGGTGAAGTCATACAACTATATATAGCTTTTAAACACATCAGTAAGTTCTAACTCTTATGTTTGTATATATTTTCTCTTACATATCATAAACTTTGCTAACTTTTGTTTATAACATAAATGTTCTTCATTACTTATTCTGAAGTAGGTTCTACTTATCTAAGTAGATATAGTTCTACTTTATTTTGTTCACTGTCTGCCTGGTATTCCAGATTGGAGATGCTACATAGCTAGTCTTAAATTGAAAATGAATGGCATTTAAATTTCCAGGTTTTTAGCCATTACCAATTCAGGGCACATGAACATAAGAAATCAGTTAGCATTTGCTGGCCACACATGTGTTGTTGGTAAGTTATAGTCCTTGTAATACCCCAATAAGAATGAGAGCTGGGAATGTAGCTCATTGGTATAGTACCTGCATACGATAAGGCCGTGGGTTTCATCCCCAGAATGGGGCTGGGGGAGCTCTCTTATTGTTCCTATTTCACAAATGAAGGAACTAAGTTCAAGAGAGGCCAGTAAGTTCATATGGTAGTGGTGATCTGGGACTTGCACTAAGCATCCAGGTTCTAAGCCTGTCCTCCAAATGACAACACAGCCCTTCTGTAGAGCTTGAGCATAAAATATACTCACAACAAGAACCTATTATATGCTTTCTATACTTTAATAGTGAGAGACAGGAGATTATTTTATGTAAAGAGCAATGTGCTGCTTTTCATAACTAATTGTGGAGTCTAGTTGTGAAAAGAGGGGCTGCTGCTGCCCGTGTGCTGAGGTTCCATTGAGTACAGGCATCCTCTCTTATGTGGTCAGGCTTGCAGCTCTGAATTCAATCTTTTTTCTTTGTTCTGGGCTGGATTAGACTCTCAGATTCATGGTAACCCCCCTCATGCCCTCTAACTAAGGGGCAAGGCCATAGCTTCTAGAGGAGTCTGCTTCTGGTCACCTCTTTTCTCTGCATTTTTGTTCTCCCAAGAGGGAGGGACCTCCCAGCTACAAGTTCACTATACCCCATTTTCCTGTTCTTTCTGTCAAGAGGAGGAAAGTGTAGCCACTTGGAGCAACAGACGTCTCCTGATCTGCAGTTCCTACCTGTAACCACTAGGGACCCCACTGGGGGTGCACAGAGATGGGTAGTCAGCCTGTGGCCTGGCTTCTTTTATGGCTGTGGCTTTCATAATACTGTATCAGTGGTTTTCAAATGAGGACAGTTTTGTCTTCTACCTCCAGCAGGGAATATTTGACAATGTTTGGAGATATTTTTGGTTGTGACAGTTTGATATGGATTATATAAATATGCATATATTTGTGTGCATGCGCACAACATATATACATACACACGTCTGTGTATGTATATATATATATACATTACATACATGTACTACTATTATTTCATGGATAGAGGCCAGAGATATTGCCAAACGATATACAATGTACAGGACAGTGCAGAGAATTAGCCTGCTTAAAGTGTCAGTAATGTGGAGATTGAGAAGCCTTGGGCTATAGGGGCCAGATAATGTTCAGCACATGGCTATCCCCTATGGCATTTGAATTTATTTCAGCAAAGCTGTGGATGAATGGCTATCTTTTTATAAATAAGAAATATGCATAAATATCCTCTTTAAAAACAGATGGCTGGGGCTGGGAATATGGCCTAGTGGCAAGAGTGGTTGCCTCCTACACATGAAGCTCTCGGTTCGATTCCCCATCACCACATATATGGAAAATGGCTAGAAGGGGCACTGTGGCTCAGGTGGCAGAGTGCTAGCCTTGAGCGGGAAGAAGCCAGGGATGGTGCTCAGGCCCTGAGTCCAAGGCCCAGGACTGGCCAAAAAAAACCAAAAAACAAAAAAATAGGATGGCTAACAAAGTAGGGATAGGTGGGCATAATAATTGTACTGTTACTATTAATGTATTGTACACAGGCATTACCATTTCATAATTCCTTTTTGAACAGTCACACCTTCCTTTACTAGGTAGGCATTCTTTACATGCAATTGTAGTTTATTGAGTAATTATGGAAAGCATCCCCAAATCTGCTAGCTATGGCCCAGTTACTGTCAAAGCTAAATGCCTAGAATTAAATCTTTTATCATGAAGTCAGAAAGAAGGGAATTTAACTCACCAAACTGGAAACTAAGTAAGACAAACCACAAGAAAACAAAGCTATGAAAAAGGAGCTGGAACATTTTAAGGTAAAATAAGAAGTTAATGAATTAGAAAATTAAATCTAGGGACTGGGAATGTGGCTTAGTGGTAGAGTGCTTGCCTAGCATGCATGAAGCCCTGGGTTCAATACCACATAAACAAAAAGGCCAGAAGTGCTGCTGTGGCTCAAGTGGTAGCCACTTGAATGCTAGCCTTGAGCAAAAAAGAAACTCAAGATGGTGTCTGGGCCTTGAGTTAAGGCCCAGCACAAGAGAGAGAAAGAGATGGGGGAGGGGGGAGAGGGAGGGAAGGAGAGAGGAGAGAGGGGAGAAAAGAGAGGGGAGAGGAGAGAGATTAAAAAAACACTATAATTTCAATCAATACATTTAAGACAAAATAGACAATTTGGAAAATTTCCCAATAAAACAGATGAATAAAACTAGACCCAAGTGAATCTAGAAACATTCTGCTCACTGATAAACTGTATGTGGTGTGTGTGCGCGCGCACTATGAGATTTTCCTTGTTAAGTGGTTGAATCAATGCTTTGGTGACTGTCAGGTTTTCTTGGCTTAGAGGCTGAGCTCCTGGGGGAGTGGATTTGCTTTACTTGTAAGCTAACTCTTCCCCCAGGAGGAGCTGGTGAGTCTGACTGAAGATGCAGGGACTAAGGCAGGTGAGTCTGACTGGAGATGCAGGGAATAAGGCGTAGGGATGTTAAGATCCACTGCAGAGTTTGAATGAAGAGAATACATCTCCAACAAGGAAGGTGTGGAGTGATAGCTGGGGGTCAGGGCTGGGGAAGGAAGGGGCTTGATCTATTGGACCAAAGCCACCTGTGTACTAGAAATAAGGAGGAAACACTTACCAGGCTTATTAATTACAGGATGCCATAGGAATGATTGTCTTTGCCTCTGGGTGTGGGCAGTATCCTATGCTTTAAACAAACAGCCCCAACACTCAACAATAATTAGCAGTGACAATAGGCATCTTCACAGAACTAGACTGACAAGTGGCCACAACACACAGCCCTAAGCCTGGCCTAGAACTGGGCTTGGATGCCACACCTTTGGGCTGGTCAGCTGGCCTTGGCCATCCCACAGTACTATGGGCACAGAAGTGACTGACTCATTCTCCCTTGGGTCACTTGCTGAGAACTTGCTCAGTACCAGATGTGGAGAAAAGCACAAAAGGAATGTGAGATTCAGCCATCATGTTATGAATTCTCCCTTGTCAATAAATAGCCTTCTTATGGACCTCATATCTCAATGTGTATTGATCATGATTTAATTAATCTCCTGTTTTTGCCACTTTAGGTTATTATTAATTGTGGTCATTGTATACAATACTGACACATTCTTATTTTTCTTTTGGATACAGCCCTTAAGGAGAATAGCTAGATCAATGAATAGGCTCACTTCTGAGAAAGTTGATACATGTTGCCAAATTGCCTTTCATAAAGGCAGCTTAGGCTCTCATTACCAAAGCAAGAGTGTCTTGCTACATCATACCCAGCACCAAGTATTAACTTTTTCTTTTCTCTTCTTTCTTTTTGTTTTGTTTGTTGGTCATGGGGCTTGAACTCAGGGCCTCCTGAGTGCTGTCCCTGAGCTCTTTTGCTCAAGGCCAGTGCTTTATCACTTTGAGCCACAGCTCTACTTCTAGTTTGGAGATAAGAGTCTCAGACTTTCCTGCCTGGTCTGGCTTTGAACCTCAACCCTCAGATCTCAGCCTTCTGAGCTACCAGCACTGGGCCACATTTTATTTTATTTTATTTTGTTTATTTATTTTTTTGTATTTTGAATTATTTTTTTCTTATTGTCAAAGTGATGTACAGAGGTTACAGTTTCATACGTTAGGCATTGGATACATTTCTTGTATTGTTTGTTACCTCCTCCCTCATTCCACATTTTCTTTTTAACATTTGCAACTTTTATAAGCAAATACGTGTTTCTTGATTTTTGTTAGCATTTATTTTTACTATTATTCTTTTTCAGGCCAGTTACTGGTGGTATTTTTGCTTGTTTTTAGAACTGGTGCTTGAAGTCATGGCTTGGAGTGTGCTAGACAGGTTCTCTACCACTTGAGCTATGCCTCCAGTTCTTGTGATTCTTCTTTCCTTTTGCCTGTTCTTTTTCTATTTTGTACCAATCCTGAAATGGCACAAAAAAAAAAGTCCTTGAACTCAGGGCCTAGGCCTTGTTCTTAAGCTTTCTTTGCTTAAGGCTGATACCCTACCACTTAAGCCCATACCTCTGTTTCTGGCTTTTTGACGGTTAATTAGAGATAATAGTCTCACACACTTTCATGCCTGGGCTGGCTTCAAACCACCATTCTCAGCTCTTAGCCTCCTGAGTAGCTATTACAGTGTGAACCTCTGCCATCCAGCTAGCCCTGACAATTCTTTGTTCATGAGTCTGATTATGTACTTTATCTAGATTGTTATTTTCCTAGTGTTATGGTCTTCTTGCTTCCCATTTTATTTGTGGAACTTTAAAACTTAAAAAAATTAGTTCATGCAGTATATTCCTTTTTCCTTATTTTTGGTGGCATTGGGCTTTAACTCAACACCCCACGTCTGCTAGGCAAGTACTCGCCACTGGCTATTAACTTACCTTTAATATATTGCAAATATTCTAGGTTACCATTTTGTTTTGTTCATTTTTTAAATGCCCATAAATCGAAAATATTCATATAATCAAAGCCACCTGTGCAGTCCTTCCCAACCACCAGGCTGGGAATGAGAGGCCAGCATGTGGGCCCTGCTGGCGGGCAGCTGCAGCAGGAGGAGGCCACGCTGGACGGGGCTGCAGGAATTCCCAGCTGGGAGGACTCAGAGGAGACAGGTGACCAAGAGGTAGTGGCGCTGGGTGGGAAGGGAGGAAGAGAGGAGCATGGGTGACTCACAAGGTGCTGACCTGGGTGAGGGCTGAACAGGTGAAGGATGAGTCAGGACAGGGACCACAGGAGAGGCATGAGCTAGGCGGAAAGACTGAGGCACTTATTTTTGTGGGGGGGGGGGGTTGTTGAGTGGTAGCCCCTGGAAGGGCTACTCACTGGCATTTAGACCTCTGAGACTGAGCTGGCTTTTGACTGTGCCAGCTCAGAAAGGCTATTTCTGATACAGAATTCTATGGTCACATAAACTATGTAGTACTCTACTGAGTGACTCTTATATTTCCTTCCTTCCTTCTTTCCTTCCTTCCTTCCTTCCTTCCTTCCTTCCTTCCTTCTCTTTCTCTCTCTCCCTCCCTCCTTCCCTCCCTCCCTCCCTTTCTATTCCTTCCTTCCTTCCTTCCTTCCTTCCTTCCTTCCTTCCTTCCTTCCTTTCTTTCTTTCTTTCTTTCTTTCTTTCTTTTTGTATCTATACTAGGGTTTGGGCTTGGGGCTTCATGCTTTCTACGCTGGTTCTCTACCAATTGAGTGACACTTCCAGCTCTTCTTTTTGCTGGTTATTTTGGAGATGGAGCCTACGAAATCTTTCTGCCTGGGCTGGCCTCAAACCTTAATAATCAGAGCTCAGCTTCTGGAGTAGCAAGGATTACAGACATGAGCCATCAACAACTGGCTCCTTAATCTGTTCTTATCTGTGTTGTTGGCAGAAATAATTCTTTCCATGTGCTGGCATTGAATGGTTCTCCTACTTTAATGATTAGATGTATGTTCCTATTGTTTTACATTTGCTGGACTCTTTCCTACAGTGACTTTCCCAGCATTTTTTTTAAAGGAATAACAGTGTTACAAATCCTAGACCTATAACCCAGTGTCACTGTGTGACTCTTGGAAGTATTTGTGTTGGAGGTAGAAGCTTTGGGGAGCAGGGTGTGGCAGTTGACTTGAGATGCTGAGGCAGGGGGATCATGAGTTTGATATAGCTGGGACTACACAGTAAGACCTTGTCTTTCAAAAAAGAAAAAGAAGGGGTTAGGACTATGGCCTAGTGGTAGAGTGCTTGCCTCGTATACATGAAGCCCTGGGTTAGATTCCTTAGCACCACATATATAGAAAAAGCCAGAAGTGGTGCTGTGGCTCAAGTGGTAGAGTGCTACCTTGAACAAAAAGAAGCCAAGGATAGACAGTGCTCAGGCCCTGAGTTCAAGCCCCAGAACTGCCAAAAAAAAAAAAAGGGCTGGGGATATGGCCTAGTGGTAGAGTGCTTGCCTCGTATACATGAAGCCCTAGGTTTGATTCCTCAGCACCACATATGAGAGTATTTGAAAAGTACCTAAGCAAAACTTTACCAAGAAAACAAAACATAAGATAAAAAGAAAAGAAAAGCCAGGTGCTGGAGGCTCACACCTGTAATCCTAGCTATTCAGGAGCCTGAGATCTGAGGACCGAGGTTGAAAGCCAGTCCAGGCAGGAAATCCTGTGAGACTCATCTCCAGTTAACCATCTGAAAACCAGAAGTAACGCTGTGGCTTAAGTGGTAGAGCTCTAGTCTTGAGCTGAAGAGCTCAGGGACAGCACCCAGGGCCAGGGTTCAGACTCCACAACTGGCAAGAAGAAGAAGGAGAAGGAGAAGAAGAAGAAAAGGAAGAGGAATCTATTGTGGACGGGTTGAGATCAGGTTGAGAGGAAAGCATACATGTATTTTTTCACATCCCTTTGGATTGTCATTAATGGTGTTAGGAGAAAAGCCTTTGTCCATTTTGGCTGTGGAGGGACAAGGCTTGGAGACTTCCTTTGCCTCAGTTTCCATACCTGTGAAATGGGAGCAGACGGTGGGTTCTGCCTTCATGAAGACTACATGAGGCAGGCCATGTAAGTGCACAAAAAATGTTAATTGTTGTTTTTGTTGTTATTAGTAACTAGGAGGAGGTGGAGGCCTTGGTTCTTAACTAAGCACACATATCGGAATCACCTGGGGCAATTTTGCTAAATCTACGTGCTCAACCTGACCAGGTCCACTGAGTCAGAATGTAGTTTGCACACCTCCCCCAGCTCTTTCTGTTGCTCATCTATGATTAAAAGCCACTGATAGAGATGGCAGTGACCGTAAGCAAGCAGGTGTGGGGGGGCTGTCAGCAAGCAGGGGCAGCAGGATGAGGCCCACGTGGGGCAGGGCCCGAGAGAAAGCTCAGCAGCTCAGCTGGGCAGATCCAGGCAGAGTGGGAGAGGGGACCACCAGGCGGTGGCCATGATGATCTGGCCAGGGGACAAAGGGGAGAAGCCCAAGTGACTCACAACCTGGGTGACCTGGGTGAGGGCTGAGCAGGTGGAGGATGAGCCAGGATGAGGAATGTAGGAAGAGGTTCCATGTGGCTGAGGACAGCTCGTGGTAAACCCCTTTGGGTTTCTGGTGGAGAGCGTTTGGACCTCTAGGCTTGGGTGGATGTTATGGTTCTGGGAGTTCCCAATGGAGAGCCACGTCTAGAGCCAGGGGCCGGGGCAGAGAGCAAACAGAAAGGGCAGAGGGGGCTGAGTTCACAAGCGCCCATCTCTACAAATGCTGTAGCTCTGTGTTCTGTCCTCCCTCAAGATGGAAGAGAGTGTATTTCTCATGTAACCTTTCCCCTGTCCGGTTACAGAACACAGGGGAGTACACTCAGTGTCCTCATCCCAGGATAAATCACGAGTTTGCCTCCCAGGCAGCACATTTTTGTCCTTGATGAAGTTGCTTCATCCTTATCTGTCTGTAGCCTCGGACAGCACATTGGGCTATGGGCTTCAGTTACTCTCTGACTCTCCCTGTGCAGTCACAGCTGCCTCCGGGGAGATGCTTTCTGCAGACCCTGGCTCTCTTCAGGCCCTTACTATCAGCCAGTTACTCTTTGGGAAGAATTGAAGACATCCCAGAGCCTCTCTCAGAAGCATAGCCACTAGAATTACAGGGGTCATAGAAATACGGAAAGATGTTGCATTTCTCAGGCAAGGTAATCTGGGATCAGTTATTCATTTGCTTATTCCAGATCTCTGCTGTCTAGTAGAACTTTCTGTCATGAAGGAAATGTTCTCAGTGCTATCTAGTAAAGTACTCACTAGGCACATCTGGCTAGCAAGTGTTTGAAATGTTGCTAGTGAGACTGAAGAACTGGATTTTAAATTTTTGATTAAAATTGAACTAGCAGGAAAAAAACACAAAAAACCCCACACCAGGCATTTCTAGGTTGCATTCAATGAGAGACAGGGATGTTAAGTTGGATGCTTCTCTCTTTTTTTTTTTGCTTTTTTTTTTTTTTTTTTTTTTGCCAGTCCTGGGGCTTGAACTCAGGGCCTGAGCACTGTCCCTGGCTTCTTTTTCACTCAAGGCTAGCCAGCACTCTGCCACTTGAGCCACAGCGCCACTTCCGGCTTTTTCTATATATGTGGTGCTGAGGAATCGAACCCAGGGCTTCATCTATACGAGGCAAGCACTCTACCACTAGGCCATATTCCCAGCCCCTCTTTTTTTTTTTTTTTTTAAGGATTGAATCTTGGAGTCTTTATTAGAGCATTAGCAGTCTGCAGGCAGCCAGTTGTTACAAAGGCCTGCAGCCCGCAAACACACTGAACACTGTGAGGAAACAGGTCAGAGGGGAAAGATAGAACAAAAACAATACCAACAAACCAATTCAGCTCCAATGGAGAGCTGACGTTTGATGCCATGACGTGCGACGAGAGATGAGCCAGGAGACAGGACACAGGTCAAGTCTGACCCTAAATAGGGTGAGGTCAGGGGGCAGGGACACAGGAAGCTCCCAGTCCCAAGCACTGGACTGACAGATTCAGTAACCTGTAGGCCAAGTGTTCACCCCTGTCTCCAGGGATTTAGGCACATCCATCACCTAGGAGTGGGACTTCCCTTCCTCTAGGAATTCAGGCATACTCATGAAGACAAGGTGCCAGACCCTACAACTCATAAGGCCAAGGTGGTGCTGGCCAGATCTGACCACCTTCTTCCCCAGACCTAGGTCACAGTGTGGCATGGCTGACCATTAGCTCAGTCTTGGTCTCTGGAATTCTATTGTTAACCACTTTACCCCTGGATTGGCAGGTGGTCTCACCACTTCCTGGTTGTTTTCTTTAAAATGCTAAGAAAGTGTTTGGGTGCTGCTGGCTCACACCTTTAATCCTAGCTACTCATGGATGCTTCTCTTGATCTCCCCAATACCTAGTGCTCCCTCCAAGGAAGAACTTAGAAAACAATATTTTTTTTTTTGCCAGTCCTGGAGCTTGAACTCCAGGTCTGGGCACTGTCCCTGAGCTGCTTTTGCTCAAGGCCAGTGTTCTGCCACAGCTTCATTTCTAGGTTTTTGATGGTTAATTGGAGATAAAAGTCTCCCAGACTTTTCTGCTTAGGCTGGCTCCCAAATCTCAGCCTTCTGAGTAGCTAGGATTACAGGCCTGAGCCACTAGCACCTGGCTGAAAATGGGTTTTGAAATCAGATGAATTTTCTTTCTATCACCCCAGCCTCTGCCTCTCCTTTTACCTGCCTTCGGGGAGGGGCAAGATACTACCACCCCCCCAGCCCTTCCCAGCTGATGTCCTCCTCATTCTTTGTGCCTCTGGAACATTGCCTGTGCCATTTTTGCCCTGCAGGTTCCCTCCTTACTCCTCATTCATCAAAACCCATCCCCATAAGGTTTCCTGACCTCCTTTGGCTTTCCTGGTCAGTTTTAGGACCGTGAAGATAATTCATTTGGCTTCTTCCTCGGGGGTGAGATGGAAGGGTGAGTCTCAGGAGGATGTGATTGATCACTGTAGTTTGGATTTCTCTGATCACTGTTCACAATGAGAAACACAGCCCAGGTTCGTTCCAACCATGACAATCACACCTGCATGAACATATACTCCACAGAAGCTGAAGGTTTGCAAAAACACGTGCTTTCCCTGCATGACAGACACTTGAGTATTTTCAGTTTTACTTTCTTTTCTTTTGGTCGTGGGCCTTGAACTCTGGGCCTGGGCGCTATCGCTGAGCTCTTCAGCTCAAGGCTAGTGCTATACCACTTGATCCACAGCACTATTTCTGGTTTTCTGGTGATTAATAGGAGATGAGTCTCATGGACTTTTCTGCCTGGGATGGCTTAGAACCACGATCCTCAGATCTCAGCCTCCTGAGTAGCTAGGATGACAGGCATGAGCCACTGGTACCCAGCTACTTTTTGTTTGTTTTGGTTTGGGTTTTTTTTTTTTTTTTTGCCAGTCCTGGGGCTTGAACTCATGGCCTAGCACTGTCCCTGGCTTCTTTTTGCTCAAGGCTGCTAGCTGCTTTTGCTCAAGGCCAGTGCCCTGCCACTTGAGCCACAGCACCACTTCTGGCCCTTTCTATATATGTGGTGCTGAGGAATCAAACCCAGGGCTTCATGTATATGAGGCAAGCACTCTTGCCTCCCATGTTCCCACTGCCTACTTTTTATTTATTTACTTTTTAAGGAAAACATGTTGGCTGTGACCCACTACACTGATTTAACCAGCCATTAATGGTTCACAACCCACAGGGTGAAAAATTCAGCGTGAGGTCATACCCCATCTCTGACAGCCACTCGTGACCTGGTGTGGAATGGCTCCATGCCTCCACGGGGCAGCGCTGGCCCTGCAAAGCCGCTTTTCCACCTGTCACAACACTGCCCGGACACAGCGCCAGCAGATGCCGAGCTCCGGGTGGCACCTGGTGGGGCTTTTATCTCCCCTCAAGAGCCTTAGCTGCTCGTGCCATAGAAGGGTGCTGGTCACAGACATGGGTACAGGAGCCCAAAGACAGTCAAGCTTTGGAGTGAAAAATGCTGCAGGGCCACAAGTTGCACTCCCAGCCCCCATGGGGGACTTCCCAGATCCAGCACAGACTCCCAGGGGTGCTTACCTGGCAGGACCATGGATGACAAATAGAAACTGACCAAGGCAGGTGTGGTGGCGCATGCCTGTGTCCCAGCAAATCAGGACGGGGGAGGACAGCTGCTTAAGCCCAGGAGTTCAAGGCCAGGCTGGGCAACATAGACCCTGCTTAAGAAAGGAAGGAAAATAGAGAGGAAAGAGAGAGGGAGGGAGGGAGGAGGAGGAGGAGGAGGAGGAGGAGGAGGAGGAGGAGGAGGAGGAGGAGGAGGAGGAGGAGGAGGAGGAGAAAAGGAAGGAAGAAAGAAAGAAAGGGAGAAAGAAACAGCAAAATAGCCTCTTAATGGCAGAGTTGTGAAAACAGAACTGTCTTAGTTGCCAGAGGATGGGTGATAATTAGCACTTGAGGTTCAAGTGAGTCTTGGAGTCCTGTCTCCCTTTGGATTTAGACTGTAGCCTTGAACATGAAGTCATTGCAAATGGGACCCTTAACTAGGTCAAAACCTCTCTGTGTCTAAACTGGGTGCTTTCTTCCTCTGGGGCCTCAGTTTGGTCTTCTAGCAGGTCTCCATATGACCTTTCAACCCTCTGAGAAGAAACTGTTGGGAGGCAGTGGCAGGTCCTTATAGACAGACCTATGGTGACACTGTAGGGTAGGATAGAGAAAAAAGCAATAAAATAGAAACGATCACATTACAGCCAGTCCATAGGCTGTTTGTATAGAATACCACTTAGATTGGAAAAGGAGATTTTTTTTTTAAAGGCATTATAGAACTCTAGGCTTATACCTTAGGAAGATTTCCCATTCTGGCAGCTGAAATTATGTAGACTTTTTGGAAAACCCAGTTCATGGCAGTTTAAGTGATTAGGATCATTGAAATGCTGCCTGGCCGCTCTCCAAGCTCACCTAACTCCAGGGGGCCCGCGACAAGGCACGCTGTGGTCTCTGGGTGTGGCCCCCAGCCTGTCTGTCTCAGCCCAAGGCATGACTGCTGGCCTCCTTTGTCTACCAGTCCCTGGAGACAGGAGTGGAGAGAGGACCCTGAGGTGGAGCGGTCCAGGTGGAAGAGGGTAGGGCACTCAGCATTTAGTCATAGGCACAGTTCAGGGAGCCCTCATGGTTTTGCCCAACTGAGGGCAGCCCAGCCCTCCAGGCAGAGTCAGGCATATGCCATAGCCTATGCTGGCTCCCTAGCCACTTGCTTCTATGAGTCACCCTGGGTGACAGCAAGGGGCACTCCAGTTAGGAAGGAGACTTCAAGGAGAAGCCAAGTACTTCTGAGACACGGGTGGCTTGCTCCACACCATCTGAGACGGCATGAAGTGCAAGGCCATAGATCTGCCACCTCACCAGGAGCTCCTGTCTCACAGTGTGTCACGCGTGCACGACACGTTACACCACCTGTGCTGATATTTGGAAATGCCATTCGATTACAAAACAATGAAACAGTTTCTCCTGAGGGAGAGAGAATAACAACAATAATCTGAAATAATATCAAAAGCCTTTGAGCTGGGCATGGTAGTGCATCATTATCATCTCAGCAAGGAGATAGGGGAATATCAACCTTATCCGAAAGACAAAAGACTAGGGACGTGGTTTATGTAGTAAAGCCTAGCAAATGTGAGGCTCTGAAGTCAATCCGCAGTACTACAAAAGAAAGTCTTTGAAAAATGCAGAGTATTTACAAAGCTACTGTTACATTCAGAGTGCCTGTCCCCGGGACCAGAAATGAAGCAGGACTTGATCCACATGGGGAATCTCAGGAAAACAGTCACATGAGACATAGATAGAAACTTCCCAAGCTGAAGTATTCTAAGGGTGGGAATTAGATTCTGCTGATGAAATCACTAATGATTTTAACAGGAGGAAATGGGGAGGGCAGGGCAGTAACGCCATGGATAGATGAGGAGCTTGGATTTCCAATGATCTCCTGAATCTCCACATCGCTCATGAGGCTTTCGTGGTGGAACCACATGGGTAAAGTGAAGAGGCAAAGAAGGATCCAAGGCCAGCTTTATCTGTGGCCATAAAGAAATCCTGAGCAGCGCGGACACTGGTTGCTTCCTTTTTGGTCTGTTTGAACCAAGCAAACAAAGAAGGCAACAGCTCTGCACTTGGAGGGGCAGACAAGAGAGCCCATGTCAGAAAGGGAGTCAAGGTGCCCAGTTCGCTTGGGGCTGGAAGTATGGCTCCGCTGGTAGGGCGCTAGCCAGTTCCTGAAAGTGGCAGGAACCAAGTTCAAGTCCCAGTCCTGGATCTTACCAAAAAAAAGTGCTCAATTCCCATTTAGCTGCCAATTCTACCTCCTTTGAGGATAGTCCTTAAACTGTGGGGAAAGTGGAACCAAGATCATTGCATGAAATGAAGCCCTTAGCAGAAGAGATGTTGATGGCTCCCCTTCAACAACCTCTCAGTGTAAAGACCTCCCGGCCCATTCCCCAACGGCTGCCATCCACGTACCAGCCCCCAGACCAGCACTTCTGAGGAGAAGCCGGCTAACCAGAAAGCAATCCATTTATTACCAGATTAAAACACAGACAAGAAACCAAAACTTTCCATTTATTTAGCATTAAAGTAAATATCCTGGAGCTGGGAATATGGCCTAGTGGTAAAGTGCTCGCCTCGTATACATGAAGCCCTGGGTTTGATTCTTCAGCACTACATATATGGAAAAAGCCAGAAGTGGTGCTGTGGCTCAGGTGGCAGAGTGCTAGCTTTGAGCAAAAAGAAGCTCAGGGATAGTGCTCAGGCTCTGAGTTCAAGCCCCAGGACTGGCCAAAAAACAAAACAAAGTAAATATCCTGTTGTTGGGAGGCCTCTGGGGTTTTAGAGTCATCTCTGGGAGAGACAGTAAATGGCTCTGAGGTGACAAATGCAGGATTCAGGACAGTCTTGTTAGAGGGAGGTGGAAGAATTTTTATAAGGGAAAATGTAGCAGCTTATATTTGGGCTCACTAAAATTTAGTCATCCAAGTAGCTAGAATGGGAATCCAAGCAGCAGAAGTGGCAGGTTCTCTCCAGGCTCTGCGTGGGGCTGGAGGGAGGGCTCAGGCTGCTCAGCTAGTCACTGCACACCAGCGAGGACTGACCACCAGGAGAGGAGGGGCCCCAGCCCGCCTCACTTCTTGCTCCTTGAGCCCAGGGGACCACGAGGGGAGGACGGAGGCTCCAGGACACTGATGACCAAGGACAGAGGGGCGGTGGTAAGCTAGGGGACCAGCATCCTGGAGAAGAGAGGTGATCAGACAGTGAAGAACCATGAAATAAGAGGGAGGGCTCAGTTCTGTGTGGCCGGCAGGCCAGGTCAGGCTGTGGCTGAGGACAATGCCCTGTGAAATGCCAGGCATCTGCACAGACCCGGGATTGCCTCAGAGGCAAGGCAGGCTTCGAAGGGGCCCGGAGAGCCTGCTTGGGAATGTGGCCAGAGGGCCAAGGCTGGAGAGCGCGTTTGGGCATTCTAGAATGGGAGCACAGCTATGTATATGCTCTTGGCCAGTGAATGATTCTGTCTCCGGGATGGGTTTCCTCTTTAACTGAGCACTGTCTTTGGGAGGAACACACATGTCACGGTGATGGAGGAAGGCTACCCACCTAAGCAGCTGGACTGGCTGCTTCTATCCTGGTGATCAGTGGGGTGACAGACGCCATAGCCAGGTCCCTCACCTCCTCCATGAAGAACTTCTAAAACCCCCTTCCAAGATGCCGGTGGATGCCATGGATGCCCCTTAGAGTGGTTAAAAGAGTAAACCTAGGTGCAGAAGTTCAAGTCCTGCTTCTGTCTCTTGGCTGACCTTAGGTTTACCTACTTTAGTACTGAAGCTGTCTATGCCTCCGACCCTTTATTAAAGACGAGGTTTGTGGTGATAGTGCACACCTGATGGGATTTTTTTTGTGAGGTTTCAGAAGTAAATCAAGGCACTTAGAACTGTGCCACACCTGGAGATGGGCTCTGAGCTGCCCAGCTTCTGGTTTGTCATGGTCACACGTCGTTGTCACTGATTCACCATGAACTTACTGAACTCTGGTCCGGGGGAGGTGAGATGAGTAGGTTGGGGCTTTGCTGTCAAGAAGTCACAGCTAGCGTGGAGGCCTGGGCCTGTCACAGGTGGAGATGGAGGTGTGGCAATGCCAGAGTGGTGATGCCACCCGAGCAGGGCCCGGCGGAGGCCCCCGGGGGCAGCAGCGCCAGCTTCTGAAACTGTGATGTGGCTCTGAAGCATTTTCATTGCTCTCAGGCTGTTTGCTCTGAGGGTAGCTGTAACCTGGTACCCCAATGAGCCCCAATAGAGCACAAGGACAGGCTGAGCCAGTCGGGCAGGTCTGAGGGCATGAGCTCAGCCTGGGATTCTCTTGGGCACAGTGGAGGCGTGCAGCCCCCCATTCCTGAGCCCCAGGCCTAAGCACTGAAGTTCCCCATGCTCTCTGTGCCCACCACTATGCTGGTATTCTCCGTGGGTCGGTGACTCATTTCTCCTGGGAAATGGGTGGCGTTGGGGTCATCCCATTTTACAGAAGGGAAAACATGCTGGGATGTTGTAAATGGTGAACCAGGACTGACAACCAAGATTTTCAATGTTCAAAACAGGTGCTGCTCCCTACCCCACCCTGGGCAAGCCCAGAGGTGACTCAGCTGAGCACCCTGCCTTCCAGGAGCATGAATGGAGCCAGCAATCTGATAACTGACTACCCCAGCCTGGGGAGGCAGAAGGGCTGAGTGAGAGAGGAGCCACGTTCTGTGGAGCCCAGGCTGCCATTCTGCTGAGCAAAAAGGACCTGCCTGCTCCCCCTTTGTGGCTAGATCTGTCCCTGGGATTCATTGCAGACCAGGAAGACCTTGGGTCAGACAAACATAGCTCTGAGTCTCTACAGCTTCCTTCTTACCCGCCCCCCCCCCTCCAATATTCTTCTGAACACCCCCCCACATTGAAAACAGACAGAAATAGAGCTGTCCTGAGCAAAGAGAGTTCTGGGACACGTGTGATCGGCCTACAGGCCCTTCAGTCACCCCAACAGTTCCCCAGGCTCCCCATGTGGTGTGGCCCTGAGGTGGGAGAGGCCATATGGCATGGCAGCCAGCCTCTTCTCTGTGGCGGGTGTTTCAGCTTCAGCTTGGGTTTTGCAGTGCTTAGGATGGAGCTCGGGACTCCACGTATGCCAGGAAAGTACTCAACTCCAGCCCTTGATTTGTTTTATTTGCTTTTGATGTTTTCTAACTCTGGTAAAATACACATAAAAGTCATCATTTTATCCATGTTTGAGTG
The DNA here is from genome assembly GCF_023159225.1 of Perognathus longimembris pacificus. NCBI lineage: Eukaryota > Metazoa > Chordata > Mammalia > Rodentia > Heteromyidae > Perognathus > Perognathus longimembris. The sequence goes on along the minus strand of NC_063168.1, from coordinate 24,735,886 downwards.
GCATTAAGTACATTCACAGTATCATGGAACCATCACCATCATCCATTTCTAGAACTTTCATCTTTCCACAGAGACTATTCCCACTAACTTCCTATTCTCCTTCTCCAAGCTCCTACAAGCACAGATCTCCTTTCTTGTCTCTATGATTTTTGACTGCTCTAAATACCACAGAGGGGCTGGGAATGTGGCCTAGTGGTAGAGTGCTTGCCTAACATATTTGAGGCCCTGGGTTCAATTCCTCAGCACCACATATATAGAAAAAGCCAGAAGTGGCGCTGTGGTTCAAGTGGTAGAGTGCTAGCCTTGAGCAAAAGAAGCCAGGGACAGTGCTTAGGCCCTGAGTCCAAGGCCCAGGACTGGCAAAAAAAAAAAAAAAAAAAAAGGGAACGTGGTGCCCAACCAGGTCATCAAGCTGGGGACGTGGAAGGCCTGGGATTTGACAAGCTGGCTTCCATAGCATTTTTCAAACTATAAGTCTTGATCCCTTTGTAACTCCTGAAATAATTTTTTTGTAAATTTATTTTTATTGGTATTATAAAGGAGATGTACAGAGGGGTTCTAGTTACATATGTCAGGTAAAGAGTACATTTCCTTTTGGACAATGTTATTCTTTCTTCTGTCTCCCAGTTCTTCCCTTCCATTCCCACCCTTAGGTCGTGTAGTTCATCTTCCACATGGCATCCAGTGAGCACCACTACTGCATTTGTTCACTCTTGGTCTCTATTTCTGTGCCCGCTCTTACTGAGGTAATTTTTTTAATGGTTAAAAGGTACACTTAGGCTGGGTGCTGGTAGCTCGTGCCTATAATTCTAGCTACTCAGGAGGCTGAGATCTGAGGATCACAGTTCAAAGCCAGCCTGAACAGAAAAAGTCCGCGAGACTTATATCTCCAATTAACTACAAAATGCCAGAAGTGGCGCTGTGGCTCAAGTGGTAGAGTGCTAGCCTTGAGCAAAAAGAACACAGGGGCAGCACCTAGGCTCCAAGTTTAAGCCCCAGTACCATGCATGCATGCACACGTACACACACACACACACACACACACACACACACACACACACTTAGAAAAGTATACTGCACAGAAAAAAAGGAGAGTTGAATTGTCTTGTGAAACTTGTGTTTCCAGTGTAATATTTATGCTTATGTGGCTTAGGCCATAAAGAGCAAAAAAAAAATCACTGCTGAGCAGGATCTGCAGCCTCTGCTTCCAGAATTCCTCAGGGCCCGTCGTTTAGGACCTTACAAGGAAGTCCACACTTCCTGGGGGCCCACAGCATCATGGGTGCACTCCAGCTCAATTGAGCAGAAACCATCCCCATGGAAGAGCTATCTCTGGATCCCACTGTGTGCGGAAGCCTGATGTGGGCCCTTTAGGTGGAAAGCAATAGAGGCCACCTCAGGGAGCTTAGCCCAAGGATAGTGGGAGCTTTGAAAAGTTTTAAATAGTGTGTGTGTGTGTGTGTGTGTGTGTGTGTGTGTGTGTGTGTGTTTACATCAGAAGAAAAGCTTAGCTGGACATTGGTGGCTCGTGCCCATAAACCTAGCTACTCAGAAGGCTGAGATCAGAGGATCACAGTTTGAAGCCAGCCCAGCAGGAAAGTGTGTGAGACTTTTATCTCCAGTTAATCACAGAAAAAGCTGGAAGTGGCTCTGTGGCTCAAGTGGTAGAGTGCTAGCCTTGTGCAAAAGGAGCTTGGGGACAGTGCACAGGACCACAGTTCAAGCTCCAGGACTGGCAAAGGAGAGAAAGAAGAAAGAAAGAGAAAGAACGGAGGGAGGGAGGGAGGGAAGGAAAGAAGGAAAGAAGGAAGGAAGGAAGGAAGGGAAGGAGGGAAGGAAGGAAGGAAAGAAGGAGGGAGGGAGGGAGGGAAGAAAGGAAGGAAGGAAGGAAGGAAGGAAGGAAGGCAGGCAGGCAGGCAGGCAGGCAAGCTTATCCAGAGCAAAGATGAGAGCTGAGAGGCCCGGAGGAACAGGAAGGGAGGCGCTATGGGGGGCTGGGGCTCTTTGTACCTGGGGGTCTAGGATAGGAGAAGGGAGACAGCAGATTCCCCAGAGGGAAGTGCCACATTTGGGGAACTTCCCTGTCTTCTGTGCAGGGGCTGCAGTGGAGAGATGAGAGGGACCCCCAGTTTGGTCTGGGGATGGGGGACGGAGTGGCTAGGGTTCTCCATTCTATTGTCTTCACAAAACCCAGCTTCCCACCACACTCCATTCTCTCACTGCATCTTTGTGCAGACTGTTCCCTCTCTCTAGCACACCCTTCCCTCACCTTCCCTTTTCTTCTTCACTCTGGGACGCAGGTACACATCTTCTGCAGGACCATGCCCACCACCCTAGTGTCCCTAGTGCTGCCAAAGCCAGCTGTGGGTGGTCTGGCGTCTGTGGGGGCCACAAGGTGGGGTGATGGCAGAGTTAACAGCGCGTGTTGTGTGCTACACTTAATTCCAGGTCAGAGCAGCAGTGACTTTCCCACCTTTCCACGACTATCCTGGACCCCAGGGAGATGGACACACTGGAGCCCTGGCTGCAGGATCTGTGCAGATCAAGGCAGACATGACAGGGTGAGCCGGGGCCAGCAGCGGCCCAGCAGGAGCCCTCAGAAGACAGTAAGCTGGCCCTTATCTCCCTCCCCTTTAGATCAGATGGTACCCCACTCCATTGGCGGGGGGTGGGGGGCGGGGGGTGAGGGGAGGGCCGGAAAACCATCATCCTACTTCCAATGTGGATTCCTACTTGCTAGCACAGCTGGAGTGACGATATACTAAGTGGAGTTCCAAAATCTTTCTAGGGGTCTCCCTGAGGAACTGGCTGGCCCAGGAGGCCTTGACCTATCTCAATGGCCGCCCCTCGAGAGCAGACTAGTCTGGAACCCTGCGTCTGTCTGGGTGACAGGGCCGCCCTGGGAGGACCTTTTACTAAATGACCCCATCCACCAGGGCAGGAAGCCACTCACCTGTGAATCTACCTGCCGGACGGCGCCTTCTGCACTTGTCTGTTTGGATTAGCATTCCCATTCCTTTCTCCGGGGCAGACATCTGGGAAAGGGAGGGATGGCCGTGTGCCACTTGACTAGCTGCCATGTCTTCTGCTCCAGTCACCACAGACCCAGGATGACTACTCCTACACATCCTCCTTCCCGTCCTGAGTTGTTAATTTTCTGAATGCTATAACACCTCCATTTCAGGTCTGCTCACCTCAAACTTCTCCTTGAATGGTGATGAAAAATCTAGCCACCCTTGCTGCACAATGGCAGGGCCAAGTTGAGTGAGCAATGGCGCCTGCGCACGTGTGGGTTCTTCAGTGATTCCTGCTCCGAGATGTTGTCGGGTGCCGTCGGTACCACCCTCCAGCCTGTGCTTCAGACTGCCCGAGCTCCCGGCCTCCCCTACCCGGGCTGTGACACCAGGTCACAGCCTTCGCCATGCCCCTCACCAAGAAAGGGTGTGACCATTGTTCTCTTTCTGTCCCTGTGACCTGGCCAGGAAATCAGTGCTCTGATGTGTTTGTGGAATGGATAAAATCTTAACTTCCTGGAAGTAGGGACTGGATTTTTCTCTTCCTTGCCAATTCCTCATCCTAGTCCTGCCGAGAGCTGACCACCTATGGGCCTTATTGTATCACCATCAAGGGTACCGCTGCAGCCACCTTGAAAAATGGTTTCCCATTAGGTTTCCGTCCTGAGGGAATGAAGGAACACAAAAGCTCGACCCTGCCAAGTATCTGGAGAGCATGTCAGGCAAAGGCAGGCCCCGTGTGGACATTAATGGTGGCGAGGGACGGTGCTTCCCCGGTGCCCGTGTGGAGAACTGAGCGGGAGCTGGGCCTGGACCAGCAGAGAGGGAGAGGCAGGATCAGTGAGGAGTGTGGTTGTTCACTTCTCTGTCCTTGACATCTAAGTCCACAAGGGCGAGAAAGGAGAGGAGAGGAAGGAAAGAAGGGAGAGAGGGAAGGAGAGAAGAAGGGAAGAAGAGAAAGAAAGGAAGAAAGGGAGGGAAAGAGAGAAAGGAAGGAAGGAAAAAAGAAAGAAGAAAAAAGGAAAGAGAGAAAAGGAGAGTGACTAAGCTTAGAAATCAGATCAAACTGGACCTGAATCCAATTCTTTTTTTCTTTCTTTTTCTTCCTCTTTTGTGCCAGTCCTGAGGCTTGAATTCAGTGCCTGGGTGCTGTCCCTAAGCTTTGCTCAAAGAACACTCTACCACTTGAGCCCCATCTTCACATCTAGCTTTTTGGTGGCTAGCTGGAGAGTCTCACAGACTTTCCTGCCCAGGCTGGCCTGGAACTGTGATCCTCGGATCTCAGCCTTCTGAGTAGCTAGGTTTGTAGGTGTGAGCCACCACTCTGGCTGAATCCAGGTGTTTTTACTGTGGCTCTACAGGCATGGTACTAATCTCGGCGCCTCCGTGTCCACATGTGTGGAATGAGAATTAGATAACTGTACGTGGTGTGCCACATGTGAAGACACTCTGGAAGCAATGGAAACTATGAGTGTGTGGCCTCATGTTTGGCATGCTGTGGGCAGGTTGGGTTTAGCTAACTTAAGACAAAAAAGACTGCTAATTCAGAGACTGGAAAGAGGGTTGCATCCCAACAGTTTAGAAAGGTCAAGAAAGAAGGGCCTGGGACAGGAACAGGAACAGGAAGGCTGCGACTCAACACAGGTAGCACCACTCTCCTTGAATGACCTACAGATTGGGACGCTCTGTGAACATCACTGCCAGAACCACATGGAGCTGAGTCCCCCTCAGAAAGGGAGGTCGAGTCCACAGGGATGCAAGCTACTGTGCAGGCAGAGCCTCTGACTGCCATGCAGGAAGAGCCACGCTCGTGTCAGGCAGCCCTTCCTGGTCAGACGCAGGTGCAGAGCTGGGCACTGCCTCCTCCCACATCTATCCCATTCCTTCCATTCCTACATCAGGTTAGGTTTCAATGGCCTGCCTGGCCCGGCCCAGGTAGCCCTGAGCAGGAGGTAGTATCTTTGCTCAAAGACCTGCCCTACCCCAGGGCCTCCGGCTTCCTCCCGCAGCTCACCCAGCGGGTCCTGGGCACATCTTCTGCATTCATAGTCACTCAGAGAACCCCAGGCCAGTTTTTGCTTTTTATTTTTTCTTTTATGTGTCCTGGGGCTTGAACTATGGGTTTGGGCTTTGTCTCTGAGCTTCTTTTGCTCAAAGCAAGTGCTCTACCGCTGGAGCCACAGTACCACTTCTGGTGTTTTTTGTTTTTTGGGTTTTTTTTTGACTAGTTTATTGGAGATAAGAGTCTCATAGACTTTCCTGCCTGGGCTGGCTTCGAACTGTGATCCTCAAATCTCAGCCTCCTCAGTATCTGGGATTTCAGCCATAAGCCACTGGCTTCTGGCTCTCAGACCAACTTTTTGTTGTTGTTTGTTTGTTTTGCCAGTCCTGGGGCTTGAACTCAGGGCACTGTTCCTGAGCTTCTTTTGCTCAAGACTAACACTCTACTACTTGAGCTACAGCACCACTTCCAACCTTTTCTGTTTATGTGGTGCTGAGGAATGGAACCCAAGAGGGCTTCATGCATGCTAGGCCAGCACTCTACCACCAAGCCACATTCCCAGTCCTTCAGGGCAGTTTTTAAAGTCCCATTTGCTTCTTCCTACTTTTAGTTTTCCAAAACTGACTCATCTTTTTTTTTTTTTTTTTCACTTTACTCTTGGCCAAATCCTGCAGAAAACATATTCTCAGGAAGCTAATCAGAGACCTTAAGGGCCACATAGAACACTTGAGGACATGGGCGATGGGCCCCGGTTCCCATAGGGCCACTGGAAAGAAGAGCTTGTGGACAGGCCTAATGCTGGCTTTGTCAGTTCTTTCTGCTCCGAGTTTCTGTCACAATAGCATCTGACCAGGAAGAACTCCTGGTTCTGCAAAGGCTGGAGTTTTGCTCAAGTGGTAGAGTGTCTTGCTTGGCAAGCATGAGGCCCTGAGTTCAAAACCCAGTACTGCGGGGCTGGGGATATGGCCTAGTGGCAAGAGAGCTTGCCTCCCATACATGAAGCCCTAGGTTCGATTCCCCAGCACCACGTATACGGAAAACGGCCAGAAGGAGCGTTGTGGCTCAGGTGGCAGAGTGCTAGCCTTGAGCGGGAAGAAGCCAGGGATAGTGTTCAGTCCCTGAGTCCAAGGCCCAGGACTGGCCAAAACAAACAAACAAACAAAACCCAGTACTGCAAACACAAAGCAGGTGGGGTTATATTTCAGAGCCCTAAGACTTGTTTTTCTTATAGAATGTCAATTTTTTTCTTTTGCCAGTCCTGGGGCTTGAACTCAGGGTCTGAGCATAACTTTTAAGCTGGGTGCGGGCGGCTCATGCCTGTAACCCTAGCTACTAAGGAGGCTGAGATCTGAGGATCATGGTTCAAAGCCAACCCAAGCAGAAAAAGCCCATGAGACTCTCATCTCCAATTAACCACCAAAAAAACCAGAACTGGCACTTGTGGCTCAAGTGGTAGAGCACTAGCCTTGAGCTGAAAAGCTCAGGGACAGCAGCCAGGCCCAGAGTTCAAGCCCCATGACTGACAAAAAATAATAATAACTTTTTTTTTTTTTTGGCCAGTCCTGGGCCTTGAACTCAGGGCCTGAGCACTGTCCCTGGCTTCTTCCCGCTCAAGGCTAGCACTCTGCCACTTGAGTCACAGCGCCGCTTCTGGCCGTTTTCTGTATATGTGGTGCTGGGGAATCGAACCTAGGGCCTCGTGTATCCGAGGCAGGCACTCTTGCCACTAGGCTATATCCCCAGCCCCCATAATAATAACTTTTAAGGATTAGTTTCAATTCATGAAGCCTTGGGCCTGCAGCTCTAGTGCTTGAGAAACAGGTGCATGCGCACTTGAATGAACAGGTGGCAGGTGGAAGGGCTGGGAGGGAAGGAGGGAACAATGGATGGGGAGATTTTCTAATCACAGTCACCTTCCCAGGGAGCCTTCCAAGATACAGATGGACATCTGCTCGGCCTGTGGACACTGGGGTTTGGAGGCAGCTGGATTCCACCGTCTTGAGCATTAGAACATCATGCAAATGTAGAGGCAAACAAGCTTTGCATTTCCTTGATTGTTTTATGTGATAGGACCTCAGCTATACATTCCAAGCTGGCCTACAAATTGTAAACAACTTTTCCTTTCCCTTTTCTTTTTTGTGCCAATCCATGGCCTTGAATTCAGGGCTTGAGCACTGTCACTGAGCTTTTGTGCTCAAGGCTCGTACTCTTCTACTTGAACCACAGCTTCACTTAGGCTTTTGGTTGGCTAATTGGAGATAAGAGTCTCATGGACTTTTCTTCCTGGGCTGGCTTTGAACAGTAACCCTCAGATATCAGCCTCCTAAGCAACTAGGACTTTAGGCATGAGCCACCGACAGATGCCATAAGCAACTATTTATTTAAAAATAAAAACGGCACTATAAGCAGCAAAAGGTGCCTTTGAAGCAATGAGTCCCCCTTCCTTCCCTCTTCCTTCTACTTTCTCTTTCATTCCTTCCTTCTTTTGAGTCATTATCCACAAACTACAAATCTATCCTTTAGCAGTTCTGTAGTTTGTAGTTTATTCACAAAGTCATGCAACTATTAGCACTATCTTATTCCAGAACGTTTTTGTTACCCTAGAAGAGAATTCCTAAACTCATTAGCAGTAATTTCCTACCCACCCATATCCTGGCAACCAGAAATCTACACCCTGCCTCCATGGATGTGCCTATTCTGGATATTTTATATGAAAAGTATTGTACAGCATGTGTCATCTGTGTCTTGCCTTTTTCACTTAATATAACATTTTCAAGGTTTATCCATTTATTCTTATGGTTGTATAGTATTCCAATGTGAAATGGACTACATTGTAGGGATGGGCCATGCTGTTCTGATGTGCCACATTTTCTTTTCTGATTGTTTGTTTCCACTTTTGGTTACCATGGATATCCTGCACACTTTTTTTTTTCTTTTTGGTCATGGCCCTTGAACTCAGGACCTGGGTGCTGTCCCTGAGCTTTTCTGCTCAAGGCTAATGCTCTACTACTTGGAGCTCTAGTGCCTTCCGGTTTTCTGGTGGTTAATTGGAAATGAGTCTCATAGACTTTCCTGCCTGGGCTATTTTTGAACTGTAATCCTCAGATCTCAGCCTCCTGAGTTGCTAGGATTACAGGCATGAGCCCCCAATGCCCAGCTCCTGCACACAGGTTTTTTTTTTAATTGGTCATGGGGATTGAACTCCGGGCCTGGGCACTGTCTCTGAGCTCTTCAGCTCAAGGCTAGCCCTCTACCACTTGAGCTAATTGGAGATAAGAGTCTCATAGACTTTCCTGCCTGGGCTGGCTTCAAATCACAATCCTCAGATCTCAGCCTAGGATTACAGGTGTAATTACAGGTGTAAGCCACTGGTGCCCAACTACATTTTCAGTTCTTTTGGGTCCATAACTCATAGTAGAACTGCTATGTCATATAAGCCATTTCATGTTTAACTCTCTGGGGAACTGCCATGGGCAGGGGATATTTGATACCTTTTTTCCTGATTATGACCATAATAACATACATTTACGATAGAAAATTTATATTGTATATATATGTAAATACATTCAGAAAAAGGATTCATTCTAATGTAATGACTTACTAATAACTACTGTTAGTATATTGGTGTACCTCTCCTCTCTTCCCCCCTCTCCTCCCCTCCCTCCCCTTCTCTTCCCTCCTCTCCTCTTCCTTTCTCCTCCCTTCCTCTCCTCTCTGTGGTATTGGGTTTGAACTTGGGACCCTGCACTTACTAGGCAGGCGTTCAACCACTTGAACCACACTAATGCTCTCTTTCTTGTTCTTCTTTGTGGGCACAGTTTTGACAAATCACTTGAGCTTAAATAACACAGTGCTCTATCCTGATCACCTCCCTTTGCTTTTCTTGCAGATGTTTCCACAGGAGTAGTTTGTGGGGTGGGTCTTTCTGGTCACATAGTATTAACATGAGGTGTGTCATGACTTGTTTGATCAATCTGCTACTCTTGGACATGTAGATACGTTGTGGGTCTCTGATTATCACAGATGGTGCAACATCCTTGTACGCAAGTGTCCACCTGCATTTCTGATAAGCTTTGAGATAAAATCTTAGAAATAGAATTCTGGGTAGAGGGTGGGCATTTTTAAAAAAACAACAACTTTGTTTTGAAATAATTTTAGATTTACAGAAAAGTTGCAAATGTAATACAGAGATTTGCTACCTCTCCTCCACCCCGCTCCCTGTAAGACAATAATAGTCTTATCTGCCCAGGATACATCTGTCAAAACCAATCACCAGGCTGGGTGTTCTTGTACACACCTGTAATCCCAGCACTCTGGAGGTGGAGGCAGGAGGATCGCAAGTTTGAGGCTAACCTAGGATACACAGTGAAACCCTGAATTTGAATGAATGAATGAATACATCTGACATACTAACATTGATTTAATGCTGTGAAATGAAATACCAGACTTAATTTGGGTTTTACTTGTATTCCCACAAATGCTCTTTTCTTATTCCAGAAGCCAATACCAAGCACCATGTTGTTATTTTGCTGGTCTTGAACTATGATCTTCCTTTATCTCCCTCCTAAGTATGTCAGGCATTTTTTAGGCACTAGTGAATTTATAGACTTTTTTTTCATTGTTTGGTGTGAACAGTTGAAATTCCTGGGTTTTGGGGTGGCGCATGCCTGTAGGGATTTTTGTCAACGTTTAGGTTCTATTTAAATTGACACCCAACTAGTGTGGGGTGCGCACCCAGAAGTTGTGACTGCACTGTGCTAAGTCACCAAGGCAGAGGCTATGGGACAGGCCTGCCCATGTCTGTGCCTCACTTTCTGAGCTCTGTTTCTTCATCTGAATCGCAGAGGCTGGAAGGTGGACTGGGAGGCACTTCGCGCAGTCCTGGCCCAGCAGCTGGTACCGGCATGATGTTGTGAAGGGGTCTGAGCCCAGCTGTGTGGGCAGCTCAATCTCAGAGCACCCCCCACGCAGCCCCAGACACTCCCAACAGGAGAGGCCATGTGGTCATTATGGGATCCCCTTCCCCCTATTTACTTGAGGGAACGAACCCACAACCTCAACTGCAGACCTAGAGCCTGCTGCCACTTCCTGGGACCATGTAAGGGCTCATGTTGGTGTCATTGCCTGACCAGGACACCATCGTCATTGACAATATTCTTTCCTGCTCTGGTCTCCTAGGCTACAGTGTAATAATCATCATGGAAAATATGAGCTGGCTCTAGGCTTGGCCTAAGGGTTCCCTAAGCATTATCTCATTTAAATGGCTTAACAAGTGTTAAGTTTTCCTTTCAGGGAGGAGGAACACCGGGCCAGAGTGGCCTAGTGGTTCTTTCACAAGGCCTGGTGGGTGGTCAGACTCTCAAACAGAGCCGTCCAGCCTTCTGGGAAGGCAGCCATCCTGAAATAAGGTGTGATGATTCCCTCTGGTCCCCCTGTACCCTGGAAGGTTGTGGGGTGGGGGGGCAGCACAGAGCCCTCTGGGGAAAGAGGCTTTTGTGAGAGGCACAGTACGCGGGACCTGCTGGGGAGCTGCCTTGCGATAGCCCAGTCCTGCCCAGCATGCCTGCCTGGCGCAGGGACCGGCGCCTGGCCAGCTGAGCTCACGACAGAGGCAGCAGAGCGCCCAGCCTGCTGCCTCTCTGGGCTGGGGATACTGGGTTTGGCTCCATGTCTGGGAGAATGCTGGTGTCCTGCATCCTGGGATTCGGGGTGTAGGATAGAGAGGATGGCCAGCAGAAGCAGCAGCGGGGCCCTTTCTGCTGACATCCACAGCCTGCCCTAGAGATCCTGTCACCTCCTTTCCCCTGATCCCCCCACAGGGCCTCTCCACACATGGACCAAGAACCAACCACGGAGCCAGGGAACCCCGAAGATCTTATGACCCTCTAAAGATGCATGCCACCCCAGGAGCAAGTAGAGATAGGGTACGTTAGCTGAGTCAGATCAGAGCTGACCGTCACTTCCAGTTGTACTTGTGAAGCCCCGCTACTGGGCCAGACATTGTGAAAGAACAGAAAGACAGTACGCAGAAGTCAAAAGCCCAATGTTCACTTTAGAGATGGAAGCACGGCAGCCCAGGGTCACAGAAGACCTCGTCCAAGGTCACATAGCTCCTGAGGGGGCAGTCTTGGGCTTAGAACAAGAGGTTCCTGCATTTCAGCCTGCACTCTTTCAACAGCATCTTACACAATTTACCCCATGGTGGACGTGGTGGACGAGCAGGAATCGCACCTGCAAAACAATTGCAGAACTCCTGGGGGAGGGGAGGGGCTGAGTTCCTCTTGCTGGTTGCTTGGCTCGCTGCCAAGGTCTTCACCAAGTTTACTTAGTGCTGTTGTCTGGGGATGCAATTTGCTTCGGAGACACTGGGAACTTCCATAGTTAAAAAAGCTCAGTAAAACAAAATCCCTATTTTTTTTGTCTTGTTTTGTGCTTTTTTGGGGCAGCAGGATGGTGGTGGTTGCGTATTCTAGAACTTTCCTCAGAGCATTTCACACCAGTTGATCTGTGTGGGGAATCTCCCTGTGTGTGGAGAGGGATACAATGGCCGAGGCCTGTGGTGCTATGCTCCATGGGAAGGCCTCAGGGCGCCATCACACTGACAGGTCCACTCCATGCCTATGGGGGGGGGGGCTCCGAGGGACAGGACGGAGGCTGTCTGAAGCCACAGAGGCAGGCTCTGACTTGAGGTGTCAGCCAGCCATCCCCTCCCTCAGACAGCGCTGGAAAACAGGAGATCATTATTTGAGTGTTGCCTCTGAGGCTGGGAATGTGGCTTAGTGGGTAGAGTGCTTGCCAAGCACTCTGAGGCCCTGGGTTCGAGTCCTTGATACCACATAAAAAATGAATAAAACAATTATTTTTTAAAAAAAAGTTGCTTCTGGGCCAAAGTCCCATATCCATTCCACAAAGGCCCGGTCTTGATGCTGCTCTCTTGTTCTGCGGAGAGAATTCTTTGAGCCAGGGTCTGAGGCCTCCTCCTGCTCAGCCTCCACGGTCCATGCAGGCAGCCCTGGGGCTGGTTCCCGGTCTGTGGGAGTCAAGGCGAAGGTCACCCATCCACATTGCTGCCTCACCAAGATCGGACCCAAGGGAGCCAAGGGCTGAGAGGAGCCACAATGGACCTGGGCTTGGTTTCCAAGGAAAACCTCATGCAGTATCTCTAAGAAGCCAGAGGTCAGGGCGGTCAGATGCCCACTGTCCCCCCTCAGTCCCCATCTTAGCCCCTCTTTCTGAGAAGAGAGCACAATCAATAGAGGGTCGGAGGGTCTGAGCTTCCGGGAGCCAGAGCTGCTGACAGACAGGCCCGAGTGGGCAGGGCCACTCTGGATCATGTTTCTGACTCTTGTTTCTTTGGAACTATGAGTGGGAGAGATTGTATCTTGCCTTTCTTGACCCTTCATGAAGCAACCGCTGGGGGAAGGGTGGCAGGGAGGGTGGTGACCGGCAGGTTCTTCTTTTGGTCCATGAAGCAACTTCCTAGGACTCTTAAGCAAGGTCAGGTGTAATGCCCTGAGGTGTGCGGCCTTCAACACCAGCCTGTGACCCCAAGGCTGTGGACTGGGCTCAGCCAAAGCTAATTAGAAGCCCAAGCGAATCTGTTGACCATGAGGTAGAAGGTTGGGTATTAGGTGAGCAGCCTCAGGCCGGGCCCTTTCATTAGACACATAATCTTTCAGTGCCTATTTGAGGTCTGGCACAGCTAGGGACCATCCTGCCTGGGCCTCCTTTATAAAATATCTCCTCTCTTGTAGATCAGGAAGGTCACCGTCGGCCAATGAAGCCACGGGCCCCCCTGGAGGTCCCCCAAGGCCTCCAGACACCTGTGCTGGTGGCAAAGTCTCCTTGCAAATCCCCACGGCGTGGCTATGGTCTTTTTCTCTAGAAATTCCGGGTGCTTTCCCGACTTTCCAGCTGCCTGTCTTGGGATGAGACGGCACAGGGCAGAGGTGCTGAGGAGAGGGAGGGACGAGGAGTCACACAGGAGACAATGTGACCTTTCAGGCTGGTCTCTTGTGAGGCCAAAGGGGCCTCTCCATTTAGCCTAGAACCCCCTTTTCCTTCCTCAGGGCTCAGTCCAGGCCTCATCCAGGCTGGATAGCCTGAGCAGGTCCTGCAGTACCTGTTCTCCCAACAACCCCTGCCTGCGGGCCCCAGCCCTCTCCCTGCTCAGGGCTCTGATTCCAACGCTTGCCACTCAGGCCTCGGGGACCTGGTGACCTCAGAGCCTGGCCTTGGTAAAAGTGTTGTCAACCTGTTGTCTCCCCCAGACTTCCCAGCCCCCACATCCTGGTAGCCACTTTCATCTTCCACTGTTTCCTGCCAGAGCCTCTCCTCCCAGCTCCTCTCCCTCCACCCTGTGTCACCAGGGCCACTCGGGAGCCCCAAGGTCCTAAGTCCCCATGGTGGTTTGCAGATTTCTCCGCCCGTGACTCCTGCCAGGCCCTCTCCTCCCGTCCCCAGTGGCCCCAGCCCGCCAGCTTTCTCCTTCCTCTCGCAGCTGCTGCTTTGGCTCCTGCTCCAGATCCTGCTTTCCCCTCTAAGATGATGAGTGGCTGGCAGCTCCCCAGTGCCAGCTTGCAATCAGGACTTCCCCCTCCACTCCCGAGTTCAGTATCCAGTGCGCAAGGGGGCTTTTCCACAGGGCTGTGCCAAGTGGGAACCGCAAACCAGAGAGGCATGTCAACACGAAAGTCACTCATCTAGAGTCCCCACGTCAGCGCAGTGTCATTTCCTCCCCTGAGTGCCGGGACCAGAAGCTGGGGCTGCCCCTCAGGCGGGTCATCCCCTCCTCTAGCTTCAGCCTGTCTGTCTGTCTGTCTGTCTGCCTGTCTGTCTGTCTCTCCCCTCACACTGCTGCTGTCAGGATGGGCCTTGGCATCTCTTGAAGTTTCTTTCTTCTATTCCTTGAATTGACCTTCCTTTAGGCCTATAACTGCTGAGCCTTCTACTGCTCCCCATAATTTTCACAACTGTTGACATCACCATTTATTCAGCTTTCTCCACAGGCCAAATAAAACCCTCCTGGACCTGGTCTGCCCCCTTCTGCAGGTTTCTCTGAAGCCTGAGGGCTAGACAGCTGGAATCACCCTTAACTTCCAACAGGCCTCAGGGCCTTTGCACCTGCCCCTCTCATGGCCTGGAGCAACCTCCCTCATTCCCCACCCCTACCCTCCGTCACACATCAGATAAAGCCTGTCACGCCTAGAAACCCAGGTTATTGTGTTTCTACCAGTGCCCTCCACAGAGCTCTACCAGGGGCTTCTTACCCTTTACCCTCCCTTTGCCCCTCCCCATCTCTCCCTCCATCCCTTCCTTTCTTCTGCACTGCAGATGGAACCCGAGGCCTGCCTCATGAAGGCTAAGCAAGTGCTTTAGACCTAGAGAAGTGTGAGGTCGAAGGGTCCCCACTAAACGTGGAAGCAGGAATGTCAAGGGAGAAGAGTATCCTGGGATGGGGCATGGCCTGAGCAAGTGTGACATCTGTGCAAGGAAGGTGTGCAGAGGGGCCTACAGCTGGCTGTGTGGTGGAGGGAGAGGCTGAGTGTGAGGCCATGCTGGAGACTGGTCTGGAGAGACCAGATGAGAGACCAGGGCCGTGACTGCTCTGAGACTGGGGACGTGGCTTTGCAGGAGGAGGGGGGACAGATGAGGGCAGTGAGGAAGGTGGCCAGAGCCAGGCAGAGCCAAGCAGCGAGGAGCGGGGAGGAGGTCAGGGGCGGTCCCTGTGGGAGGCCATGGGGTGGGGCCCGCAGGTGCCGTCACCTGGAGCCGGCCTGAGGACGGCAGCATTGATGGTGGTCTCTGCCTCGGGTGCTGGTAGGTGGTAAAAACCCTCACCAAGATCGCAGAGAGAGGTGAGAGAAAGCAAAGGAGTTCCGTTTGGTTTATATGAGAAGCCTGGAGCATAGACACTGGATGGAAGGGGCTGGCAAGTATTTACAGCTCTTCAAGGGGCTCCATATAATGAAGAGGATGTACTCAGATCCTGCTGGGTCCCAAGAGCTGACTGTTACATAGTCAGTGATTTTATGAGCCAGGAATTTTGAGCCAGTTATCCTTTTTTTTTTTTTTTTTTACAATTTGAGCTAGGCACAATGATGCAAACCTCTAATCTCAGTCTACTTGGGAGGCCAAGGTAAGAGCATTTCAATCCATAGACAGCCCAGACAGAAAGGGCAGAACATTCTCTAAAACACTAAAGCAAAGTTGGGTACCACTGGTTCATACCTGTAGTCCTAGTTACCCAGAAGGCTGAGATCTGAGAATGATGGTTCAAAGCTAGCCTGGACAGGAAGGTCCATGAGACCCTTTTCTCCAGTTAACCACCCAAAGGCCAGAAGTGGAGCTATGGCTCAAGAGGTAATCAAAAAGAGCTCAGGTCAGTATTCTGGCCCTGAGTTCAAGTCCTAGGACCAGCACAAAACAAAACACCCACTAAAGCAAAAGGATCAAGGGAATGGCTCAAGTGATAAGAGAGATTGCCTAACAAGTGCTAGGTCCTGAGTTCAATCCTCAGTACTGCCAAAAAATGTTAAATTATATGAACTTCATGAGGAAACCCCTTTCTATGTACAATTTAATGTATAACCAATAAAATAAAATTATATAAATTGATAACTAGATAATGTTACAACAAAGATAAAAAATATTCAAGGCTCACCGGTTCCTCATAAATTTACAATATTTTATTATTACTTATGGTTTTCTATTTCATCTGCGGAAATGCTTTTCTTCCCAGATCTACATTCAGTGACATCACACTGGTGGATTGAAGTCAGTTCCTGTGAAAAAACTTCCACCATGGATATTGGCAACGATGAATGACATAATAAGTGAAACAAAGATTCTCTTCTTATTGAAAATCTGTTATCTAATGTCAGTAAAAGAAGTTGCTCACACCATGGACAAACAAGTGCAGGTCCATCTAACTTATGTCTTTATTGTTTTATTTCTTCTTAGGAGTTGGTATAAGCAAGAAACCTCAACCAACATGCATGACCCTCAGAGATAAATTTCAATGCTTAGTGCTACGAATTGGGGAGGTTGGGGAAAATCAATGGAAACATTCTGTAAGATACAGTTGGCTGTATGCAGCCAACCATATAGGAAAAGATTTTCACCAGCAAAGCAACAGACAAAGGCCTCATCATCTACATCATCTACAGAGAACTCAAGAAACCCCTCCAAACCCCTCCAAACCCAGTAAACCAATTATTAAATGGGCAAAGGAGCTAAAGAGAGACTTCACAGGAGAAGAAATAAAAATGGCAAAGAAACATATGAGGAATTGTTCAACATCCCTGGCAGTAAAGGAAATGCAAATACAAACAACCCTGAGATACCACCTCACTCCAGTTAGAATGGCCTATACTCTGAACTCAGGCAACAACAAATGCTGGAGGGGATGCGGGAAAGAGGAACCCTTCTCCACTGTTGGTGGGAGTGCAAATTAGTACAACCACTTTGGAGAACAGTATGGAGGTTCCTCAAAAAACTCAGCATAGACATACCCTATGACTCAGCCATACCACTCCTAGGCATCTATCCTGAACAACAGGTCTCAGGATACCATAAAGACATCTGCACATCCATGTTTGTCGCTGCACAATTCACAATAGCCAAGATATGAAAACAACCCAGATGCCCCAAAACAGATGAATGGATCCAAAAAATGTGGTTCCTATACACAATGGAATACTACATAGCTTTTAGAAATGATAAAATAATGGCATTCACAGGGAAATGGTCAGATCTTGAACGAATAATGTTGAGCAAGACAACTCTAGAACACAGAGAACAAAGGCACCTGGTCTCCCTGATATATGGATGTTGGGGGGAGGGAGAACAGTAGAGATCATGTCTGTAAAGTAACAAACTTCTTTTCAAATGATTTTCCCACATGATTTGGTCAGTGACTTTACCTCATGTCTCTAAAACCAGACAATTACTAAATAAACATAAAAATGTCTAGAGTAGACCTATCAGAGGATCACAATAGCTCAACAGCTATGTACATATGATTATATAAGATGAGGCTAAGCAAAATGAACTCCAATAGAAGGAAACAGGAGGATTTTATTGTCATTAGGTTTAATTTACTAGGTGAATTTCCTATGGCATACCCCTGTGGTCACTGTATATGATTTTAGTATACTGGATATTGTATATATGTTTATCTGAGCTAGAGAAGGGAAAGAAAAATGAGGGTGTAACAAATATGACAAGAAATATACTCACTACCTTATTATGTAACTGTACCCCCTCTGTACATCACCTTGACAATAAAAATTTAAAAAACAATTTGCTGTATGCAACTGAAAATCAACAGTACTATACATAATGTTATTATTTGTAAGCTGTTAGCCATCTTTATATCAATAAAAGAATACATCTAATAACCGTGTGTGTGTGGATGCATGCATTCCCCCAGGTAGCCCTTTGTTGAACATCTACCAGCCCCCCTTGCCCTCCTGCAGACTGCCTTAAGGCTGAGGAGTGATGGGAGATGACCTGGAAGGAATCTTGGAAGAGGGAGGGCTGGCCCCTCCATGGGAAGGAGCGGGGTGGGGCAGGAGGGGGGAGTGTGGCGGTAGGTAGGTGAGGCTTGGTGGAAGGATTAGCCTGCATGGGCATAGACACTCCAAGAACTGAGGTAGCTGTGGGGAGACCCCCAGCCAGCATGGGGACACTGACAGGAAGCGGAGGCTCCTCTGCTTCATGCCAAGTGTAGGGGACCTAGCTCTACAGCGAAGCCCCCAACGATGAGAGTTCAAATTGCCCCTGGAATAAGATTGACAGGGCAGGTGTGGCTGCCACCCAAGGACTTGAGGGCCTCAAAGTATCTGACAAAGCCACCCCAGTCCCAGCAGACACCCACCATGCTGCCACCTGAGGCTCATGCCAGCCACCAGGCTGAGTGACTTGAATTGTAGCCAAGCAGGCTATAGAAACACATATAAACAAATGTGCATTTATTTACACAGGTTTAAAAATTGTGTAACAACTCTTTTTTTTTTTTTTTTTTTTTTTTTTTTGCCAGCCCCAGGGCTTGGACTCAGGGCCTGAGCACTGTCCCTGACTTCTTTTTGTTCAAGGCTAGCACTTTTCCTCTTGAGTCACAGCGCCACTTCCGGCCTTTTCTGTTTATGTGGTGCTGAGGAATCGAACCCAGGGCTTCATGCATGTTAAGCAAGCACTCTACCGCTAAGCCACATTCCCAGCCCCTTTTTAATTTTTATTTTTATTGATATAAAGGTAATATATAGAGGGGTTACAGTTACGTAAGTCAGATAAGAAGTACATTTCTTTTTGGACCATGTCACTCCTTCCTTTGCTTTCTCCCACTTTTTCCCTCCCATCCCTACACACAAGTTGTACAGTTCATTTTCAACATAGTGTCTAGTGAGTACCATTGTTGCATTTACTCATCCTTTATTTCTCCATTTCTGTGCTCCTCTTCTCTCCCAAAGACAGATTGAAAGGATATGTCGCAGCCATCCCAAGGGACCATGCGGAGATAGTCACAGACAGGAGAAAAAGGTTTATAAGGAGGTTTATTAGTGGGGCCATAGTTCCCATGGGAGAGGGAGCTACATGGCGGCTGCACCTTATCCAGGTGGCAGCTTCTCTCTGGGGCTAAAGGGGAAGTAGGTAGGTCTTAATAGTGAGTAGGAGTGGCTCATTAGGTATGGGTGGATCTGGGGGCTAATTGGAGGAGCTGAGGACCTGAGGCAGGGGAAATGCTAACATTCCCCCATTTGTTGTTTATTAATAACTGGGGAGGGGTACCAGGCCGGGAGTATGGGCAGAGGTTGTTTCTTCTGGAGCTACTCCCTGCTGCTGTAGAGGAGCGAAGTAGTCAGGGATCCCCGATTCATCGTTTGCCCGGGTACTGTCCAAGAAGTATTTGCTTGACAGTTTGGTTGGTAAAAGTCCTCATCATTTCCATGAGAATGGTTATCAGAGCCAATGGGTGTCATGGTCTCCTCTGGCTACCTCCTGCAGCTTGGGCACATCAAGGAGTCACTGGGGCTGAGGTCTCCAGGATCCAGATCTGCACTGGGCAGAGCAGTGTAAGTGAAGCCTCCAGTTGCCTCTAGTAAGAGGATGGTCTTGAACTGCAAATTCCCAGGTGGTGTCCTGGGTGAGAGATGTTATCCTGTTAAAAGAGACTTTTGAAAAGGTCAGGCAAAAGGCTGACAAGTTCACAGGACCAGTTAACATGAATGACATGGGAGAACACACTCTGGCCACAAGCCAGAAAAGTTCCATTTGGGACATAAACCCAATTGTGGCCCATTACAAGGAAGGAGGAATAACTGGACTGGAGGCAGGAAGGGAGTGTTTAGGGGTATTTTGGGGCAATTGGGTAGCAGACTGGTTGGGAGTAACCAGTCAGAGGCTAATATATACAAATAGCAAATAACAAAGGCAAGAATGCAAATTCCTGTCCAGATGGAAAATGGACAGGTATGGACATTTCTGATTAATTTTGGAAGGGCAAGTTTAAAGTGACTCCATTTAGGATTGACTTCATCTCCTCTTACTCCTCTCCATGGTTCCTTGTTGTCAGGACTGACCTTGTCCCAAAAGTCTAGGTGCTATTGCTTGGATAGCTTGTTCCAATTGGCATTCATGGGGTTTGAACTCAAGGCCTGGGCACTGTCCCTGAGCACTTCTGCTCAAGGCTAGCACCCTACCACTTGAGCCACAGTGCTGCTTCCAGCATTTGGTTGGTTCCTATGATTTGAGTCTCTTGAGCCATGCTTCCAGTCGCTGCTGTCTAGAGTGGTTGTACTAGTTTACATTCCCCTCAACAGTGCAGTAGGATTCCTTTTCCCCCACACCCCTGCCAACATTTGTTGTTCAAATTCACAATGTTGGCCAATCTTACTCTGGTGAGATGGAATCTAAGATTTGTTTTGATTTGCATTTCCTTTATGGCCAGGGATAATGAGCATTTCTTCATGTGTTTCTTTGCCATTCTTACCTCTTCTGAGAAGTCTCTCCTTAGCTCCCTTACCCATTTAGTGATTGGTTTATTAGCTTTGGGAAGAGTTAGTTTTTTGAGCTCCTTGTATATTCTGGATATTGGGCCTTTGTCAGATATATTGCTGGTAAAGATCTTCGTCCGTTAGCTGTCTTTCTAACTTAGTAGCTATGTCCTATGCTGTGCAGAAGCTTTTTGTTTTGTCAAGCCTCTCTCCTATGTGCTGTGCCTCAGGGACTCATTTCAAAAAGTTCCTTCCTATGCTTCTAAGTTATAGTGTTCCTCATACTCCCTCTTGCAGTAATTCCCAAGTTCCAGGTTTGACGTGGGGTTTTTGATCCTCTTTGAATTGGCATGGTGACCAGCAGGGATCCACTTTTAACTTTCTGCATATGGCTGCCCACTTTTCCCAACGCCCATTATTGAAGAGGCTATCTTCTTTCTACTCTATATATTCCCCCCTTTATCAAATGTCAGATAAGTCTAAGTTGATCTTTAGGTTTATTTTTGTGTCAATACCAAGCTGTTTTTGTTATTATAGTGCTATAATACGGCTTTAGGTCTGGGATTGTGATTAATAATGCATTCTTATTGCATTTTTAAGAAGTGAAATCTGAGGAAGACTGGAAATGCATAAATCTGGCCCTGTTCTATCCAATATCAAGATCTCTGTCCCTGCTCCTTGCTTCTAAGGCATTATTTCTGGATAGAACCTAGGTTGCTCCCCACTGGTTGGGGTCATTTTTCAAATGGTAGATCAGGACCAATGGAGGGTTGGCAGGTTAATTTCATGTGACATTACTCTGTGTTTAAAATTATTTATTTATTAGCTATTAGTGTTACAAGGGGATTTTTAATTCAATAAAATTATTACCTTAGTTTTAAAAAGAAGGAAAAAGGCCAGATGCCAGGACTCAAACCTATCATTCTAGCTAATCAGGAGGCTGAGATCTGAGGCTTATAGATGGAAGACAGACAAGACAAATTCTTGAGATTCTTACCTCCAATTATTCAGCAAAAAGCCAGAAGTGGAGGTATGGCCCAAATGGCAGAGTGCCAGCCTTGATTAGAAAAATTTGGGGGAGGATGTGAGGGCGATCTGGCTGCGACATCTGTCACCCCATTGATCGCCAGGGTTGATTCAGCTGATCTGGCTGGCTAGGCGGGTGTCCCCTTCCTCCCTCACCGCTCCATGTGCGTCCCTCCCGAAGCTACGCGCTTGGTCGAAGAGGACAACCATCCCCGATAGAGGAGGACCGGTCTTTGATGAAGCGCTCCCCTGCTAGAGCCGCCAAACAAGCTCTCAAGAAAAATTTGAGGGAGGGGGTTGAGGCCTTGAGTTCAAGCTCCAGTACTGGTCTCCACCTATAAAAAAAAAAAAGAGAGAGAGAGAGAGAGAAATGAAGTCAAATAGAAATTACCAGCGTACACTACATGTGGCAAATTAATTTTGTTTGGGATAAATATATATTTTCCATATTTGTATATTTTAGCTAAGACTAGAACTCAAAGCTTGCTTGGCTTTCTTGCTTTCAGCTAGACACTTGAGACACTCCTGGCATTTGCATTAGAAGCCGAGTCTTGAGGACTTTCTTGTTCAGGCAGGCTTTGCACTGTGATCCTCCAGGTCTCAACCTCCTGAGTAGTTAGGATTATAGGCCTCAGCCACCAGCGCTTAGATTATTTCATATCTTACAATCCATCTGTGTACTAGATAATCACAAAACATGTCTTTTTGTTTGAAACAATAAAAATTAACCCAAGTTGGTTGGTAAATTCTTCATTCCTCTGTTACACTGCTAATGTGTGTGTTTTTTTAAAGAGAGAGAGAGAGAGAGAGTGTGTGTGTGTGTGTGTGATAGTGATATCAGGGCTTGAACTCAGGGCTTTGTGCCTTCACTAAGCTTTTTTCTGTTCACAACTGGCATCAACCACTTGTCCATGCCTCTAGTCTGGCTTTCTACTTTAAGAATGCCTTGCGTTTTTGTCATTCTTTGGTGACAGTGGTTGATTTCCACCTGGTTGAGTTACCAGATGGACCTTGGGCCACCAGCCATGCAGCAGTCTCCAAATGGGTGCCGCTCTCCTCCCTTATCTCCTCTGTGGGTTCTGGGTGTTTGGGCTCCAGTGCTCTCCTGAGTCTTGTGAGGGCAAGCACAAGTCTGTTCATCTCCCAGAGGGAAGCAGGCTTGACCTCCATAAATATGTGTGGAATTGAATCAACCGACTTATTTTGTATTGTTTATTCCTGTCTACACTACAGACTGTCGAGTAGCTTAACTAACCTACAGCCATCAGCCTGATGGCTGGACATTGTGTGCAATAAATAAATGTTCATCACTGTGGCTACTAGTAACCTGGAGATTTCCATTACATGGCAAGGCTCCACTGTTCTCTCCTGCTTCTTCTTCCTGTCTCTTCTAGTTCTTCTGGTTGATAAAGAAGAGCGATCACTTTGATGTGCCAGGGGAGGCTGCCCCTCTAGCTGCCCCAACATCTTGATGATAGGAACAAAGCTAAATCAGCAATGCACTCCAGAGTCACAGGTCCCTGTGTGGCAGCTACATCATGGGTCTTCATTGCTCACAATACCAGTTATCATTAGAGCAATTAAAACGATTTCACGATCAGTTCAAAGCTTCCTTTGAGGTGTTTCAAATTGGACCAAGTCCTCCATGTGGCTGACTCGAAGCTGAGTTTCTGGTGTCATTAGAGGCCCATTTGTATCTGGCGATTACTCAAGCTATGTATTTTGATTGCCTGAATATTTCATAAATGGCTGAGGTGTTTGTGAAAAGTGGTTTCACATCCCCCGAGCTGTCTGGGCCTGTTTTACAAGTCCCTTCTCCAATCTCAGTCGAGTGGAGGGGACGCTGAAGATAGGGATGGGGAGGGGGCTGCGTGGAGTCTTTCTTCAAGCTGGCCTGTCCAGCTCTTCAGACAGACTCTGTGGCCCCAAGGAGGGCAGCAGCACTGGGAGCAGCAGGGGATGAGGGTTTAGTCTAGGACCTGAGAACTGGGTGGAAACTCACTTGGGAGGGCTGGGCCCATGGGGGGCTGGAGGACACCTTAGTAATCTTCCCGTTTGATTGAAAGAGCAAAACAAGAGAGAACCAGTTCGGCAGATTACACTTCTAGGAGTTAGTCAGCAACTCGTTCCTACTGACTCTCTGGGTTAGCCCAGGTCCTGACCCCAGTCCTGAGGGCTGACCATGGCACCAGGCCCAGATCGTGGTACCCAGTATACTCCGGGACTCTGCAGGGCCATGCCCCGTACCGGGCATCTTGCGGCCTCCTGATGCGCCCAATTCCCTGGTGGCCTGAGCTGGGCCATTTCTCGCAGAAAAGCCTCTAAGCCAGGTGGCAATGAAGGGAAGGTGGCCCAAACCAGAAGAGGGGTGCTGGGGCAGCAAGGAACTTGCAAAGGGCCTTGTAGGCACCCTCTGAGGGGACATGGGCCTGTTTGGTGAGGGCTGGAGCAGGACGTTTCTCTGGAGGAGCGTGACAAGGCCCAAGAAAGGAGACAAGGAGGGCACAGAGAATGGCCCTGTTCGAATGCCGATGCCCAAGACTGTTGAAGAGCATGGCGGTTCCCAGGGCTTCGGGGCAGGTACTGGTAGGTTGGTCAATGGTTTGGGATTAGGGAACCCAGCTTGGATTTCCCAGCCCTCTTTGCTTTGGTTAGAGCTTCCTGGAGGCCCCCTTGGGCTCCCATCTGAGTCTCTGGGTTGAGTGCCCTAGTAGACTCACCTCTGAGGTTTTCTCTTTAGCTTGAAGACCTAGGGCCATAGCTTCCTGCAGCAATGGCTGGGGAAGAATGTATTTGAGGACAGTGCTCCTAGCAGCTGCCCACCCCCGTCCATGCAAGCCTGGGGCAGGGCTTTGGGGTGGCCTAGGTGGTGAGCTGTGGCAAGTGGCCCTGGGCAGAAAGATCAAGTGCCCCAGGTCCTTGCCTCCCGTGGGAAGGAGCAGAAGAAAGGCTGACCCACTTACAAACTGGCTCCTTCAAAGCAGCGTGGCTGTGACCGGGGGCTGCTTGAAGTGGGTCAGCCTGCAGACACACGTTGGTCTTAAACTCTTCAAAACCTGGCTGTTAAACATCTGCATACTGTTTTCATTAGCTTGTAAGCCTTGGGGATGGGACCTGCCTAGTTTTCTAAAGCAGCAAGTGTGCCTAGAGGCTAATAAACAGCAGGTGCCTCCAATAAGTAGGATTTTAATACTCACTGGCAATGCAAGAGCAAATAAATACGCAAAACAAAAGAATTCCACGTGCACATTACACAATGTCTTCACCGTTTTCATCTGAGAACCCTGGGTCACCGTACATATACATGTGTGCGTGCGGCCTGGATGCAGCGTGCGCACAGTGTATATGCCGCGTGTGCACAGTGTGTATGCCGCGTGTGCACAGTGTATATGCCGCGTGTGCACAGTGTGTATGCAGCGTGCACACAGTGTGTATGCAGCATGTGCACAGTGTGTATGCAACATGTTGCATAGTGCATATGAAGGTGTGCAGTGTATACACTGTGCATAGTGTGTACACAGCATGTGCACAGCGTGTACGTAGCATGTGTGTGCAATATTGCATAGTACATACCCGGTGTGTGCATCACATGTGCATAGTGTGTCTACAGTGTGTGCATAGTGTGTATGCAGCATGTTACATGGTGTATGCATAGCATTGCATAGTGTGTCTACAGCGTGTTTCCCATGCACAAGCTAGAATGTACAGTGTGTGGAGTGGAGTTCTTT
This sequence comes from Perognathus longimembris pacificus, assembly GCF_023159225.1. NCBI lineage: Eukaryota > Metazoa > Chordata > Mammalia > Rodentia > Heteromyidae > Perognathus > Perognathus longimembris. Next base: position 24,711,120 of record NC_063168.1, on the reverse strand, counting down.
CTTTTGTAATCTTTCCATCCTCCCTCTCTCTCATTCCCTCCTCTGCCTCAGTAGAGAGGTAGCCAGTGGCCGCCTGCAGAGAAGCCATGGAGGGGACCTGTGCATGGCACAGGCGGACCTCGGTTTCCCAGAGCCGCCTCCTGTTCCAGGCACAGCCTCACGACGGGCATCACCATCCCCCATGGATGGCATCACCATCCCCCATGGTCTCTTGCTCTCAGTTCCTTGTTGAAATGCCTGGAAGATCAGGTCTGTCCCCAGGCCCGTCATTCCCGAGCTTGCCTGTGGGTCATGGCTCCACCTCCCAGGACGGGAGGGTGCTGGGCTCCTCCCCAATCCCCACTGTATTCCTCAGAAGCCTTCAGGCAGCAGGAGCACCTAAAGGTGTCTGACTGCTCTCTGAGGGCTTCAGTTCTCTGGGCTCTGAAGGGCCCTGCTCTGGACTCCCACTCTTCTGCTCAACTCCCCTAGGAGAAGAGAAATAGAAGAGAGAACCAGGGTGCCAGGACAGAATTGGGCCAGCAGAGCTCACCCTCGAGAAATTTCCATGAGGGGGTGTGGAGGGTGGGGATTCCTTAAGTCCTTCCTGTTTATTGCCTTCTCTCAGTCAAGTTCAGAGTGCCTGCTTCACACCCAGGAGATGCTAATGGGGTGATAATGAGGGTGTTCCACCCCAATACCTATACTTGTCAATAATTACTGCCATGTGCTGGGTTCTGGGAGGAGGCTCCCTGCCTGCCCCAGCTGGTTTAGCACCATGACTTACTATAGCCATTCCAAAGGCCCTGCCTGTGTGCTTCTGGGTCGTTCCATGGATGGGCTAAGGAACTTGAGAAATTATCTCCACTATGTTCCTGATTCTAGCTGCAGAAACTCAGACAAAGGTTAACCTCTGACCCCTTCCAGCAATCAGGGTAACCAGCACTGGCGGAGCTGTACAATCCAGGTGTGGAGAGGGTCTCCAGGGCCTCCCCGTGGAAGGGCCCTGGCCGGAGAAAATGGAGACAGTGGACAAGGTTGCTGGCCAGGTGGGCCTGGCTTCTTCCATCACACAGGTGATTCAGGCCCAGGCAGCTGAGAAAGAGTGGAGATTGCCACAAAAATTGTGTGTGTGTGTGTGTGTGTGTGTGTGTGTGTGTGTGTGTGTGTGTGTGTGTGAGAGAGAGAGAGAGAGAGAGAGAGAGAGAGAGATTGAGATTCCAGGCCTCCATGAAAAAGATAAAGTGGCTTTCTAGAAAAAAAAAAAAGGCCCGATTTAGCATTCTCAATTTCTGTGGTGTAAATACTCCCACTCCATCCACCCAATTTCAAGCTACCAATTGGCTTAGCAATTGGCTTAGCAAATTCCTGAACATTTAACCACCAGTTCTTGCTTCACTGTTCAGTGAGGCCAATGTCCTCAGAGCCCATGGAAGCTCAGCCCCCAGGACCTGGGTCAGCCTCCTCAAGCTCAGCACTGTACTTTCTGTCTTTTTTTTTTTTTTTTTCAAATTGCCCTTACCCAACCTGGATGGATAGGCACCTGCTGTGCTTTGAGGTCCTAGAATATAGACCAAGCTGGTTAGGTTGCAGTGGTGCTCACCGAAGTGAGAGACGTGAAAGAACTTCGCTGAAATGAACTCTAAAGCCAGGCAAATAGTGCCCTGAGAGACACCTAAGCCTAGAGTCAGAGTCACGTGGAGATGTGACTTGAACATCTAGAATTGTGGTTTGAAGAGTCGGGGTAGGAAATCAGCAGTCCTTTGTCAGCTGACAAGCCACCTTTGTCCCCCCCCCCAAGTCACGTGATAGTCTCCTCACACATCCCCACTTCCAGCCCAAGTAGATGAGGTGACAAATATCTGGGAGGCAGGAAGCCACAGGGTCAGCCCCAAGACCACGGAACCACTCCCATCCCAACAGCCCCAGGTCTATCCATGCAAGTCGGCTGGCAGAAGGGGCTTCCTGGTCTCGTGGGTGGCTACATTATTTTTCTGGATGCACACTTTTCATTGTGTAATCTTCTCGGAGGCTCACCTGGACTTGACACCTTCCCAGTGCTCCACTTCCCCTCTGCAGGACTCCTGGAATGCCACCAGGCCCCTCCTTAGCCAGGCAGCTATGGGGAAAGGTGTTGACCAAGTGCTTTTCTGCTGGCTCACGGTGTCAGGTCAAAGGCGCTGGACACAGGAACAGAATTTGAGGGTGTTGAAGTGTGGTTGGGGACTTCCAGGGCTACGACTGAGCCTGGCACACAGGGTATTCAGCATAAAGGACCAGCTAAGGGCAGGATCTTGGCCAGGAAAAGCAGCCCCAGAGCCACAACTATGCCATTGTGCCTTTTTCCTTTGCCATTCTTCACCACTCCTGCTTGGTGACAACACATGGGCAGGCCTGGAGCTCAGAGATCACCCCCTTGGTCCCTGAATAAGTTTCTATGAGGACTGGAGACAGTCACAAATGGCTGGTTCGTGAGCCAAAGACTGCTTTGTTGCAGGAGACAGACTTGGGGACAAACCACCAGCACACCTTGGAACACGCGTTCAGCTGTAAGTGTGTACATGTGCTAAGGATGGAAGAAAAGGCTACATGGAGATGACACTTGAACAGGGTCATAAAACTGGGTCCTTCCAACAGCCCCGACCTCACTACACAGGCCCAAGCCAGGCTCCAGTGCTTGGGCTCGCAGACCTACCCCCACGGACCTCTGTGGCATGTCCAGGACTGACCTTCACCCCAGAAGTGGAGGGGCAAAATGTCACCCGGATGCTCTTCTCCAGCCAGAGCCTTCGAGGCCCTTTTCCGTGGCATGGCCAACATGGCAGATGTTTCCCAAACTCAGAACTCAGAAGAAGGGAGACTCCCCCTGGCTCTTTCAGGAAATAACCAGGTTGGGGTGGGAAAGGAAGGGGTGCAGTATCTACAGAGGGGGCTTGTTGCAAAGTTCCTGCAAGATGGAGGGGCCAGACAGGGAGGGGACAGCACAGGAGGAACTGAGCCTGGGAGCCACTTCGAGTCAGAGTCAGATCCTGGGCTTTGCTGTCCACACCACAAGATGAGGTTAGGCCACTTCTGGACATCAATGAAGGCCCACGGGATGAGGGCTACCCTGGAAAAAGGACTCTGAATTAGGGGATAAAGGCATATTACTTTAGAAATTGAGGGTGTGTGTGTGTGTGTGTGTGTGTGTGTGTGTGTGTGTATGTGTAAGTGTGTGTCCTAACTCATTTAAAAATGCTTTCTGGAAGTGGTGCTGTGGCTAAAAGTGGTAGAGCCGTAGCCTTGAGCAAAAAGAGCTCAGGGACAGCATCCAGGCCCTGAGTTTCAAGCCCCATGATCAACACACACACACACACACACACACACACCCCTTTCTGTGCTCTCCTGATTCTGGCATCCTCTTCTGTCTCCCTCACCAGGGAATCTTCTAGGATCCCATACTTAAGTTTGGAATATACAATAGACACCCAGACAAGAGCCTGGGACTCCTGGGAGCTCAATAAATACAGGCTTCTTCCCTTTGACCACTCAGAATGGTCATTTAGGTGAGGCCAAAGGGGCTCCAAACTAAAAGCAGATGGGTGTCTGGTCCCTGTCTTCCCCTTCCTTCTCTGGCTAAGGGCAAACACCTGAATGTCATCACATCCTGTGTCCTCATCTGGGTTATTCAGGGACACAAGCTGGGGAGGGTACCTACTTACCCCCAGCCCCCACTGAGACTGCCTTTCTTGCCACGTGGGCTGACTTGGGTCAGTCCCATGGATGGCTACAGCAGGGTGAGGCACCCATCCTGCTAGTCAGGCAGGATGCTGGCAGGAAGGCGGGGCTGAGGGGGGGTGGAGCTTCCAGAACAAAGGAGAATGGGGAGCCCTGGGGGCCCCAGCTAGGCATCAAAAAGGCTCTGCAGAGCGATCGGGCCACACACACACACACACACACACCCTGCCTGCCTGCCTCTGTGCCAGGAGCCAGCCGGCCAGCCCCCGCCTGCTCCCGTCTGCTTGCCCAGGCCGGGCAAGGAATCCAGGCTGCGTCCACAGGCCGCGTCTTCCAGCGTGATTGCGCCCACACTGCTCTGTGGCCTTCTCTCCTTGGCGTGGGTTGCGGCTGAGGTCCCCGAGGCGAGCAGAGCGATGGCCACGAGCGGAGCCAGGAGCCAGGCGGGCCGCCGCGAGCATGCCTTCCTCCCGGAGCCTTTCGACGGCGGCAGCGTGGCCCCGGGCCGCTGGCTGCACCGCTTCGAGGTGATCGACGACCTCAACCATTGGGACCACGCCACCAAGCTCCGGTTCCTGAGAGAGGCGCTCCGGGGGGACGCCCTGGAGGTCTACCACGGACTGGGTCCCCACGAGCAGGGCGACTACGCCGTGGTGAAGGACGCGCTCCTGAAGGCCTTCGGGGGCCCCGGGGAGGCCGCCGGCCCCCGGCCCAAGGAGATCGTGTTCGCCAACAGCATGGGCAAGGGCTACTACCTCAAGGGGAAGATCGGCGGCGTGCCGGTGCGCTTCCTGGTGGACTCCGGGGCGCAGGTGTCCGTGGTGCACCCCAGCCTGTGGGAGGAGGTCACCGACGGCGACCTGGACACCCTGCGGCCCTTCGAGAACGTGGTGAAGGTGGCCAACGGGGCCGAGATGAAGATCCTGGGCGTCTGGGACACCGTGGTGTCGCTGGGCAAGCTGAAGCTGAAGGCCGAGTTCCTGGTGGCCAACGCCAGCGCGGAGGAGGCCATCATCGGCACCGACGTGCTGCAGGACCACAACGCCGTGCTGGACTTCGAGCACCGCACCTGCACGCTCAAGGGGAAGAAGTTCCGCCTGCTGCCCGTCGGGGGCTCGCTGGAGGACGAGTTCGACCTGGAGCTCATCGAGGAGGGGCCCTCGGAAGAGGGGCCACAGCAGCCCTCCTACTGAGAAGCCCTCCTCCCCTTGCCCCTGCCTCCCTCGGATCTGTGGGGAGGCCCACCCGCGCCCGGGGTGGGGGATCCTAGGGGAGCCCTCGGGCGGAGCCCGCCTCTGAAGCCGACTCTTGCCCTGGCCCTCCTTCATGGAAATGGCAGAAGGGAAGGAAACCAGCCTGCACCCGTGCTCACGGAGCTGCTGTGGTGGTGAGGATGTTGGAAGGCCTGAAGGAGCTTCCAAGGAGGCTAGAAGCCATCTGTGTTTGAGAAAGGAGTGGAGGACGGGGCGCTGAAGTGTGGCTTGGTCACCTTCGCGTCCAGAAGTCTGCTCGGCAGGGCTGGGTCAGGCCTCAGGGCCCTTGTGAGCCAGGGCCTTGGGAAGGGGGGACAGTCCCCCCCTCCCCTGAGCCACGGCCTATGTCCTTCTGTTGTTTGCTTTGAAATCCACTGAGACTTGGGCCAATACTTCAAAATCCAATAAAGTTTAGTTCATGGAAAACCCATGTAGTGTGCTGATTGGGGATGAGCAGAAGGAATGAGAGAGGGTGTGGAAAACAGGGAGGGAATATCAGTGATGAGTACTCAAGCATTTACAGAATGCTTGGCCTGCCCACAGATGTAAGAATCAATCAATGAATCTATCACTCTGTCGTGTGTGAGTATTTGTCTAGCTATCTAATCAGATAATTTGGTGGGTCTCTGAGCTATGGCTTTATAATGTGCAATCCCGTGAGAATTATGTTTCTCTTGTCCTTTAAAAGAAAATATATAATGACTATAGATCTTGACTTTTCTAAGACAGCCTCAACTTAAAAGTATTTTGAAGTATTCCTTCTCTAATTCCTCTTGGCATTTATAATCTACTTATAATTTTTCTAATTATTTCAATCTATCATACTTTAGCATCCAAATTGTTCCATATACCCAAAAGTGACTCCCAAGGCTATTTTGCAAGATGCCTTGATGAGGGATTAGGAAATTATGGTTAATTACAAACAAATGGAAAAGTATCTACCTGTCAAATAGGTTGTACAGCTGCCCTGGGAACCTGAACTTGGAGGCAGAAAATGAGGCCAGGCAACAAGTTCTGGCTTGTGGAGGGCAGTCCATGGGAGTCGGGGAGGCAGAGGAGGCAGCTGGTGGAGGGGGGTGGGGGGTGGGGGGGTGGGTAGGAAGGGCTTAGGCACCTTGGTGGAGGCTTTGCCCATAGGAAGGCATCTTCTTCTTAGAGGAAGTTGGAATGGAGATGTCCAATGGAAAGCGAGAACCAGGAATGGGGTGTATGTCTTTGAGGGTACAATTCCTATTTGTTTCTAACTTCTCTGTGTCTCCTCTCGAACTGAGCAGGGCTGGACTGAAAACTCTTCAAGCCACAAGGAGAAGCTTTATGCAAGGGAACTGCTCCACAAAGAGCATATTTGCTCCAGATCTCAGCTTCTCCACCAGTTACCTCAGAAAAACTGGTCCTCAGGGCTAAGTCCAGGAAATTGGTGCAAGTCCAGACACAGGAACACTCAGGCACACAGAGATGCAGAGTTTTTGAAAGCCACTTGAAGGGAGGCATTTTCTCTTCTCCAGGTAGTGTGAGCCTCTCAGATCCACCTGGAGAGCGTGTGGGAGAGACAGCCTGAGCAGCGGGTAGGAGGTCAGGGGAGAGGGTTCTCCTTCAAGCCTCTGAACCTCCGAGGCTGATCAGAGCTAGGTCATTGTCTTTTCTGTGCCTGCTTCCTTCAGGTGTCAGCGGTCATTCTCCTTGGCCTAGGGCATGACTCCACCTCTCATCCCTGTAACCCTGTTTATGGGCAGCTCAGCACTTCAACTGGAATTAGCTCTGTGAGCCCCGGATGTAAGTTGAAGGACAGGTGGGGACTGGGAGGCCTGGAGAACAGGGCAGCCTCCTGGTGCCTCTCAGGCCTTACACCCTCTCCCCTCTCCTCTCTCCTCAGGTTTTTTTTTTTTTTTAACCTCTCTCTTTCTGCTGGCCTCACCAATGCTGCTGCTCTCCTGGGCCAAACCTTTTGAGAAACAAGCAGGTGGTTCCTCCCTGTGACCCAGTTTCCTCCAGGTCCTTTAGATCTAGCTATGCACAAGGCTGGAAGAGGGAGGGGGAGGAGTGGATAAAGGGGGAGGTGAGTAGGTGGGGAGAGGGGCCAGGAAATTGGGTGGTCAGGGCAGAATTTGGGGGCAACACTCAAGCTGTTCCTGCCCCCCATTCCTAGTCCAGAAGTGGGTGGAGCCTTCTCCTGGGTACACCAGTGGGGGTCTCTACAATAAATACCCTTTATTCCCTGGTTCTGAGTGAGGGGAGCCCATCAGAGCCAAAAGACTCCTCACAGGGGAAGAGGGACCCCCCCCAAGTGAGCCCAGTGAGAGGATGACTCTACACCAACTGACAGCCCCATAGAGGAAGGCACCACCTGTGGGTTTTGTCCTGAGATCCACGTGAGACTCAGGTGCTGTGCAGGTGTGAGAGTGACTACAAATACCACTGGGTGCAGGATTGTGAGTCAGTTCACACTTGACTCACAGGTGGGGAGTATGAGCCTCAGAGGGACAGAAAACTCACCTGGGCACCAGCTAGAAGAAACCAGCAGCAGAGAACTTAGCCCAGAAGTCATGGTAGCACTGACACAAGGTCTGATCTGGATGATGGATGATGTTGATTCCTGGTGGCAAGTTCAAATATCTCGGGGAGACTAATTACAGTCACCTCCCTCCCCCCCGCCCTCCCCCACAATGTTCCCAAGGTGTAGCCAGGCCTGGGAACTCCTGGTCCAAGTTCCAGTGGGAGCTGCCCACAGGGTAACCTATAGACGAGCAGAAAGGCAGTTGCCATGTCACCTGGAGCATGTTAGATTCACACACGCTCAGGCCTCGCCCCAGGTCATTCTCGTGCACACAAGGGCTTACAAAGTCCAGGCCTGGGATACCTGGCTACCTCTCCAGTGAAGGGGCATCTCCTTGCCTGGGGAGACACCCCCAACTCTGATAATGACTACCATCCAACGGATGCCTGCTAATGCTCCCGAGCAAGCTGGATAATTCCTCATGTCTTTATCCAGCTAAAGCTTGCGCGTGCTTTCTCTCTCTCTCCCTCCTTCCCTCTCTCCCTTTCTTCCTTTTTCCTCCCCCCCTCTGCCGGGCTAGATTTACCTCCCCTGGGTCCGGGGATGCTAAGCTTACTCCCTTATCAGTGCTCCCCTTTTCACCCTCTCCCCTGGGCGCCTGACCTGCGGGCGGCCAAGGTGGAGTGAAGGGACACGGGTAAACCTCAGGTGCACATGGTCAGGTGAGACCCTTTCCTCCCTCCTCATACCCTCCAAGGAGGCCAGGCGCAAGAGAGCAATCTGGTTGAATAAGGGAGGGGCTAACAGTAATATACCAGCAGACACGCACAAAGGAGAGGGGCTAACTGGGTATTAGTGATTGGCTAATGCACTGTCCATCACGGTGATGTCACGGAACTTCCTCTATGGGCGGAGACCACAGCCCCCCAAGGACCGGGTCTCTGGGGTCTCCTGCTGCCATGGTGGCACACGTGCTCACCCCCCAGGGGCAGGAGCTTCTCTTCTGGTTGAAGCCAGAAGGAGGGGGGAACGGGCTAACTGGGCCATCCCCTCTTAAAGGCACAGCCATCCCCCCCGACACCCCCCCCCCCCCCATTTCTTGATGGTATTGAGGTTTGAGCTTTCTCGGCAGGCACTCTACCAATTTAGCCTTCACCCCCGTTGCATTCCCACTGCTCACTGCTCCTGTCCAGAGTACACCACTGCTCCGCAGCCACGGTGACTGGAGCTTCCCGGTCAGGCTCCAAGGAGGGCGCACCCTGGTCAGGCTGTTGTGACTGTGGACTGTCCAGCTGTGGGCTGGCATCGCCAAACCTGGGGAGCTTGGTGACTCTCTGTGCCTGGGCCTTGGTGAATTTTGAGTGCTTAGTGCACTCAGCCTATTTTCTAAGCTCTGGTCACAACCTCTCTGTGAACTGGGAAGAGAGCAGGACACCCTGCCCTTGGGGTGTCACACTGGTTGGAGGCTGAGGCAGCAGGCTGTGCCACTCTGTCCCTGTCCCTGTCACTGCTGGGACAGAGGAAGGGGAGAGGGGCCCTAGATGAGATCTTTAAGCTGATGTTTTCATCTTCTTTTTTAATTGTTATTGTAAAGGTGATATGCAGAGGGGTTACAGTTACATAAGTCAGGTAAAGAGTACATTTCTTTTTTGGGCAATGTCACCGCTTCCCTCACTTTCTCCCAGTTTTTTCCTTCCATTTCCAACCAAAAGTTGTGTAGTTCATTTTCCACATAGTGCCAGTGAGTGCCAGTGCTGCATTTGTTCATCCTTTGTCCCTCTATTTCTGTGCTCCCCCTTACCCTCCCAAAGGCAGATCAATCAAGAACAAAAGAAAACAAAAAACAACAATAAAGAAAAAACCCCTCTTGTTTCTATTCCCTGTTCATTTTAATAAGTATTATCTTATATGATCAGAGCACATAGGCATTGCGCCTTTGTGATCCTCTCCTAAGAATATCCTCCTTTGGTCTCCCTGTGTGTGACTGTCTAGAGTCCTGCATAATTGACCAGGTTCCAGCGTGTGTTAGATCTAGCTGTCACATATGTTTAAGCTGATTTTTAGAAGGGGAGTGACTGGACATCTTCAGGAGGATGTAGGGTAGAGAAACGAAAGGGAGTGGGACAAGGGCTGGCCAGGCTGGTGCCCGCCAACAAGTGACTGCAGGGAGAGTCGAGTCAGGCATGGTCTTTGAGGAAACTCCGGACAGCCAGGAAGGAAGATGCTGAATTGCTTTGTCCTAAGATGTGCTCAGACTGCATGCTTAACTTCATAGACTTTTTTTTTGGTGGACCCTAAAGCAAACCCTGAACCATAACCATACCTGTCAGTAGTATATCTTGGTCTAAGAAGCTGTAAAGTGGGTTGGGGTCATGGGGGTGGTAAGGGAGATCCCATACTCACCCATGGATTTAGGAAAGTAGGAAGGATGAAGAAGAACAGTGGCTGTATCTTCCAGATAACGCTGGCTTTTGGCCTAGCAACTTAAGAGAACCCAAACATGTGTCACTGGCAGCACACAGTAGGGACATAGGGAAAGATGTGATGGAAGAAGGGTGTTTGTTGGAAAATCTGCACTGGATCAAGGGTGGGCTGAGAAGTGGGACCTAGGGAAGTACATACCAAAGGAGCAGCCAACAGGATGAGAGAGAGAGAGAGAGAGACAGAGACAGAGACAGAGAGAGACAGAGAGAGACTGACACACTGGCAATCCCTGGGGTCATTTGGTTGTCACAGTTTTGCCAGGATGACTATTGGTGTCCAGTGGGTAAACTTGGGAGCTGAACAGCAGTAACGCTGGGTCAAGTTGAGAACCCCCAACAATGAATTCCCTGCCCCAAGGGAGGTGACTCACAAGTAGTTGACTTGGTCATTCTTCAGTGGCGGTTTAATTCTCCAGTGATGGTTTAATCCTTATTTAATAGATGGAGAAATTAAATTGGGAGAGGTTAATTTCCTTAATATATTGCTCAATGCCAAGTGGCTGGACTGGATTGGAACTTAAGCCCACTTGACTTTGGAGCATTCAATTTACTCAGCTGAAACAGTTTTGGACAAAGAAGGATTTGACTGGAATGAATTGAAGTAGTTTTCATTTGTTTTAAACAGAGCAAGGCAAGGCAAAGTGGGTGAAAATGAAGTTGAAAAAAAAGAAGCACCCAACAAATAGGTTTGGTAAATAACAATGTGTGAGGAGTTTGTAAACCTCAGCAATATGTTAGCTATGGTTGGGAAACATTCATTTTTAATCAATTTATGAAAATAGAGAACTCAATAAATCACCAGACACGTAGAAAAAACTAGAAATTGACTGAAACTAGGAGAAAGACTGGCTGGGGTGGGGGTGGGGGCAATCTAAAAGCTCCCTGAGATTTCCAGTCTTTTCTTAATTATCAGTTCTTTGTTGATTCCTTCATTATTTAAATTCCTTTTTTTCTTTTGTTTTTGCTTTCTTCAGTTGCAGAAGCAATGAGTGTTCATTACAGGAAAACCAGACTCTTAACTCAAACACACACACACACACACACACACACACCCTTTATAAAGGACTTTGTACTCTCTCACTCACCTTCTATATGTCAAACATGGCATATTGTTCTTCCAGGCCTTTCTCCATAGACATTCATCTGGATGCATTTTCTTCTATGTTTTGTTTCTCTTTTACTCACTCCTTGACTTGTCTTTCTTTTTAATACATAAATAGGGTTGTATAGAACTTCCTATTTAATAAGGTCCCGTCCTTGAACCAATCTATTTCTGTACATTTAGCTTGTTTTCAATATTTTGCTGTTTCAAACCTCACTATAGAGTAATGAAAAGGAATGTCGGCTAACCACACACAACATGGACACATCTCGCAGTAGAAGCAAAGGTAATCAGCTAGAAAACGTGCGCAATATATGCCACTTACATAATTTTCTAAAGCAACATCAAACCACAGTGCAGAGAGACACAGTCTCAGAAGATAAAATTATAGAGGCAAGAAAGGAGGGGCCACCGCAGAGCCCTGTGCTGGAGGCAGGTGGACACTTGGGGTCACCTAGGTCCGTGATGTCCTTGCCTGGGGGATATTTGTGGAAGTTGACTTTTTAGTAATTCACTAAGCTTTTGTTGGGTGGGGTGGGGGCCTTGAACTCAGGGCTTTATGAGTAGGGTTCCAGGTGTGAGCCACTGATGCCAGCTTAAGGAGAACTTCCATGTCTTACCACCTTTATGTATGTGACATTTCATGAAGAAACATTCTGTAAATGGGCAGCATTTAATCAAGCTGACTAAAATCATTAGAAATGAAAAGCAGAGAATGAAACAAAATATTCTGAAATATAAGCAAAATATTTGAAAAGAGTATGATTTGCCTCCAGGTTACATTTAAATTATAATTTTTGACAATAATGTGGATTATACTTTTGGACAAATTTGTCCTTTGAATTGAATTATTTTTCTTCTCATGTAGTTCTAACTCAAATTGTTCTCTATCAAATTGCTTTTGTTTAGGAACAGATCATTGGGGTTGTTCTAAAGGGCTGGCATTTTCTGATGTCCTTGCTTACCTGCATGAGTCTGGTGGTACAAAAAGCTTTTTGTGTGTGTGTTTCCTGGGGCTTGAACTCAGGGTCTGAGCGCTGTCCCTGAGCCTCTTTGTGCTCAAGGCTAGTGCTCTACCACTTGAGCCACAGCATCACTTCTGGCTTTTTCTGAGTAGTTTATTGGAGATAAGAGCTTCATGGATTTTTCTGCTTGGGCTGGTTTTGAACTGCAGTCCTCAGATCTCAACCTCCTGAGCAGTTAAGATTACAGGCATGAGCCACCTGCGCCCAGTCGCCTTTCCTTTTTAATAAAAGTCTTGCTCTGGTTCATTACCTATGCTTGGGGACATGTGACATTGGTGTTGTCCTGCTTCAGTGGTTTGGTGCTGACAAGCATGTCCTGCCTCAGCACAGAGCCTGATGTTTGCTCTTAAAGAGCATTCTTTTTTTTTTTGGTCCTGAGGGATGTCCCTGAACTCCTTTTTCCCCAACGTTAGTGTTCCACCACTTGAGCCTTAATGCCACTTCCGGCTTTTTCTGTTACTAATCGGAGATGAGTCTCAGGAACTTTCCTGTGTGGAATGGCTTTGAACTGTGATCCTCAGATTTCAGCTTCCTGCGTAGCTAGGATTATAGATGTGAGCCATCAGAACCAGGCTCTTTATTTTATTCTTTTAATTAAAAAATGTTTAGTGTTATTATAAAGGTCATATACAGAGGGATTACAGTAACATGTCAGGTAAAGAATACATTTCTTTTTGGACAGTGTCACCCATTCCCTCAATTTCTCCCAGTTTTTCCCTCCCATCCACAAGTTGTATAGGTCATTCTCAACACAGTGTCTAGTGTGTACCACTGCTGCCTTTCTTTACCCTTTGCCCTTCCATTTCTGTGCCCCCTTACCTTCCCAAAGACAGATAAACAAACGAGACAAAAGGAAAAGAAAACCAAAACAGCAATAAAGAAAACAAAAACCCTTTTGTTTCCATTTCCTGGAGTTCATTTCGATAAATATTGTTTTATATGATCAGATAAAGAGCATTCTTTAGTTGAGTCATATGCTCCCCCACTGTGGGTGTAACTTAGCCTCTGAATGTACCAGCCACACTGTCCCAGGTGCTGAGGCAGCCGTGGAGTTTAATCTCTGCTGAGCAGGGCGTGTCTCGCGGTGATTGGAGAGCGCGGAGTGAGTCCGGGTGAGGAGACAGTGGAGGGATGCGATAGCGGCCATGTGACATTTTACCCAGGTGGGTGTGACTTCACATAGGTGGCTCAGGTGTGACTTCACACAGGTAAATCAGGTATGGTTTTACAGTCGGGTCAGGTGTGACTTCACACAAGTGCATTAGGTGTGACTCTCTCCAGTCAGTGTGTTTTTGCCCAGGTCAAGTGTGATTTTCACATAGCTGTGTTTGGCATGCTTTCACCCGGTGGGTTAAGTGTGGTTTCACACAAGCAGGATTGGTGCAATTTTTTTTTACCCTGGAGGGTCTCCCTGAAATCCATATGTAGGGAGGAAACAGCTGCACAGATGTTGGGAGCATCCCAAGAGAGGGAGCAGCTGTACAAAGCCCCTACCCGCCCTGCCCAGCTGTTCTGGGAGAAGGGGGTGAGAGGGGGAAGGGAGAGGTCAGGAGGGTAAGGTGGGCCAGGTCGGGGGAGGGGGGCCTGCCCCAGGAGAGACGTGGATATCTGCTGAGTGATGGTTTCCCACAAGAGGGGTGGGAGACCAGCAGGGTTGGGCTCTGATGCTGGGTTTTAAGAGGATGGAGGCGCCTAGGCGGAGCCCTGGTAGGGCAGTAGAATCAGACAGCAGGAGACGGGCAGGGATTTTAAGCAAGGACTCACTGTGGTGGCCAGTGATGGATTCCCTGGCAACCTTCTTCCTCCCTTCCCCTCTATGCCCCACCTCCCCAACGGCCCAGGGATTGGGCAGCCCCTGCCCTCTGGGCTCCACCAGCCTCTAGACAACAGGTGCCTTTGCCCGGGGAACGTGTGTCTCTTAGGGCAGGCCTTGTCTAAGACCCCCTTACCTTGGCTGGTCATTGGCTCCGGACGCTCTCAGGCCATCCAGGCGCCACCTCGCCATGTGAGGGTCATCCCCAGAGGGAGGGATTGTGCCTTCGGAGCCTGGGTCTAAACAGACTGGTAATGAATGGGCCGAGGCTGTGTCCTGCTCCTGCCCCGGATGCCTTCCTGCAGGTTGACCTGTGTCCATGAGTGAGACACTAACAAGACATTGAAACCTTTGTGCGATTTCTTTAAAAAGTATACAGCAAAGGCCCGGTGCCGCTGGCACATGTCTGTAATCCTCGCAACTCAGGAGGCTGGGATCTAAAGAATGCAGTTCAAAGCCAACCCAGGTAGGCTAGTCCATGAGACTCACTTATCTCCAGTTAACCACCAAAAAGCTCAAAGTAGAGCTGGTGGCTCAAGAGGGAGAGCGCTAGCCTTGAACACAAAAGCTCAGGGACAGTAGTGTCCAGGTCCTGAGTTCAAGCCCCAGGCCTGGCACATACACACACACACACACACACACACACACACACACAACATAGCAGAACAAGTCCTGAAAAACATCTTTCTCAATGACCCGCAATCCAGTGAACTTTCTGGGGTTGGAGAAAAGCTATTTCTTCTTCCAGCCTCTCTCTGGTGACTCCATCAACTTTGGCTACTACCTCTGGCCACTGCAGAACCTTCCAGCACAGCCTGCTCCTCCTAGATGAGTAGGATTCTCTTGAAACTTGAGGCAGCTACCTTCTAGACAAGTTTATTTCTATCACCGCCACCCGTCTTTCCCTCCCTTCCCCCTCCTGTCCTCTCTGATTCTCCCTCTCCATACGCTTCACCCCAATATCCGCAGTCTCAATTACTAAACCTAACTTGTCCCTGCTTTAAGAAAAAATAGAACTTTTTTTTTATATTAACAGCGATCTTCCATGACAAATGGATTTTTCCTGTTCTGTACAAAGAAAATCTGAAATGACTTCCAAAATTACATAAAATTTAATAAAAATCAAGGTTAGAGAAAAGACCAGGGGGAAAATGAGGCCACAAGTATGCAGCCACAGAGTCTCACAGAATTACTCAAGGTGAGGTGTGAATTTGGCTCTGAGCTTCCTGGTAAGCAAAGCAAGAAAAAGAAAAGTTGATTTCATGACTCACTGTTTCCCTGAAATAAACGCATGCCCAGTCTTCAGAGGGGAGCATGGGATTCCTGCATTGAGTTCAGGAAGAGTCATTTAGCCCCATATTAAGGGATCTAAATATAGTAGCAAGAAAGCACCTGTCTCTTCCTTTTCTTCCTCACCCAGGTCTCTCCCACCATCTGCTTCCACAGACTCCTCTTCTGGGCCATGCAGTTCATGCTCTGCACTAGGCTGACCTTGTCTGCAGCTTCATAGACCAAAGTCTCAGCCTTAACTTGCATCAGTGCTGCAATGTCTGCAGCTGCGTGTGCAGTCTCGTGCTTAAGTGCAAGACCTTCACTCCCTGTGGCCAGAGCTCTAGCTATTGTTGTTTTAAATTTGCTGTTGGGAAGATACATGCCAATGCTAGAGCCCTGGTAAGCTACTTGATGCATACAGGCAGTTACCAGAATTCCTCTTGTCTCTTGTTCCCTCAGCCACTGTTGTGCTCCTGGTTTCTGGCAGAATCTCCTGTCTGAATCATCCTTTGGGGGTTTGTTTTGCCATTATGAACATCACCTGGGAAGGGCTCCCTGCCTCTGAGGCCAAGGTCCGCACGCTGTCCCTGAGTCACCCTTGGCTTTGCTCCTTATTTCAGTTTAACCACTTCCTGTCTTCTATGGAGCACAGTCAGAATGACGCATGTGAACGACGCCTCTCTCCGGCCCCCGCCGCTGCCCATATATTTTTCCCTTCCAGGCTTATTTTCTCTCTGAGGGTTGGAATTTGGGACTCCGAAAAGCCAGGTAGACTGGGGATGAAACTCCATGGTACAGTGCTTGTCTAGTATGTGTGAGGTCTGGTTCCAGGTGGAATCACACACACACACAGACAGACATACGCGCACGCACACACCTTTCACTGTTCAAACTTCTCCCCTTGTCTAGGCTAGGAAAATCATCCCAATTGCTTCCCAGTGTGTAATACTTTCTACCTGTTGGGCACCAGGATACGCACCTGCGCACTAAGGTCGTTCCCCCCAGCTGCGTCTGTGCACTACCATCCCCAGCCACGCGGGCACACTGATGTTATCCCTGGCTGCCCTGGGAGGTGGGCACTATCAGTAGCCTCACTTCCCAGATCTCGACCTAGAGTTCTAGACACTTCCTCTGCGTCACCAGACTTTGTAAAGAGTGACGTTGGCATAAGTCCTCAGATCTGTCTGGGCAGTCTGAGCGTGTGACCATGATTAATGACCAGCTTTTGGGGTGACAGTGGAGGGGGTACGTGGAGCTGCCCAAGAGTCTCTTGATCCACTTGGCTAGCGACCTCTTCAGTCACATTTGCTTCAGATAATAACATCATCGACCTTCAGGGCTAGGAGTCAACAGACAAGGCGAGAGTTTCAGGTTCTGGGTTTTTTTATTTTATTTTTGTAATTAATTTAATTTTGTTATTATAAAAGTGATATTCAGGGAGATTACCGTTATATCAGTCAGGTAATGAGTACATTTCGTTTTGGACAATACCACCCCTCCCCTCACTCCCCCCAAGGTTTTCCTTCCTGTCCCCACCCACAAGTAGTACAGTTCACTCTCAACATGTCTAGTGAGTGCCACTGCTGCGCCTTTGTCCCTCCATTTCTGGGCCCCCACCTTTACCCTCCCATAGACATATAAAGGAACAAACAAGACATGAATAAAAGGAAATGAAAACAGCAACAAAGGAAAAAAAAACCCTCTTGTTTCCATTTCCTGGAGTTCATTTTGACAAATATTTTGTATGGTCAGATGCACACAGGCACACAGGAACACCATTGTGTTCCCCTCCGCGTATGCTTTGGCTCACGATGGGTGACTGCCCACTGTCTTCAGGTTCTGTTTTTAACTAAATGAACTTTCTAGGAGATTAATGTTGGGTCTCGCTAAAAATATGGGTGTTTTTTTTTTTTTTTCCCCCCTCTAAGAGCACATTGACTCATTTGCTATTGGGCCTCTGGGGATCCACATGGGGTTCCTCTTCACAATAGAAGAGGGCAATGATTTAGTGGTGATAATCCATAAGGGGCCATGGGTCCTGGTTTTTCTGCTATACTGACCTATGTCCCCTCTGCCCTTGCCCCCGCCCCCATAGAAATTGCCTCACTCAGACTCCAAGAGGAAATGATGCCCCACAGGGAAACATGACAATTTGACATAGTTCTTGTAAAACCTAGGGCAAGAGAGTGTGAGGTTCCAGCCAGAGTCAAGGGTCCCACTCCTCACCAGATTTGCCGATTTGGGGCAAATGTCTCCCACAATTTCCTCTTGTGTAAAGAGGAGAGAGCCAGGCACAGGTGGTTCACGCAAGCTCCAGCCCCTGAGGAGCCCTCCGTAGAAGCAAGCTGACCATAACCCTGATGGAGCCATGTTTTCATAAGGCCCCTGTGAACAAAGTCAAGAAGCCTTGGAAATAGATTTGTCATCTTGTGGTCTAGGCTATCTTTACATGCAAGTTGTCTGCATAATTATCTCCAGTTGGAAGCTTCCTGTCCTCAGCCACAGTAAACAAGGGGTCCCGAGGCCTTGGTGGAAGATAGCTCTGGCTGATGACACTGACAATGGAGTGTTGGCTGGATTCCCTTTGGAACCTGTTCACAGAGATGGATTCTAGAAGTACATATTCTAGAAGGGCCTAGAGCACATTCTTGCTTATGCTTTTAAGAGATGAGTCAGACCACTTTTGCAAAGTTGAAATACTAGAAAGCTCTTCTTTCTTAACATCTATAGGCTTTCTGCCCTTATCGCTAATTCCTAAGGCCCCATAAAACTCTTTGGAAAAAAAAATCTTTGGTAGTTTTTAGAATAAGAAGTTGTTTGATGATATAAAATAATATTTACCTAAATGAAAAAGAAGTCATTGGTTAAGTCAGACATGGAACACGTATATAATCTCAGTTACCCCAAGGCCAAGGGGGCTGAGGCAGAAGCATTGTGAGGCCAACGTGGGCTACGGTGTGAGACAAAACCAACATAAAAAACAAGCCCACCACCATTAAGAGCTAGAGATATAGCGGTAGCCTAGCATGCATGCTGCCGTGGACTCCTGAACCAGAAGATAAAGCTATCACGTTAGGAGGAAAATATGATCCATCTTTCCTTCTCCTTGACCTTGAACCACTATTTTTCTGGAGGAGCAAGAGTGCTGTTGTTCCTAGCATCAGTGCCAAGACAAGACTTGAGTCCCAAAGTTCAGTTTACTACAAAGGGCGCTCGTGAGGCTGCCTTCCTCATTGATGTCTTCAATTCTGACAGAGCTGGACACAGAGCTTCAATCTATGCTTGTTAAAATGAATGAGTAAATGCAAATTAGCCAAAGATGTTAGCGTGTAAAAGAACACCACCTTAATATTTAGAGAGCAGGGCTCTTGGTCTTGAGTTATCTGCCAGTTGAGGTCTTTCCCGTGGCATCCACCCTCCAGGGCACTCCCCACCCTGCCAAACTGGCAAATACCTGACTTTCCAGGGCCCAGCCCCCATGGACTAGTTCAGTGGTTTCCCTAGGGAATTTTCCTGCACAACTCTATCCCACAACTAACCGAAGTACATTAAACTGTGGGCTTATTTTTACCACAAGACTACACGCTGCTCAAAAGATAGGTATTCTTAGTTGTCCCTGTAGCTCCCAAATGCTGCCTGTGTCATGTGAGATCTCTGGGAATGAGCAGGTAGGGGTGGGTGTAGCAGGGACCAATGGCTCACCGAGGCCACACAGAAACCCTTGTTGCAGACATCTCATTTCATCCAAGGGTTTAAAACCTTGAGCCAGTGAATTTGCCACCCTTTTTTTTTTTTTTTAAAGGAAATTTGATTAACTTGGTCTTTTAAAAATCAGGAAAGGGCTAGGTGCTCACACCTAAACTCCTATTTCCTCAGGAGGCTGAAATGTGAGGCTCATGACTTGAAGCTAGCCTGGGCATTCCAGTCCATGAGACTAATCTAAAAAAACTGGAACTGGAGTTGTGGCTCAAATGGTAGAGTGCCAGCCTTGAGCAGAAAAGGCCTAGCAAGAGTGTGGGGACTTGAGTTCAAGGTACTGACACAAACAAACAAGCAGGAAAGGGTAAATTTGGATGCAAAATATCAGGAAGACCAATATTGCTTTAATAATGAAATAATTTATTATTTGTTAATGGTTGAACAATACAGAAGTTTACATATACACAGCAAAGGTTCTCTAAAACACGTAATAGTTTCTAAAAATGCATGTGCTAACTGTAGTAAAAAGCACCATTCTCTATGGTCTTGACACAGGATCTACATTGGCATTTTTGTATTTACATAAAGAAATAAACATCTGGAAACAGAATTTCCTATTCTTTTATCTGCTGCTCTCCTGCCTAGGCTGCCTTTACCTTTAGGAAGATGCTCCCCCCCCCCAGCCGCCCCCCATTATTGATGGATAACAGAAATATTCCAAGAGCACCAATTCTTGGGATTTTAGGGGTATAGGCCTCAGGTAAAAGCCAAAATAATGGCCCCCTTTCACCTGCCACCCTCAGAATAAGAAGTCAAAATTTAAAATCTAGATTATTTTACATTTGGGTGCCTTCCTAATTTTCATGTTATGATTTTGAGAGAAAGAAACACTCAATTTCTTCAGCCATTCAGTAGCTGAATCTAGCCATGCCAGTCAATGATTTCTTCTTCTAGAAGAATATAGTAAGTAAAAGGAGATCATCCAGGTAATATGATAAATCATGATAAATATTGCACCCACCCCTAGCCCAGGATCTTTGAAAACATACACCATCTACAGAGATTGGCCACGTAGAATGAGGAAAAACACTTCATGTAAAAGAGGTCTTTGGGCTGTCTTCTCCTAGGAAGGGGTTTTGAAGTCAGGAGTAGCCAGCTACTGAAACATGCCATATCAAAGAATCAAATGTAGAAAAATAAGATTGACATGCAGGAAATTGACATCTACTACCTGGTGTTCAACACACAGGGGTGGTAAGGAGGGAAGACAATGTGGGAGACACAAGTAAACAGAAAAGACCCAAGATTTGGGAGGAAAAAAATTATACAGCACAATGAAAGTGGTATTTTTGCCAATACAGTATGGTATAAAAAACCCTAAATAGTAATGTGCATATCTACCTAATCTATCTATCTATATATATGCATTTATGCTTTTCAAAAATAATTTATCTCTTTAAGGGATAGGGAGAAAGGCAAGAGGAAAAAAGTCCACAAAAATCCATTATCAAGCCCTAAGATATTGCTAGAAGGTTATTTTGAGCATCACATCCCACCTCATTTGCAAGTTTGTCTCAGACTCCAGAATTTGCTCTTGGCCACATCAAAGGGATGGAAGAAAGGCCCATAGGAAACCCAGAGGGCCTTTCCTTTTAATGAAAAAGAGAAAAGGTCTGGGATTTGGAACAAGACCCTGCTTCAGAAAAAGAAAAGTTAAAGGAAAATGGAAAATGTTTGCTTTAAAACCAAAACCAAAACAACACTTAAGTGGCCCACTGCAGACTCAGGGTCTACATAACACTCAACTCCAAGCTGACGCTGCAAGTGTTTTAGTCTTGCATGACCCGTGACCCGGAGGGTTCTAGGTCCTGCTCAATACTGTGATGCTGTAGGAATGACTGAACTAGCTAAATTAGGCCTGTGAGTAGATAGAGGAGCCAACTGTTGCTACCAGTACCTTGAAGAATTCAAGATCTCTGCTTAGCAAAAGAACAACTTCACTCATCCTCCTATTCAGCCTGTCATTCAAAGCTGACCAGGGATGGGAAGCTGTGGTTTCAGAGGATGGTAACAGAAGCACACACACATTTTTTTTTTCCTCATGGCATGAAATTACATTAAATGTCATACTCTTATTTTCCCATTTGCATTATGATAGTACCAATAAGCTTGGTTTCGATTTTAAAAAGAACTTTCACATAAAAATATGCATGTGCCTATATTTGTACACATCTATATTTGAGTATAACTGTCAAAGTTTTAATGGCTAGGGTTTATATCTTTGCCCCTCCCCTTACCCCCCTCAAGAATCTTAATAGAAAGATCTTTTCATTTTGCTTAAGAAAAATCAAAACAACCAAAAAGACACGTTCTTAGCAATCACGCTGGTGGATCAGTGAATGAGAGAGGACAGATTGGCAACATCAGGGCTGCTGTTCAGCCGTGAGGGGAAGGGGATTAGCTGCCTAGGGCTGAGTTTGCTGGTCCTGAAGGTTAGTTTTGGTTAGAGAGAAGCTGTCTCGCGTGCTGACTTAGTCTACCTTGAGCTTTGAAAGTAATGTCTAGCCCTGGTGTCAGTTTATCACTAGTGCATTAAAAATAGAGAGAGTTCCACATCTAGATGCAATCAAATTGAAAAGGACCAGACAAACAGTGCAAAGGTCAAATAATTACTGTTTTTATATTGGGACAGTACATTTCATATTTCAACCAAAAAGACCAAAAAATGCAGTTTAAACTCAAAGGCACAACATTTAAAACACAGAAAATAGTGGCATCTCTTAGATGCCTTATTTGTAAATCAAAAAAACAAGTACACAAATTTTGTTCCCTTCCCACCCTCTCCCCATGTAAGCCCACAAGCTTCTTCCGAAGTCTTGCATTTCGGTGCCAGGTGGCATGTAGCATCGTGGACTTGGGAGGCGCTTGGATGTAGTAATGAAACAAAACGCTTGAGAGGTCTTACGAATGGCGCTCGAAAAGGACCTCAAAGTGCAGTCATATCTTCTTCAGTCATGTTACAGGCTGAGCTGGCTCTTTGAACACTATCCCTCTGCTTAAATTCAGGAAGCAGATTTTCAAAAATGCAAAAGGCATACAAGTTGTATTTCAGTGCAAATCTTCAGCTGGTAATTGGAAAAGATTCCAACAATTAAAAAAAAACACACCTTTTTCACCTGCCCCTCCCCCTACCCAAAGTAAAAATGAAGGGGGGGGGGAACCCCAGAAGTGTTATAGATGACTTTCGAATCACTGAGGAACGCACTAATTCCAATGAAATCTTTTCTTAATATATTAAGGAATCAGTAAAAAAAAAAAAAAGCAACACACAAAAGGGATCTTGCTTTGTTTAGATTGCTCTTCGTGTAGCAGATGAACTCCAGCGCAGACTACGTTTGAACTTGAAGGTGGAGGTGCTCGATGTCGTGCAAGGCTGAGGTGCGCCAGTGACCACAGGATCATGGGGGCCACGGGGCGGTGCCCACTGCGAGCCAGCGTGGAGCCCTTCCGTCGCAGTGCGCCTTAGATTTTAGGAATGTTCCATTGCTTTGTGACACACGCTCTGCTTCAGCGTCACAGATCTTACAAACAGTTCAGATTCAATGAAAAGGATTCACCAGAGGCTTGAAAATATCAAGCCCTCAAAAAGATGAATGCAAAAATATTAAGGGGAGTGAACCAATTTTGTAGCTACCTACATACAAAGTTGCTAGAACATCTATAAAAGCACAAAGTCATAAGAATTTATTTTCCATTACATTAGTTTATATAAAATGAATAAATAGTATTTATAGATTTCATGTGTTTTATGTACATATACATGTGCTCTGTTTTTAGCTTAAATAAAAATGCTACCAAGTGGGAGACCACTTTCAGGAGAAGTCATAACCAAAGAGAAAAATCAGCCTTTTAAACTATCAACCCAAAAGACTCCATAAAGAAGTTTCTGGGGGAATCCAAAAATAATCAGCCCGGAGAGGAATTCTAATAGGAAATCCCTCCTGTTCACCTGCAACACAGACAGTAGAAACGTGGACTTTTTCTTTCACTGATGATGGCTACCAGCTCAGCTAGTGCCAAAGCTCAGTTATTGCTGAAAGCTAAATAAGAAAATAGATTAGACTTGGACCAAATGTCACTTATTTGGGGAAAAAGAAAAAAAAAAAAAGAAGGCGGCGGCATAATCACTCTTGTTAAGTGGGAAATGGAGATCTCATTTATCTCTGAGGTAGGAAAAAAAATGTTCCAGAGACAAGTAGCATTACCAGACTTGGAGGGGGAAATGTGCCTTGAGGCCACAGACGACAGCGAGGTCCCCAGACCCACGCACACAGATTGTACCGTTTCGTCTGCGAGAAGAAACAACGCAGGAACTTCCCTCAACTGTGCAATCCCAGAGACAGGCTGGCAAGGCGTCCGCTTTAAAGTGAGGACGCCGCTTCTCTCTCCGCATGTGGCGGGCGAGTGTGGAGCTGGCCTGGGTTGTGCCTGGAGGGAGTTTCCAGGTGGCCCCACTTCCTCACAGGGTGAGGGCCGGGGCTAAGTGCTCTTCAGCTTCACTTTCAAAGCTTACTTCTGAGTTCTCAGATCCCGAGCTCAGCTTCCAAAGGTCATTTCCTTCAGTTTAGTTTCCTAAGCACAAGACACACTTGGACATTTCTCCTAGGAAAGCAACAGTAAGCCAGAAAACTCTGAGGAAGGTCTGGTCAGCTACATGAAGACAGTAAGAGGGGGGAGGGGTGCTGCTGAGATGTGAAAATTGCTCTTTCAGTCTGAGAATTCTTGGGTGCTTTGAATTGATTGGAATGTATAGTCTCTTAGAGACAAATTTTAAGAGACACACATACAGAGGCTAGTAGATGCAGAATCAGAATCAGAAACCCAGCCCTACGAACTTCCTCAAGAACTCGGACAAAGCTGATTTGGTGAAGGTGGTACACTGAAGTGTGCGTGCAAGAGTGTCATGGGCAGGTCCCATACGCTACCTAATCAGATCCTTCGGGACAACCAGCAGGGTGGCGGCCGGGGTGACCGTGGTCTCCTATAGCCCGAGACATGACTTGTGACTTTCCTGGAGCTTTATTCTCTTGATGCCAGAGCTGGAGTAGCCCTCATCGCTACCGAGGCTCTGCATGCTGCCGCGCTCGTCAGAGTCACTCACGCTGCTGCAGCTCCAGTCCAGGTCCCCCGGGAGGCAGTCTGTGCTTTCCACGTCCACGTCAATTTCTTCTGTGGGGAGGAGGAGAGAGACAGACACATATCGGTGGCGTATCCTATGGAGAACTCAGGCTGCAAACCTCCGCGTTCCCCTTGGATGGTGGGCGGGGGACGAGGACGACTCACCCCTGTCAGAGTCGGAGCGCTCGGAGGAGACCGTGGATCCGATGCTGTCCATCCGAATCCTCTCGATGCCCAGCTTCTCCAGCTGCCTCTTCAGGTGCCGCTGCTCTCGCTGCAGCTGGTCTATTTGGTGAATGGCTTTTCTGTCACAATCTTCAAGTTTCTGCAAGTCAAAAGGTAGCTGTTGGAGCCCACAGAGAACTTTCCAAATTGCCAGTGACCTCTCTATTTCACTTCCTGCAGTGAAATGTGTCTTTGGTCCCAGAAGTCATATGGTGTGTCACTGGGCAGTCTCCTTTCCATGACGGTTAGTGGGTGTCAGGTGATTGGGGGCTTCATAGGGGCACTGGGGGTGAGCCAGACACTCTGATATTCTGTACCCCATAATCTTGGAGTTGAAAAGATGGCAGAAAGGAATCCACAACCTGGTCTCCTGGTCTATAGGGATCCCAAACACATCATCTCTCTGAACTAGGAAACTGCATGGACTGGGAACTGAGGAAACACGCTTCTCTTTAAAATTATGTTTATTCAAGTACATGCCCCAATTACGTAAGCACTTTTTTGTGTCAGGCCAAATCCCAATTAACTTCTGTTGTTAGCAGGAAATAATAGTCCCTCTTGAAATCCTGACTCCAAATTATCCAGCAGAAGAGCTCAAAAACACATTTCCATAGATGTCTTCTTTTTGCAAATCTACCCCCTAGATTCTCATATTCTTCAGATAATTAAGGAGAGTGTTTAATTGTAGCTATTTTGTTGTAAATAGAGGGTGTTTTCCCCTCAGAATTGTTAAGTATGCAGGCTACTAACCATCACTATGGCTTTCAGGAATTCAAACACAACTCACCTTTCCCTTTGCTATTCAAGCTGGATTCTGAGGGTCAGTTCTGAGGTACATACAGAGACCCGGTTTCCCCCATGTATAGTCTATGGTCTAGTGATGGAGACACCACATAGTCATGCAGACCACCGTCAAATGTTTACTGTGACAGGACCACCTGCCACAGGAAGCATGTGATGGAATCAGGAAGGTCAGCAAAGGCTTCTCTGAACTGGTGAGACTGGTGCAGAGATGTGAAGGATGCATAGAGGTGAAGCACGTGGAGAAGCGAGGAGACGGCGTGCTGCAGAGGGAACAGCACAGTGGCCCTGTGGTTAGGGAACTAGACAAATGCTGGGGGACGCGGGAGGAGCTGGAGGTGGAGTGTGGCACAATATACTGCTGCAGAGGCCAGGGAGAGCCAGGTCAGGTAGTGTGTGGTACAGGCCTGGGAGTTTGTTCTGAGCCACAGAAAAATTCAAAGCAGAGTAACATGTTGCTTAGAGTTTGGCAGGATTGTTCAGGAAGCATAGCGAGCAGACTGGAGTAGCAGGAGACCCCTGCGGGTTACTGCAGTGGATGATGGTGGAGTGAAGATGGAAGCAGAGCAGGTTGTGAAATATTTAGGTCATCAGATGGCTTAGAGAAAGCTGGCTGAGGAATAGGGGCTACCCAGGGCCTCCAAGTTTCTGGCTAGCGTAATCACATGGAGAGCTAGGCGGGCCATTCGCCTTCAGGTGCCTGGGAGTGAGAAATATGCAGTGGGGTTTGAACATGTTGCATCTGATGTGCCTGTGGATCATCCAAGAGGCTAGGTGGAGTTCAAAGGAGGAATATCATGGATATACACACTTGTTCTTTATAACAACACACAAAACCTCACTATGCAAGAGGCACCCAAAATATACTTACCTTTATGTGCAATTTAGCTTTTGTTAATAAACTCAATGTTGTGTGTCGATTGGATTCAGGTCCAAGTGGCACCAAGCCCTTCAGCTTCTCCAGGCACAAGCGAAGATGAGCCCGTCTAGAAAGACAAGATCAGAGTAACATTTGAGCTTCTAAGTGGGCTGGAAAATACCCCAAGGAAAAATGGGCTCTAAAGGTGCATGAAGTTGCTCAACTTCATACAAATGCCAAGTGCTACCAATGATATGGTTTGAAGCCAGATGACTGGTAAAAACCAATGAGAAGCAAAAATCAGGCTTTCTAAGTGAAGTCTATTTGTAATACAAATGTTAGGGGTAGGGATTAAATCTGCTATTATTAAGCATATTTGTCAGGCTCTCCAGGTTTCTATAATCCGTAAGATATCCAAATTAGAAAATTGTGACATGCTATGAGGGGAACCTTTTCAACTCAGGCATCTCTTTGGGAAAGACCCTTTCAAAGCCACTAAATCACTATATCACTGCTGCACCTAGTATTAACATATAAGAATGACATGTGTAGACTTAACTTACTGAGGCTTTACTTGCTATAGAAAAATGGAAATAACTCAGATCCCCACCACAGGGAACTGGATAGAATTACGGTAATGCTCACACTGAAGGGCTATACACCTGCAGGTAGGGGTGAGAACGCGTTCTGTGTGCAGTTAGGCAAGATCTCCTAGACACTCAAGTAGAAAAGCACCGCATCAAGCCTGGCACAACTTGCATAAAAATGGAGAGAAATAAGAACTGATTGTTATGTTTTCTTGTATGATGACTGGCTGGGGAGAGAAAAAGCAGGGCATAGATAAGTAAGGTAGGAAGGGGAATTTTTCTTGAATAATTTTAATGCTTTTTTGTTTTCAATCAGCTTTTGTTGTTGTTTTCAATTTCTTGATTTTCTAAATGTTAAATGTATTTTTATAAAATAAAGGGAAAGCATGTCATTGGCAATGTGGCACTATTAAATGTGCCACACAGCAGAGAAAAGCTCTTTTTCTATTTTGGAGTATGACTGGCTGGTGCAATGGGACAGAGTGGGAATACAATAAAGACCAGCTGAAGAGGAGACCACAAGGAGGAGGCCACGAGGAGGAGGCCCACTCAAGAGGCTTTTGTCAGAGAAGGGCCAGACATGTAGAATCACCACAATATTGCAAGTTTACATAATTATTTTTTTATTTGGCTTGGGCCTCATTCTAGAATCTAGCAGATCTTGGGCTGGGAATGTGGCTTAGTGGTAGAGTGCTTGCCTAGCATGCATGAAGCCCTGGGTTTGATTCCTCAGCACCAAATAAACAGAAAAAGCTGGAAGTGGCGCTCTGGCTCAAGAGGTGGAGTGCCAGCCTTGAGCAAAAGGAAGCCAGGGACAGTGCTCAGGACCCGAGTCCAAGCCCCAGGACTGGCAAAAATGAAAAAAACAGGGGCTGGGGATATGGCCTAGTGGCAAGAGAGCTTGCCTCGTATACATGAGGCCCTGGGTTCAATTCCCCAGCACCACATATACAGAAAACGGCCAGAAGTGGCGCTGTGGCTCAAGTGGCAGAGTGCTAGCCTTGAGCAAAAGGAAGCCAGGGACAGTGCTCAGGCCCTGAGTCCAAGGCCCAGGACTGGCCAAAAAAAAAAAGAAAGAAAAAAACAAAACAAAACAAAAAAAAGAATCTAGCAGATCTCATGAACAGGAGAAACAGGTTAAAATTCAGAGGGTTTTGTTGAAATCACCAGCCCCCAAAGCCTTCCTAAGATACAGAGAGCGGCCCTCCATTTTCTGAGTGCTTTACTTATAGCCAATATTCACTGGTAGGTCCCTGATACTTTCCTGCACTGTTTGGTATTGGTCACTTAGCCAGCTGCTGCCAACTCCTTAGGAAGCTGGGGTTGGGGCTTAATCTTTACTATGTAGCCACAGTGGCTCCAGCACACACACTTAATAAGTGTTTGCTAATAGATTATATCATCTGAACAACTAGACTTTGGACTGTTGGAGGCCAGAGTCTATATCTATAACATCTTAGCATGTACAGTGGTGCTTGGCCTGCTTCCACAGACAACTACTTGGGGTAGAGCTCCTTAGCACCCAGGAGCTACTCTTTAAGTGAACTGGGAAATGATGAGTGTCTTTCAGTTTGCCCTTTCTTCCTCTTAAGAATGTTTCTGAGTTGGGAATGCAGATCAAAAGAAGAAAGGCATATCAGAAAGCTGTAGCACAGAAAACTAGGTTTGATATTGGCCAAGTCACACTCTTCATCAAGACTTAGGATATTCCCCCAAGGAAAATCTACTGTCTTTTTTTTTTTTTTTTTTTTTTGCTAGTGCTGGGAGTCAAACCCAGGGCCTAGTAAGTACTCTACCATATAGCTATACCCTTCATGTTTTGAGACAAGAGCCTTACTGTTTAGCTCAGGAGAGCCCCCTGTCCCAGTGTCCTGAGTGCTGGGATTACAAGCATGTACCCCTAGTTCTCAAGGCAGATCTAATACTTGCTGCTCTCACACCTTCAAGCATCTGAATCATGAGGAAATGGTCCTGGACATTCCAAGGGCCTCTATTCCATGACCAGCTTGAGTACAGCACTCACTTCTGAGCCAGGAAGAAGTAAGGGCACAACTGTTTCACAGTTTTCCTAGACTCCCACTGGAAGTCCACTTCTGTCCAAGTGGAAGAGCCACAAGCAAACACCCATATTAGCACTAGCAGGGTGCCCCTCCCACTGCAGCAGAGGGGTGGGGTTAAAACGTAAGGAGCTACGTGTAAACGTTCACCATGGACAGTATTCACAGCACACCATGCTCCTGGAAACACTTTGAGGAAGTATAATTAGTCACTTATATGGTTACATTAGTGACTTGCCACTTATATGTTCTCACTGTAAAGTCTGTGGACTAATTTTCAAGAGAAAAAGTTCGAAAATTAAAATTACATTTGGACATCTATCAGCCTGCTTGTTAGTTGCAAAGACTGCATGACTCAGAATAGTGCATATTAGTCTTTTGATGATGTGGGTGTATACAGATATGAGTATGTAAAGTTTTTAGGAAGTTTGTCTACTGATAAGAAATATAAGAAAGTCATCTTTCAATGCATCATCATTTCTAGTTGAACTGAAGCCCAGCCCAGAGAACACTGCTTTCACTACCTAAATGTGGGTTTCTGAAGAATTCTTCTAGTGTGCAACTAGGAATAAGGTTTTTGACTAATTGAAGCTGAGGGTAGTACCTGTTGAGTCAGTGTTTGGTTTTCTTTTTCTTTCTTTCTTTCTTTTTTTTAGTTCTATAAAATTAAGACCCAAATTCTTTCTGGATTTTTGCAGACACTTTGGCAGTGCCTGCCTTAACAACCTAGTGGCTAATTGCTGGAGCCTCATGGTTATCCTGTCTCAATAATACCATTACCTGGGCCAATATAGAGAGAGAAAGAAAAAACATATATATATGTAGTGAGATTCAACCCCTGGGCCAGATAAGAAAGCAAACAGATTTCTACTGAGAACCCTCAACTCTGAGACAGACAGACAGACACACACACACACACACACACACGTGCACGCACACACATACATACACACACACACACACACACATACACATACACACACACATTATCTTGGGATCTGGAATTCCTCAGTCAGCCTTGAGCATCCATAAAACTCCCAGATCCAAGCAGCACAAGCACGTCAAAGCTTACTTCTGAGTCCCTGCCCCATTTTAACCCACATCTAATTCCTCTCAGGGAACTAGAAGGGGTCATGCCACATATTGTCTACAGGAAGCCACCTAATACCTTAATCCGATTCCTCCTCTTGGATCTCCTACCATCACATGGTCATAAAACAGTCTTCTTTCTGTTGCCAACAGTGGCTTCCCAGCTCCCAGCACTGGCAGAAAAGGGTTGTGTCAAGTGCTGGCTCCCTCCTGCTTCTACTAACTGCCAGTTCTGGAGCTGAGCCGTGCTGCTAGGACCTAGGTTATGAACCTTGGCAAGCTTTACCTGCTGGATCACCGACCTCTTTAATTTTTATATATGGCCTGATATAGTTGCATAAGGAAACCATATTTTGACTTGATAAAATAGAAGAAAGTCATCTTTCAATATATCATTTCTAGTTAGACTAGAGCCCAGCTCAGAAAACACAATTTTCACTACCTAAACATTATTACCTACATATTAGTGTAATAATAAAAGATAAAGGTTTGGGATCCTGGCAGTGACACCTATTCCATGTGGTCTTGAACAAATTACTTCACTTGTGTAGCAACAGTGTCTCCCCAGATAGCACAAGGCTGACATGATCTACTCAAGGAACCATTGTATATATGTTAACCAAGACAAGGTCTGGAAGCCCAGGCCATGGTCTGACACTAAGGAGTACCCCCTATATGGCTGTACTTCCAGTCTGAGCTTCCTCTGCAGAAGGCTTATTACCATGAACCACTATAGCATTATAATATTCCTTTTATAATCCTTTTATAATATTCCTTTTATAACCAACCTGGAGAGCCACCTTCCAGAGAACTTACAATCACTCACACAGCAAGAAGAAAGTATAACATATTTAGGGACAAACTTAAAAATGTTTGGGAAGAATCTATGGGAAGAAAACTATAAAATGTAGCTGAAGGGCACAGGAAAATCTGAGTAAGTGGAAAAACAGCACATTCCTGGATATGAACCCTCAAAGTAAAAATGCCAATGTTCCCCAAGCTTGTCTACAAATTTAAAGCAATTCCAAGAAAACAAAGTCCCAACAGTATTCTTTAATTCATTAAATGCTGGGGAATTAGTCTAAACTTCATCTAGGAGAATAAATGTGTGAGACACTGCCAAAAGTTTTGAAAAAGAATAATAATGAGGAGGAATGTTCTGTACCAGATAGTAAATTGTATTATAAAGCTTCAATAATTAAAAACACAGTAGTACTAATGCAGGAATAGACAAATGAAGTGAAAGAATAAATATGCTCAGAAACAGACCTAAGGAAGTAAGTTTAGTACATAATAGAGATAACACTGCAAGTCCTTGTAAGTGTGTGTGTGGCAGGGGAGGAAGGGAGATGCTTGTTTCAAAAAGCACAAAGGGGGAAGTCAACATCAAAATAATTTCCCTTATTTTTCACATGTCATATAGCTCTACCAGCTTTCCTCAACTCTTGTTGGCCAGGAATGATGGAAAAGTAAATATCCAAGGAAAGGAAGTTACTAGGGAGGACAGCTCTGGCTGTTGAGGCAGCTGCTAAAGCACTGACAGAAGGTACCCAGGCTGATTGTTATGCCCTTGGTCAGCTCTGAGGAAAGTGCTCCTTATTTTTGCCTCCATATCCAAGCTTCCTTGGTTGTATACATCACCTGCTGTCATAGGCAGGTGGGTCTGTAAATCAAAGACCAGATTCAAAGAAAAGATGAACACCATAGATAGATGATGCCTACCTCAAGGCTGAGAGGGAGTCAAATGGGGCATGAGCATGTGTGGTGTGCAAGTGTACCTGTTTAGGAGAAATGTCATCACCAAAGATTTACTCTCTCCTTGAGAATTTCATAGCAAAATATAGGACAAAACATAATTGTAAGGTCAGGGCAGAGTGTATGAATGAAATACTTAAGTACATCTCATGGATCTTTCTTTTTGTAGAATTTAACTTTTAATTATACATACTATACATATGTATAATAATTAGTACTTGCTAGTAAAGGGCTGGATAAGTAATTAGGTTCACAGGTGAAACACACTTAACTCATTCATTTATTCCACGAGCATTTCTCAAAGGATTACTATGTGTTGCTATTTTCCTCCTAGGTGATGGGTATAAATGATTAACAAGACTGAGATCTTTCTTTTGAGGTACTTAAAATTTAGTAAGCACACATGTATATGAAGAATTACTGTAAATTTATCTGAGTTACCAATAAACCATAACAAATATCAGTTCCTACCTAAACATGTAGAATTGGCTTCCTTTCGCCTTCCACTAAGCATGTTCTTTTTACCTCATCTGCAAACATCTTTTTAACTTAAGTTCCCCTGAAAACTTTTTAAGCTTTCATAGCCTATCATAATCTTCTTTTCCTTTATAAGTGGATCATATCCATCCATTCATTCATTCATCTATCCATCCACCCACACAATGTAGATCTTCTATGTATCTTCTGTTTCTTTCAAGACCAATTCTTTGATTTCCTGTTAGCTCATTGGAGCCTAGAGATAATTATACATCTGTAGATGTATAAATAATTATATATCGGATTTAAAGAGTTTGAATTTGGAAGGTGGAGGTATGGCTCAAATGATAGAGTGCTATCCTTGAGTGAAAACCACCAAGTAGAATTAAGAGTCCCGTGAATTCAAGTCTTATTACCAGCACACACACACACACACACACACACACACACACACACACACGTGCACACGCATGCACACACACAGAGTGTTTGAATTTGATATGTTTGGCAACTTACTTCCTCTTTGAGTAAAGTCCTTACACTTAACCTCTCTCAGTGCTAGTTTTTCATTAAAATTGAGTCTGAGATTATAACAACAAAAGAAAAAGTAGCCTATTTAGTGCTGTAGTTTTACTGTATTCTTTCCAACCTTGGTGTAGGCACAGACTCAGATTAAATATCATTATAAATCCTATAGGATAATTGGAGGTCAAATAAAAACTACTCTTTAAAAGTAATTAAGGATCACAATAGGTTCTGGATTGAGAACAAAGCTTCACTATTTGAAATAAAAAATTCAAGTGAAAACCTCATGTCATGCTTTGAGGAGGAAGTATTTTCCTCTCTCTCTCTCTCTCCAATCGCTTAATAAACAAGTGCCAAATGCATCATTATTAACTTAGTTGGAACCCTGGAAGATTTTGAAGATTGTTCACAATTGTACTGGGAAGTCTTTGTAGAGCATACAAATGTAGTCAAATTCTGTTACTACATTTTGAAGATACAAGATCACTTATTTACTAAAGGATAACATATTTAAGTATACTTTGTTAATATTTCTTTCATAGAACCTAATTTGTAAATACAACATATACATTATGAATAATACTTGCTAGTTCTATAGAACCCTTTGACTATTCTTTTTTCTTCTTCTTCTTCTTCTTTTTTTTTGCTGGTACTGGGGCTTGAACTTAGGGCTTGGGTGCTGCCCTAGACAAACACACACACAGCAGTCAGAGTGCTGCAATGCATACACAACCTGACCCCAAGCAAACATCAGCTCCTAGCTTGTCCAGTGGAAAGAGCTCACTCACTTGAAAAGTCAAACCCAACAGAAACAACTACAGGGACCTGCAATTCATTACAACAGTATTTCAAAGGAGACCTATTGAAATGGTTTCTCATACAGATGAGATGTCACTGAAATCCTGTTTGACCAAATGGAAATACTACTCTAGACCAGGCACTGAGTCTTCCCACAGAGCACATACAACAAATCTTTTGTCATAGGGTCAGAAGACTCTGACAGAGGTAATCTCTCTAGAGCAGCTGCCTAATTCCAGAAAAGCTTGCACATTGCCATTCCAGAAAAAAATGGGCATCTCTACAATTAAAGGAGATACTAGAACCTTCTTTTGGAAAAGTACATTCTGGCATCTGACTGCTGAACTATTGGCTATAACAGTTTCTATTTACTGTAGGCTTTATTGAGAAGCATTTAAACCAGTGTAATTCTCAATAAAGAGAAAATGTATCAGAATTATCATCAATAAAGAATACATAACAGCAAAGGAGCAAAAATGTCATATGTTCTAACAATAATCAATTAACCACTACTACTACTACAAAAAAAAAACCCAAACACAAAACCTAGTAGTTAGGTGTCCATGGTTCACACCTGTAACCCTAGCTACTCAGGAGTCTGAGATCTGAGGATCACGGTTCAAAGACAGCTCAGGAGTAAGTCTGTGAAACGCTTATCTCCAATAAACTACTCAGAAAAAGCCAGAAGTGGTGCTGTGGTTCAAGTGACAGAGCACTAGCCTTGAGCATAAAGAGGCTCAGGGACAGCTCCCAGGCCCCGAGTCCAAGCCCCAGGGCTCACAAAACAACGACAACAACACTTTTAAAAGTACATAAACCTAGGAATATCTTTGGTAAGAAATGTAAAAAACTTAAATGGATACACTACAAAACTCTAAACTTTACTTAGAGACAGAAGAGAGGTATTAGTAATAATAATAAATCCTGGATGGAAATGCCTCATATATAAGATTAATTTATGAGGAGGGCTGGGAATATGGCCTAGTGGTAGAGTGCTTGCCTAACATACATGAAGCCCTGGGTTCGATTCCTCAGCATCGCATATACAGAAAAAGCCAGAAGTAGTGCTGTGGCTCAAGTGGCAGAGTGCTAGCCTTGAGCAAAAAGAAGCCAGGGACAGTGCTCAGGCACTAGGTCCAAGCCCCAGGACTGGCCAAAAAAAGAAAGAAAGAAAGAAAGAAAGAAAGAAAGAAAGAAAGAAAGAAAGAAAGAAAGAAAGAAAGAAAGAAAGAAAGAAAGAAAGAAAGAAAGAAAGAAAAAAAGAAAGAAAGGAAGGAAGGAAGGAAGGAAGGAAGGAAGGAAGGAAGGAAGGAAGGAAGGAAGGAAGGAAAGAAAAAAGATTAATTTATGTTAGGGATTACAGGCATGGCTCAAGTAGCATAGTACTTGCCTAGAAAGCCTTCAGTTCAAACCCCAGTGCTGGGGAAAAAAAAAGCACCGGAATTATCCCATTTTAATTTAAAAAAAGAAAGAAATCGAGGGATGAGGGATTGATGGGGTTGATTTTTAAAACTGTCAGAAAAGCTAGGTACTGAGGCTGGGAATGTGGCTTAGCAGTAGAGTGCTTGCCTAGCATGCATGAAGCCCTGGGTCCAATTCCTTAGCACCACATAAACAGAAAAAGCCGGAAGTGGCACTGTGGCTCAAGTGGTAGAGTTCTAGCCTTGAGCAAAAAGAAGCCAGGGACAGTGCTCAGGTCCTGAGTTCAAGCCCAGGACTGGCCAAAAAAAAAAAAAAAAAAGCTAGGTA
Source organism: Perognathus longimembris pacificus (assembly GCF_023159225.1). Lineage (NCBI taxonomy): Eukaryota > Metazoa > Chordata > Mammalia > Rodentia > Heteromyidae > Perognathus > Perognathus longimembris. The sequence goes on along the minus strand of NC_063168.1, from coordinate 24,676,183 downwards.
CTACAGCTCACATTTGTAATCCCCTCTACTCCGGGAAGAGATAAGGAGAATAGCAGTTTGGGGCCAGTGCAGGCAAAAAGTTAGTGAGACCTCCTCATCTGGACAAATAAGGTAGGCATTGTGGTTCACACCTGTGAACTGGAGCTACATAGGATGGTGGTCTGAGGCCAACCTGGGCAAACACATGAGAATCTGAAAAATAACTGAAAAGCAGAAAAAGGGTGTAGTTTAAGTTGTAGAGCACATGCCTAGCAAGTATAGGGCTCTGAGTTCAAACTCTACACAAGGAAAATTTGTCAGAAAAATAGACTGCTGAAAATAGCTAATAGCAAAATGAAAAAAAAAAAAAAAAAAGGAAGGCAAACAGCAGAGATGTGCTTTACCAGATCCTGACTTGCATGCTAAAACCTCAATGATTAAAAACACTGCAAACAGACCTGGATAAGGTGCAGACGCCATGTAGCTCCCTCTCCCGTGGGAACCATGGCACCACTAATAAACCTCCTTATGAACAAAAAAAAACAAAAAACAAAAAACCACACTGTAAACAGACATAGAAAGAACCAATGGGTTAATGGATTGCGAAACCAAGTCTAGAAACAGACTTAGCCATAAACAGGAGTGGAGTATATATTAGAGGCAGTGACTTCAAACATTGAGCGCTGACTTCTTGAAGGTAAACAATAAGCTGGACAATTATGAGATAGAAAAGGGGCAATAACTTTCATATATCCTTTATATTATGGAATCTTTTTTAAAGAAAAAGGTAAATTCCTTAGTAGAAACTTGTACAAAAGTTACTTAACAGGAAATAAAGACACATGCACACACCAGTGAAAATTGTTCTACTGTGCTAGTAATGTAAGAAAGCAGTTGTAGGCTGGTGGCTTGCATCTATAATCCTTGCTACTCAAGAATCTGAGATCTGAAGATGTTTTGAAGCCAGCGCAGGAAGAGAAGTCTGTGAGGTTCTTTTTAATGGTTAATCTCCAGCTAACTACTAAATAGCCACAAGTGGAACCATGGCTCAAGTGGTACAATGTCAGCCTTGATGAAAAAAGCTAAAGGACAGCACCCAGACCTTGAGTTAAAGCCCAGTTCCAGTCCTCCACTCCACACCCCCCCCCCACTCACAAAAAAGTAAGAAAATGAAATGCAAATTAAAGTAAGTGCCTTATATGCATTTTTGTTATTACTTTTTATCATCAACTATTACAAGTATAAGGAAAATACTACATGTGACCTGCCTGGTGGGCAGTCTTGCAATCCACATCAACCACCATAAAAATTTATATATGTTTAATTCCACAGCTATAAATTTACCCTATGGAAATAATTACAATGTTGGATAGTAAGGGATAGGGCTCTTTGGGCTCTGTACTCCCCATACCTACTACGGAGCATCTGAGGTGCTCACCAAACTCCAGTTTTACATGTCTTTTCTTTCATCTTCCCACCAATGTCAAGAAACCTAAGCATGGCAGTATTGACTGCTATGTCCTCGTAGTGGAGTCCCCATTACCTACAATAACACTGTTTTGAAGTGCTAAGGTGCAAGAGAAAAAGGTTATCATCTAAAAACACTAACCCATGTGAAATCAACTCTGTAATACCAAAGACAAAAATATAACCAGTTTAGAACTCATTGACTTAAGTTGGTTTTGTTTTGAGAACCTGGTAATCTTTTTATGTCATATAGTAAGGCAAAAGTTGGCTGAAGTGCCACTCTGATGCAGAGGTATTCTCTATAGGAGTCAGCTACAGAGCCAGTGAGGCTACAACAGAAGCTGTTTGAACACCAAGACTAAGCATCTGCACCGTACAAGGGAGAAGGGCCAGAAACGTTACCTCTGCCTCTGGGATGCAGCAATCAATACTTGTTTAAATGAAGTAAATTTGGTCATTTCCTTCTCATCTATCCACATCCTCTAAACCAGACAAAGAATTGAGACCTTACAAGACAAAATTCCAAAAAGAAAGGGAAGAAAATAGAAAACTAATCCTTCAAAAAGCAAAAGTTGGCTGGTCATAGGGAATCAATCTGAATTCTAAGTACCCAGTGGTGACCTTAAATCCAGTTTTCTAGAATTTCTGCCTCCATAGAGGCACTCAGTGTTTTAACTGAAGCTATTTCTGTGTCTTTCTTAGTAGACAAATGCAACATTTCTCTACAAAGGGACCTTGCTGATTTGATTCAGTATGAACTCTTGCTATCCACTGACAAACATAAGCTCTTGGGCCACAGTAAACAGAAAGTAAAGATCTAATGGCTAAAATAAATGACACACTGTATAAATTAATAATAAAATAAATAACACGGTATAGCATTCTTGTAGAGTTAAAAAGTATAAAACTAGCTGGGCACTTGTGACTCACCCCTGCAACCCCAGCTACACAAGGAGGCTGAGATTTGAGGATTGTAGTTTGAAGCCAGCCTAAGCAGGAAAATCTGTGAGACTCTTATCTCCAATAAACTACCCAGAAAAAGCTGAAAGTGGCACTGTGGCTCAGGTGGTAGAGTGCTAGTCTTGAGCCAAAGAAGCTCCAGGACTGTGAGCAGGCCCAGAATTGGCATACAAAAAAAGAAAAGGGTACACCTCATTTTTCTCCTACCTTCTCCCCTCCCCAACTCCTCCCCACTCCCCACATGAGTTGTATAATTGGTTTACAGTATATAGTTTTGTAAGTATTGCTGTTGCATTGATTGGTTCATGTTTTATCCTTTGTCTCTCCATCTTGATGTTCCCCTTCCCTTCCCTAGTTCCAATAAACATATATACAATATCCAGGGTACTGAAATCAGTAACAGTGACAAGGGGATGACATATTAATAATAACACAAGTACCTAAATAAAAAGTTCAAGGGTGATAAGAAGTAGAGGATTTTCAGCAAAAAATAGTGTCACTTTACTGTTTGCTGCAAAGGCAAGAAGAAGGGAGAATATCTAAAGATGAAAGAGGTCCCAGGTGACCACCTTCCCATTTGAAGAAGATGCTTTTGAGTTTCTGGCTCATGATATGTAAATCCCTAAAGCACAAAGGAAGCTTGGGCTTAAAACACTGTCAGTCACAATCACAGCAATTAGCAAGGAAGAAAGCAGGATGAGAGAGGAACACATGTGAGAAGAGGCACCCTTAACATCACAGACCACAAATTCCAAAATCCTTCCTGCCAGCTAAGGGTCTAGTTGCTCATTCATTAATAAACTAAATAATATCCAGATCCTGACTTTCAGAGTCAAGCTCCTTTTCTAGTAAGGGATTTATGCAGTAAGACCACACATATTTACAATAGCATCATTACTCATTACCTTCTTGTTCATGCAGGGCACTGAGAAAGCCATTCAATTTAGATGGGTACCCCGCATTTCAAGTTGATGGGAGCTCAGAGACCAGGATGAGGCTTGTTCAATGGTTCTCAGCTCTAGCTGCGCATGAGAGTCACCTGGGGAGCCTTTGAAAATACTAGTGCAGTCTCAACTCAAACCAATTAAATCAGAATTGCTGAGAGGTCTGCACTGTGTGTGTGTGTGTGTGTGTGTGTGTGTGTGTGTGAAACTTCACAAAGAATCATTATTTGTTGCTTTTCAGCATAAAGATGTGTTACATTTTCTTTTTTAAAAAGTCTTTACTACAACAGACAGGTGCTGGTGGCTTATGCCTGAAATAATCAATGCCCTGAGTTCAAGTCTCAGTATTAGCACACACACATTCTTTACTAGAGAGAGAAAATTTTCTTTTAAACACTCCATGGAGAGGGGCAGACTTGATTCCTACTTTAGGCAAAAATCCTGATAATTATGGGAAAAAAAAGTAATGGATATACAGGATTTGATAAAATTATTTGCTCTACTTTTATATACTTAAAGATAAAGTGATTTTAGCCAGGCACTGTGGGCTTACACCTGTAATCCTAGCTACTTAGGAGGATCTGACCATCATGATTTGAAATTAACACAGACAGAAAAGTACATGAGACTTTTTTTTTTTTTTTTTGTCAGTTGTGCTTGAACTCAGGGACTGAGTACTGTCCCTGGCTTTTTTTGTTTTCTTCTCAAAGCTAGCACTCTTGAGCCACAGCGCCACTTCTGGCTTTTTCTATATATGTGGTGCTGAGGAATCAAACCCAGGGGGGCTTCATGTATATGAGGCAAGTGCTCTTGCCACTAGGCCATATTCCCAGCCCCATGAGACTCTTATCTCCAATTAACCAGCGAAAAAGTGAGAAGTGGAACTGTGGTTTAGTTCAGTGCTAACTGAGGAAAAAAACAAAAACAGAAAACAAAAAACTAAGGGACAGTGTCCAAGCCCTCAGTACTGGTACCCCCCCCCCACCCCCCAAAAAAAGTTATTTTAAAGAATCAGTAGGAATAAAAATTTGTTCTCTCCTCCCAATATGTAAGTACATATGTATAAAGTGTTTAACTTAAATATTTTTGTGTGTGCAAGTCCCGGGGCTTGAACTCAGAGCCTGGGTGATGTCCCTAAGCTTCTTTTAGCTTGAGGCTAGCGCTTTACTACTTGAGCCACAGTTCTACTTCTGAGTTTTTGGTAGTTAACTGAAGATAAGAGTTTCATGGACTTTCCTCTCTAGGCTGGCTTCAAACCAAGATCCTCAGAGCTCAGCCTCCTGAGTAGCTAGGATTACAGGCTTGAGCTACCAGAGCCCGGCTTCACTTAAATATATTTTTTAAAGACATTCAAATAAAAAGCTTTGTGATTTTAATGTACAGCCAGGGATGAATCACTGCTAGGCTGCCACCACTGAAGGAGGGGTAAGTTGATTTGGAAAATATTTAAATAAGCTGCAAAAGCAATCCAGGCAAAAGAGATTCAGCTCAGGCTATGTCAAGATGGTGCCCAGTGAGGGGGTAAACCCTCCTCCAGTTAGTCACTATCTACAACTTCTGCCCCATGCACATTTGCCTGAATTTTGAGACTTTTCACTTCCAAGTAAGTTTCAAGTATATAGGTAGATATATATGTATCTATGCACACATGATTTAAGACAGTATTGCTGATGTATGTAAAATTTTAAAGCACTTGTCATGGAAACACTGCTTATGACTTAACATGCTTTGGTCTGTGGAACAGTCATGCAAAGGCATTCCTCAAGAGTGGCCTGAGGATGAGGGGCAGGACTGTGGTCTTGGGAATCGCCAAGCTTTTCCTCTACCCGACATATTAGTACAGTATTTGTAAAGTAGAAAATTCATCAAAACTCCCCAGACCCCACCCTCCAAAATCTCCGACTCACCTATTCTTCTCCATTTCATTGTGTGTTGATCTGAAAGAGGAAACAATAAGAAAATAAGATTATTTTTGTCACAACACCATTAATTGAACTTCTTTCTTGTCTAATCTGGTAGAAGAATGGAAAGGCAGAAAAATTAAAAAAACAAAATCCTTTACTAAAGAAATAAATACATATGGGGAGTTAGATTAATGTAAATATCTAAAGTAAGAGTCAAAGGGCAGTGACATCCTGAGCCATGCATTCCCTGGTGGAAAAGTGATCCTTTTTAAAGAAAGGGAATAAAAGGGTCTATTTATACAAAGAGAAAAACAGCTGCACAAAGTGATGTGAATTTTGGTTATATAATACCACAAAGCTTTCTTTAGACTAGGAGTAAAACAGTGGAGGTGGTACCCTTACCCAGCCTTGGTAGTTTTTTTTCTAGGAGGAGCATATACTAAAAATTTATACGTTATTTAACTGCAGTATTTCTTTTTACTTTATACATTATTTAACTATAATGTATAGGATTTGTTGTGGTTTTGTTTTTTTGTACAGGTCCTGGGGCTTGAACTCAGGATCTGAGCATTGTCTCTGAGCTTCTTTTGGCTCAAGGATGGCATACTACCACTTGAGCCACAGCACCACCTCTGGCTTTTTCTGAGTAGTTTATTGGAGATAGGAAGCTCACAGACTCTTCTGCCCAGGCTGGCTTCAAACTGTGATCCTCAGGTTTCAGCCTCCTGAGTAACTAGATTACAGGTGTGAGCTTCTGGCACCTGGCTACAGTGGATCATTTTAAAAGGAAAAATAACTCCCTTCCCTACCTTCCCAACTCTTTCAAGTCCCTGGATTCACTGTCTTAGATCCAAACTCCTGAAAAATGCTACGCTAAATACCTAGCAAATAATATAACTCAGCTCCACATAAAGGCAATGGTCTAGTTAAAGCAGAAGCTGCAGTGAAAACTGAAGTTCAGCTTTGCTACTGGCTAGTACTACAGGAAAAATAGATTTTTTTTTTACCATCCTGTCCTTGGTTAACCTCTCTGTAAAACAGGAATAAGAATAATTGTCAATAATCTACTGAGCAAGCATGGATCAATGAGGTAGCAACTGTAAAAGTGAGTCGAGTGCCTTGGATGAAAGGTGTGGTGGATGTGAAATCATATTATTAGTGTTTTTATAGCTGACCTTGAAGATAGGGCTGGTCTGAGACTTTAGGGACAGCTGTCCACAAAGTCACAAGGAGTCAATGTGGCTCCTTCAGTGTCCTCCTCACACAACCCTCCCTCCCTAGAACAGGTTAGGAGCTTAAGGAGCTTCCCGGTCTGATAAAGGAAGTTCTTTGTGGGAATTCTAATCAGCTTAGGAGTTTACTCCCCAGCACAGATAATGAATTCAGTGGAGGCACATCAGTACTTACTGGGCCTAGGAGATAAATTCTCCTAGCTCTCAGGGAGGAGTATGAGCCCGTGAATTGTCAACCACACATTTGCATCAGTGGCACCACCACTGCCAAATTTACTTACATCACATACAGGGCATGCTGGAAAGTGTGTGCGTGCAGGGGCCAAGGATTATCTTGAAATAGGCATTAAAATTTTTCTTTTACAAGAACCCCTCCCCAGAGATGAATTTTTATTCATAAGGAAAAACAAATGACCAAATAGTGACAGTAATTTTAGAATATTTGTTTTCTAGGTAAATGATATATCAACCTCTAAATTGGTTAACTTAAACATTTTCAGTAGTCAGGTGCAGGTGGCTCACACTTATAATACTAAGGAGGTTGAGATCTGAGGATCATGGTTCAAAGCCAGCTAGAGCAAGAATGTCTATAAGACTCCTATCTCCAATGAATCACTAAAAAATCTGGGAGTGAAGCTGTTGGCTCAAGTGGTAGAGTGCTAGTCTTCAGCAAAAAAGCCTTGGGACAGCTCCCAGGCCCTGAGTTCAAGTCCCAGGACAGGCCACACATTAAAGAGGTTTTCAGCTGATTCACTTGGTTATATCCATCGGCCTGAATAACATCATTCTGAGGATTTAATTCCTTCAATGGCCAGTGGATACCAAAGTTAACAATGTACTGCAAACCTTTGGCTTTTATTAAAATATGTGACATTTTACTTTTCAATGGGAACAGTAAGCTCAAAGTCTGACAGATTTTTTTTTTAAAAGATGAAAGTATATGACCACAGGTCAAGATTTCCTCGCTTAAACAGAGAAAAGGATTGTTTTTAGTAGTAGGAGGAGAGAAAGGTGTGTAGACTGAAAAGAAGAGTACAAAGGGTGCTCATACCAAAATATGTCTGGAGTTTTTAGATAGACTGATTAGAGTAATATTTGTATAAGCTTCTGAATTTCCAAGATAAACTGTTCCACAAATTCCACAGGAAGCACAAGACCTTCAAATTTTCAACTTTTAGAAACCACAGATTTTATCTGATTATTTAAGAGTGTTGAAGACATGATATTCTTAAAAGGGGTCTTTTATGTCCTAATGTCCTAGCTAGGACATTACTGAAGTGCACTGGGTTTGATAAAAACAGTTTTTTCATTAGTGACTAACTCAGTGATTAGGTCAAAGGTTAAAGCAGTATAAAATATATATAGCTTGCCGAGTGTCAGTGGCACATGCCTGTAATCCTAGCTACTTGTGAGGCTGAGATATGAGGATCCTTGTTTGAAGTCAGCTTATACAGACAAATCTGAGAGATTCTTCTTATTTCTAACAAACCACCAGAAAGCTAGAAGTGGAAGTGTGGCTAAAATGATAGAGCACCAGTCTTGAGTGAAAAAGCTAAGCAAAACTATGAGGCTGTAAGTTCAAACCTCAGTAGAGGCGCACAAACACACACACAATATATATTGTATATTATATTGTATATACATAATGTATGTATATATACATATATACATTGTATCATACTATTTTTCCTGTGATTATTGAAGATTTGATAATTCTGGAATTATTAATGAAGATCAAACTTCAACATTTAAAAGTAGATTCTGGCCAGATGCCAGTGGCCCACGTCTCTAATCCTAGCTACTCAGGAGGTGAGATCTGAGGATTGTGACTTGAAGCCAGCCTAGGCAGGAACATCCAGTGAGACTCATCTCTAGTTAACTACCAGAACACCAGAAGTGGAGCTGTGGCTCAAAGTGGTAGAGTGCTAGCCTTGAGCAAAATAGCTCAGGGACAGCACCCAGGCCCTGGGTTCAAGCCAAAAAAAAAAAGAAAGAAAGAAAGAGAAAGCTAGCCCAAACTACAGGTGTATCTGGGAAATAGGGAAAGTCCTTAGGTTCAAAAGAAACACTCCTCATGTCAGGTTACTTATATAGTCACTGTGGGATACAAGAATTTGATGGTCAAGTCGAACTTCCTCTTTCACATGAATGTTAGAGCTGCTTTACTACTGTAAGGAAACACACACGTCTGCAGTTTCAGCTACTTGAGCAGCTGAAGCAAGAGGATGATTAGCCTGGATAAGACCTTGTCTTTTAAATGTAAATAAACAAACATAAATAGACAAATAAAATGAAGAAAGGAAACAAATTATTTAGACTATTTCAATTCTAAATAAGTATTGATTTGAAAAATCAGCAGGAATTAGAAAATATTCTTTCTATATGCCAATGTGTCTCTAGATGATTCCATATTTATTTTTTTGTTCTTTTGATAATAAACTGCATTTTCACTCCCTGAGAAGTTTAATACCATTGCCAAATCTTTCTTTTTACTGTTCAAGGGAAAAGTACTCCCTCTCACTCATCAGGCAAAGCTACTCAGGAGGTTGAGCTGAGGACCCTGGTTCAAAGCCAGTTTGGGCACAAAAGTCTGGGAAACTCTCAATCACCAAAAGACCAGAAGTAGAGCTGTGGGTCAACCGGTAAAGTGCTAGCCTTAAGCAAAATAGCTCAGAGATAGCACTCAGGCTCTGGGTTCAAGTCCCCCCCCCCTCACACACACACAAGTGATTACACCAGTTCTGTTCATATCCTTTTCCACTCCTACTTACAGAGTATCTCGCACACACATACACTACCTTCCTATGAAACTCAGGAAAAAAATGTTTTAGGGTATTAAGCCTACATTATTAACACGGATGATTCTTCTTAAATCCTGAGTGGACAAAAATAAAAGCAAAAGTGGAATTTTTTCCCTGAAAAACAAAATGAAAGTCCTCAAAGTTTTTCTAAGTAAAAAGTTAAAAATACTGTGACAAAATGCAATTCAGCTCGTTTTGATACTATTATATGATACAATTTAGTATTAATATCTTTCTTAAAGGGCCTTAGTACTCATGCACAGAACTACTGGCTACCACCTTCAGGTTATGCCAAGATGGAAGGACAAGGAAAATCTACCAGGTAATTAACAGGTTCAGTCTTTATGTGCCTACTTAGAGTGTGGCCCAAAGTGTGCTACTCATATCCTGTGATTCCACAACACTAAGGACCATGGGGTAAGCTAAGGACAAAATATATACCAAGAATGAATGGCTTTTAAATTTAAGTGGGAACTTCTTGGTGTTTAGTGGTCAGTTTGTAATAAGCCATAGTGGCAATCCACAGAGTTAATTGGTGAGGGGAAGATTAGGATTCTAAGTCAATAATGAAAAAAATCAAGGATTTTAATTTACTGACCTAAAAGGGATAGCTGAGTGGATTTAGTAAAACAAGATTGCCTAGCCAACTAATATTTTCAGGGCAAAGAGAGGGACACCAAGGGCACTTACCTTGGTGGAATATTTATATGTACAATACCACAGATTATGCTTAGAACATTAATATGTGGTTTTTCTGACTATTTGCCAAATACTTTGCAGTGAGAGTCACAGCTTTAAAGAACTATAACAATTTATTAAGCTAATATGAAAAAGTTATAATATACTAATAATTAAATATTATATGTTGTTCCATCACCAGAGAGGTATATCTTAACCCCTATCATTCCTCTTTGCCATTATTAATAGATGTGACAAATTAGATGTTCAAACAACTGTTTTTAATTCTCATGTCAAAATAAAATCTTACTATTTATGCCAAATCAGATACTTTTGCCCAGAATCTGCAACTGAAGGCAAAAATACTGTCCCTACTGCTAATATCACTTGAAGCTTCCTTTTTTATTCCAAAAGAGGCCAAAAACCAAATTAAAAAATTTTGAAGTTCATAAAAGACTCAGACATCCTTATTTCCTTGTTCTTTTCAGTCCCCTCAACTTAAACAGAAGGGCTGCTTCCTCTCCTGGCATAAAACCATGTGTCCATTACTAAATCGTGTTCACCACTTAATGTATTTGCCAGGTTATAATCCCAATAGGCAACCCACAACCTTCCATTTGTTACCTCACAGCATAATCTAAAAGGGAAGGAGGAATATTTACCAAATTACCTGCTACTGCTGTTGTTCTTCTTAGATTTATTCCTCCGTTTTAAGGCACCTCTGTCCTTGTTATTGTATGGTAACATGGAGGCATAACCATGTTCAGCTTCTAGAAAACCGGAGGATCCAGTTAATGAATGAGTCCAGAACATTTAATACTCTCTCCCCATCCCAGTGTTTCATTTTTTCCATTTATTTATCTTTACATGAACACTGTAGAAATAACTCAGTAACAGGGTAAGGTGGAATTCTGAGAACAATGATGTTGGGTTTTTTGCTTTTTTTTTTTTTTTTTTTTTTTGAATTGTGTGAATGCCCTCAGTTCGGAGCAGGTGTAAGGAAGGTTCCAGCTGCTCATTGTTGGGAAAGGCGCACAGCAAGTGGCTGCGCTCGCGGGGCTTGGGTCGCCCAGTGACAACGTCCCGCAGGTTGGTGGGTCAAGTGGGGGCCGACCTTCGGGCCAAGGTGGGGGTGCGGGGCAGACACAGTGGCTGGGGTCTGGGGAGACCCTGGTGCTCTGCCCCGGGAAACGGGCGCAGGTGAGGCAAACCCGGGAAGGGGGCCCTGGCCCCCTACTTGCGGGGGCGTGGGGAGGCGGCGGCGGCGCTCGGGACGGGGACAGCAGCCTCTCTCTCACCCCCACTCACAGCTTTTGGGGGCAGCGACGGCCTCCTTTCGGAGCGCGCGTGGGGAGAGCCGGAGGGGTTGGGAGAGCTCGCGGTCGCGCTCTCCGTGCCTCCAACCACCCCTCGCACAGGCGAGGCGCTCCGACCCCACAGCCGGACCCCTCAGCACCCACCCCCGGCCCGGGCTTGGGCCAGACCCTTCTCCAACCCCGTGCACCTCTCTCCCGCCGCTCCAGATAGTCGGCCGCCTCCAGGAGCATCTGGATGTTCATTCGAACCGCCGCCGCCATTCTGCACCGGGGGCCGGAGCCGCGGGACCAACCCCCACTGCCCACTGGCCAGCTGCCGCCGCCGGACACCCGCGCCCCTCCGTAGACCCGCTCCGCCGAGCAAGGCACAGAGCTTCTCCGGTGACCACCCTCGCCGGGCGGGAGAGGGGGAGGGGGCCGGAGAGCCGGGCACTGCCAACACCGTGACAGAACCCCGAGCAGAGCAAGCCGCCGCCACCGCCGCCGAGTGTTTATCCCCGACTCACCGTCCCCCCGCCCCCAGCGCCTTCTCTTGACAGGCCTGCTCTGGCAGCGTCCCCCATTGGGCACCCCCGGAGATGCCCCGCCCCTAGCCCTGTCCGATTGGGCGGGGGCACCACGGCTCCACCTCCAAAGTCCGCTCCTCTCCCTGGTTGGCCACACTTGACAAGGCCCGGGCTCCACCCTCTCTCCCCAATTGGTGACACAATTGGCAACTCCGCCTCGTGCTTCTTCCGTTTTCTATTGGTTCTATACCGAAAACCGGGCCCCCTTTTGCTTTGTTAGCATTGGCCAAGAGCTGTAGAAGGCAAGCCACTTCGCCTGCGTCCCATTGGTGAAGCCTTTGGAAACTACGATGTCAGCTACGATGATGTCACCTTTCTGTAGGCCCTGGGACCCCGGAGTGACTGGTGGTCAGCAGCCTGGCTTCTCCTTCCCATGTCCAGCACTGGCTGGGCAGCGCCGATTCACTGCCACGGACCTGTTGCCAGACCTGTCTTCAGGGAAAACTCTGGGGACCCGACAGGCATCCCTTGAATGGATGGTTGGCCCCTTGCACCGTCTGCTTGGGGCAGAAGCCTTGCCTTGCTCTAGTGCCCAGCCAAGCTTCCTCCAGATCAGGGAGCCGCGCCTGCAGAGTGGCCAGTGGCTAGCCTTCGGCATGTGCCACGTGGCTGCCGGGCAGGAGAGAAGCCAGGAGGGTCTTAAATGCTTTTGCCCAGCATTTTTTCTGACTCTAGAAAGTGCAGGAATGGGGTTACAGTATGAAACACTGAATTCCTCTCCAAAGGCGCTCCAGGCTCCATGTCCCCTCCCCAAGTGATGGCAAGAACTAAGTACAGTCATGTGAGTGGGTTTTAAAAGGTCAGAAAATTCTTATACTTATGGAATAAGGCTGAATCCCAAGATTCTTTGGCTGGCATCTTTTAGGGACTTTCATTTTAATTCTAGATGAAAACATTCAGGATGTTACCTTTTCACAATAGTGGACAATGTTATCTGTGTGGGGGGGATTGTACTAAAATATTGACCTATGTAGTCAGTCCCTCAAAATATCAAGTTTTTTTTTTAAAAAATGAAAGCTCTTGAGGGCTTTAAAAAGTAGAAATGGAGCAACTGATAAGTCAAGTTCCCCAAATTGCACCAAGCATGAACATGTAATATAATTTATTACTGCCAATGACAGTAATAGCTCTCTATTGCAGATAATGTACCATTTTTTAAATTATTTATTGTGTCAGTACACAATACTTATTTATTGGACTCAGGGCCTGGGCACTGCTTCTTAACTTTTTCACTCCAGGACTCTATTCTACCACTTGAGCCACAGCTCTACCTACCTACTACACTATTTCTAATCACCTAATCATCTGTTAATTATCTACATTTTGTAAAAGCAGCCTTAGATCCAGAGAGGCTAAATGACTTTTCTTCCCCATTCATCTGGAATGGAGAAATGGGAATTGAACTGAGATCTACCTTACCCACAGCCCAATCTACCAACCTCTAGCTGGTAGCTGTACCAAAGACATGGAAGATTTCCAGATCAAGACACAAAACAATGACATTCTAGTCCTAGGTAATGACAAAGTGGGTGAGGTTCAATTTCCAGCACCACAGGGTGAAAAAAAAAAGTGGTATAAATGCAGTTATGGTGGGAAATTTTCAAGGTAGCTGTTTGAATAGTCCACAAATCCATAAAAATTAAATAAACTGAACAAAATAAGTAATATGTAGTAAACCACTGACATATAAAAAACACATTTTCTGGTTTTAATGACAAACTAAACACTAATGCTATATATAGAACACTAAACACACATGCTAAAGGCAAAGCATTTCATGAATGAACAAGGAAGAAGTGTATTTTTTAAATCGCATGTTATTTGTAAAATTTGAAAGTCAAACAAATGCATATATTCCTATTAAAGTACCCATCTGATATTACTAGAAGTATTCTGTTTCGTTATCATAACAATTTGGATTTTATTTTATACTTTCTCTTTACTTGTATTATGAACATTTGCAAAGCAGTTTTTATTTTGGGTAGAAGTGACACTTGAACTCAAAATGTTCTACCACTTGAGACATACCTCCAGCCCTCCTGACTGAGAATCATATTTTAAACAAAAAGTGGGGAGGGGCATTGAGATCTGAGTCTGAGACACAAAAAACACAGTCTAGTTTAAACTCCAAGCAAAGATATTAAGTTGTATAAACAGAGTAAGACTGGAGAATGTACTGTTTTTGTTTCCTGGTAGTAGAACAATCATTTAGCCACTACCAGCAGCTAGGCATCAGTACTGTTCACTTCAGAGTATTTGGTGCCATCTACTGGAAGTGAAACAGTAAGTAGAAAACAAAACAAGTACAGGATTTCAGTTCTTCAAGATCTCTTTCAATCCCTAATGCCCCAGTGGCATTACCTAGTCATGAACACTGACCAGTAGACAGAATGCCCTCCCCCCAAATGAGAACTCTAAAATGTTTGCCCTTCTATTTTATAACCAGAATTCTATCTATCTATCTATCTGATTATCTATCTACCTACCTACGTATCTAAACAGTACTGAACTCAAGACCTCAAAATTTGTTGGACAGGTATTCTACTCTTTAGCCTTGGTTATTTTCAAAGTAAGGCCTCACTTTATGCCTGGCCTGGTTCTATGATCTTCCTACTTTACTTCCCCATGCTGCTGGGGATGACAGGTATGTGCCACTGTCCCAAGCCATGCTTCCTCTCTAGGTGGGGTTAACAGATTAGAACCTCCAAGCCCAGCCATTGAGACAACATCTCACTCAAAGTGATATTAAAGGTTCTGCTTTAAAATAATTTCTGACTGGGGCTGGGAATATAACCTAGTGGTAGAGTGCTTGCCTCGTACACATGAAGCCCTGGGTTCGATTCCTCAGCACCACATATATGGAAAAAGCCAGAAGTGGCACTGTGGCTCAAGTGGTAGAGTGCTAGCCTTGAGCAAAAAGAAGCCAGGGACAGTGCTCAGGCCCTGAGTTCAAGCTCCACGACTGGCAAAAAAACAAAAACAAAATAATTTCTGACTACTTTGGACAATCCAGATCATAATACATACTATCATAGTAGTGTATTTTAAAACCTCTTAAAACTATGCTTTTCAAGTTTCATTCAGTCCAAAAATAATTGTGAGATTGTAAAACTGATTTTAAAGTTAGGGCAATGGGGGCTGAAAATGTGGCTTAGAGGTGGAGTGCTTGCCTAGCATGCTTGAAGCCCTGGATTTGATTCCACATAAACAGAAAAAGCCAGAAGTGGCACTATGGCCTAGGTGGTACAGTGCTTGCCTTCAGCAAAGTAGCTCAGGAACAATATCTAGCCCCTGAGTTCAAGACCTAGGACTGGCAAAAAAAAAAAAAAAATAGGGCATTGAGTAAACAAACTGTGATATATATATTACACAAAACACTGTAGCAGGTTTCTTTAAAGACAACTTACATATATACCGGCACAGAAAGTTTTCCTAGGCACCATGTTGAATAATAAACTGGAAAATGACCCCTTACTTTTTTTTAAGCCCCAAATTGTTGGGAGCCAGTGGCTCATGCCTATAACTCTAGCCTGAATAGAAAGTCCATAGCCACCAAAATGCTGGAAGTGGAGCTGTGGCTCAAGTGGTATTGCTCAAACTGTATTCTTTCCTCATCTCCATCTCTGTTACACATATACTAGCACAGACAAGGGAAACATGTAAACATTGGCACTGAAGAGGGGCCAATAGGATTGTGACTATTGCTCAAATTTGTCATAGTGTTTCCAGTTTTTTGCTGGTCCCGAGGATTGAACTCAGGGCCTAGGTGATATCCCAGAGCCTCTTTGTGTTCAAAGCTAGTGCTCTTCCACTTGAGCCACAATGCCACTTCTAGATTTTTCTGTGGTTTGTTGGAGGTAAGAGACTCACAGTCTTTGCTGCCTGAGTCTTTCCTGGCTTCGAACTGCGATCCTCAGATCTCAACCTCCTAAGTAGCCAGGATTATAGGTGTAAGCCACTGGCTCCTGGCTTGTTTCCAGATTTTTTTTTTTTTATTAAAGTATATCCATTACTATATTACAGAACCACATTCACCAAGTTGAAGGTATTTCTTGAGTGTTTTACTCTGGCCCATACTGTGTGGTATTGGGGCTGCAGCAGTGAGACAAGCCCCTGCAGAGAGGGACAAATTCCAGTTCTCAGAGCTCACATCTGATGAAAGACTCAGACAGAAATAAATGCTTACACATGCCAGGCAGTGGCCAAACGCTGTGAGGAAAAGGTACAGGGGCTTGGAGAGCAGGTGGAGCCCTTACATACTGCTTATGGGATGCAAAACAGTATAGCTGGCTTTGGAAAGCAGTTTGCGGGTGCTTCAAAAGGTGCCAGGTGTCCATGGCTTGCACCTGTAATCCTAGCTACTCAGGAGGCTGAGATCTGAGGATCTCAGTTCAAAGGCAGCCCAGGCAGGAAACTCTTATCTCCAATTAACCACCAGAAAACCTAAAGTGGTGCTGTGACTCAAGTGGTAGAGCACTAGCCTTGAGCTGAAGAGCTCAAGGACAGCACCCAGGCCCAGAGTTCAAGCCCCATGACTGACCCCCCCCCAAAAAAAAGTTAAATTATTACCATATAACCCAGTAATTTCAGCTTAGAGATAAGTAGCCTAGAGAATGAGGGGGGAAAAAGCCCATACACAGGGACTAGGGATATGGCCTAGTGGCAAGAGTGCTTGCCTCATGTACATGAGGCCCTGAGTTCAATTCCCCAGCACCACATATACAGAAAATGGCCAGAAGTGGCGTTGTGGCTCAAGTGGCAGAGTGCTAGCCTTGAGCAAAAAAGAAGCCAGGGACAGTGCTCAGGCCCTGAGTCCAAGCCCCAGGACTGCCCAAAAAATAAAAACAAACAAACAAAAAAACCCATACACAAAACGATATGAATGTTCACTCAAAGAAACATAAAACTATTATTCGGGAGGAGGGAGAAAAATGGGGGGTAACTTAGCATAGGAAATGTACTCACTACCTTATGTATGTAACTGTAACCCCTCTGTACATCACCTGAACAATAAAATTAAATTTTAAAAGTATTACTCATAAAATCAGAAACCACCAAAATGATCATCAACTGATAAATTATAAATCAAAATATGGTATATGGTATATCCATGGGACAAGAATTGGCTATAAATGTTATAGTACACTAATATATGCTACAACATGATGAACCTTAACAATACAGGTTAAGTTAAAAAAGCCAAACACAAAAGGACAAATAATCTATGATTACATTTATATGCAATGCCCAGAACACATCTGTAGAAACAGAAAGTAATTAGTGGTTTCCAGGGGCAGGGGATGAGGGACAGGAACAATTATTAATGGTACAAGGTTTCTTCTTATGATGACGAAAACTTTCTACAAGTAAGACAGTCATGGGGGCTGGGGATATAGCCTAGTGGCAAGAGTGCCTGCCTCGGATACACGAGGCCCTAGGTTCGATTCCCCAGCACCACATATACAGAAAACGGCCAGAAGCGGCGCTGTGGCTCAAGTGGCAGAGTGCTAGCCTTGAGCGGGAAGAAGCCAGGGACAGTGCTCAGGCCCTGAGTCCAAGGCCCAGGACTGGCCAAAAAAAAAAAAAAAAAGATATATAAAAAATCACTGAGCTATACACCCCTAAAGGGTAAATTTTATGGTATGTGAATCTTTTTTTTTTTTTTTTTTTTTAATGCCAGTCCTGGGCCTTGGACTGAGGGCCCGAGCACTGTCCCTGGCTTCTCTTTGCTCAAGGCTAGCACTCTGCCACTTGAGCCACAGCGCCACTTCTGGCCGTTTTCTACATATGTGGTGCTGGGGAATCGAACCCAGGGCTTCATGTATACGAAGCAAGCACTCTTGCCACTAGGCCATATTCCCAGCCCTGGTATGTGAATCTTATTTCAATGTTAATGTTAAAAAAAAATAAAGCAGGGGGCTGGGAATATGGTCTAGTGGCAAGAGTGCTTGCCTCGTATACATGAGGCCCTGGGTTCGATTCCTCAGCACCACATATACAGAAAACGGCCAGAAGTGGCGCTGTGGCTCAAGTGGCAGAGTGCTAGCCTTGAGCAAAAAAGAAGCCAGGGACAGTGCTCAGGCCCTGAGTTCACAGCCTAGGACTGGCCAAAAAATAAATAAATAAATAAATAAATAAAATAAATAATAAAGCAGAATAAAGGCATATAAGGAAATTTATTGTTTTTGTTTGGGTAGGTCAGAAATGACTAGTATGAGGAGACCTGAACAATGTAAAGAAGCTACCCATGCAATTCTGGGGTGGGGGAGCATTCCAGAAGATAGGCTCTGAAGATAAGACAATGCCTGTTCTCAACAGCAAAGACTACAGTGGATGTGGCTAAGTACAATGAGCCACATTGGAGCAGATGGGCTACATTCTAATGGAAAATCACGGGGGTGAGGGGGGGTGGGGGGGGTGTACCAGCGTACATTTTAGAAGGCTCAGCTCCAGTGCTGGGTAGGTAAGAAACAGCAAGAGTGGATAGAGGGAGACCTAGAAGGCTACTGCAATAATCTAAGCAAGAGATGGCAAGATGGCTGGGAGTAATGCAGTGGTAAGAAATGGCTGGATTCAAGCTGGAAGGTGATGTCTCACACCTGCAACACTAGCTACTCAGGAGGCTGAGATCTGATGATCATGGTTCAAAGCAAGCCCAGGCAGAAAAGTCTGTGAGATTCCTCTCCAATTAACCACCAGAAAACAGAAGTAGAGCTGTAGTTCCAAGTTGTAGAGCACCAGCCTTGAGAAAAAAGAGCTCAGGGACAGCATCTAGGCCTGAGCTCAAGCCCCACAGCTGCCCCTCCCCCCCAAAAAAGAAAAGAAATGGTGGGATTTAAAAACATCAAAAGGATTTGCTAATGAATCTGATATGGGGAATGAAATAAAGAGGTATCAAGGATGACCCCAGGATTTTGTTCTGAATGAAGGAGTAAATGAAATGGCCTTTTATGAAGACCAAGCCTTAAGGAAAGAGTAGAGTGGGGGATCAAGTTTAGTACCATCTTAAATTTGAGGTGTCTAATAATTCAGGTGCATATGTAAGACTGTAACTCAATAAAATAGGCTGGAAGTACACATCTGAGAGCCGTAGCACATGTTGTCTGAAGCCACACAGATGACTCACCAAGGCAGAGAGTGAAGAGCCTGAGGCCTGAGCCTTTGGGCATGCTAGCATTTAGATGCTTGGAAACAAAAGATGTGTCACAATTTACGCTCTCTGTAAGATCAGCACATTTGATACTCCACCAGTTATTCCCCCAGATTAGATAAATGAAGACTTACTTTTAGATCACAGGTGTCTTCTCTCTGGATTTTAGCTCCTGGAGAGCAAATTTACTGACCTACCAAGTTCTCTCATATTATTTGTTTACAAAGAATGCTGCCTTAAGGATCTCAAATCAAATCTCTCCTAGGACCATATCAATAAAAGGACAATCCAAAAACATATAATTTGGCTTGGGACATCTTATTTTATCCTAGATTTGTATTCTCTATTTAAGCAATAGCAAAAGTAGGTGTGGAACTGTACATACAGTATACTTTCATTTGAATAATAGAACAATATATGTTGGTGGAAACAAAGCTTTTTGTTGTTGTCAGTCCTGGGGCTTTAACTTAGGGCCTGGGTGCTGTCCCTGAGCTTTTTTGCTCGACTAGCCACTACCATTTGAGCCATAGCTCCACTTCCAGCTTTTTAATTTTGGTAGTTTTTATTGGAGATAAAGATTACCTGGGCTGGTTTTGAACTATGATCCTCAAATCTCAGTCTCCTTAGTAGCTAGGACTGTAGGTGTAAGCCACCAGGTACTCGAGTTCTGTTTCTTTTTTTTTTTTAAGATAGGCTTTCACTATGCAGGCCAGGTTGGCTTTAATCAGGAATGCTGGGATTACAGGTGTGTATTACCATGCCCAGCTCTAAATAGGTGCACAATTAACACAGGACTACCTCACCTTTGTACTATTTGAATTATATTCCACTCCATGGACCAGCAGTCATTACTAAATGAAAATACAAAATTAAAATCTCATAGAGTCTCAAATGTCACTCATTCTATAAAACAGAATAGTGATAGTTATTAGCGTCAATAAACCAAGAGCTTTCTTTGAAGGGGAAACAGAAAAGCTTGTCAAAAGCTAATGGACACAAGACTTGGAAATAGCATTTCACAAGAGAAATGTATATAACCAACATTCAAAAAAATACCCTTCCAAGACACTAAACAAAAGTAAAGCCAAATCAAATGGGAGATTTAAATGTATGTAAAATGGAAATGCTCACATTCTACTGGTAAGAGTTGGTCTTTAACTTCCAGACAGACATATAAAAACCCTTAAAATATGCTCATGTATTGCTCACTCAGGAAATGCCACATCTAAAAACTGAGCCTGAAGAAATGATGGATCAAGTACAAAAATATATACATAATGACCTGGCAAGTGCAAAGAACTGAGTTCAAATTGTTGTCCAGTACCAAAAGAAGAAGAAGAAAAAAAAGCTGGACATCGTGGTTCATGCCTGTGATCAATCCCATCTACTTTGAAGCAGAGATCAGAAAAATTGAAGTTTGGGCCAGCCTGGGCAGAAAGTTCACAAGTCCCATTCTTTTTTTCAGTCCTGGGCCCTGGACTCAGGGCCTCAGGGAGCACTATCCCTCCTTTCTTTTTGCTCAAGGCCAGTATTCTGCCATTTGAGCCATGGCGCCACCTCTGGCCATTTTCTATATATGTGGTGCTGGGGAATCGAACCAAGGGCTTCATGTATAAGAGGCAAGCACTCTTGCCCCTAGGCCATATTCCCAGTCCCTCAAGACCCATTCTTAACTAATAAAAAGTTGGGCAAGGTAGCATGAACTGATCATCTTAGGTACCCAAACAACATAAACAGGACAAAGTCTAAACTGCCCATGGCATAAATGTGAGACGCTATTCAAAAAATAACAAAAGCCAAAAAGGGTTTAGGGCCCTAAGTGGTTGAGTAGCCTGGCTAGTGTTAAGGACCTGAGTTCAGACAAAAACAAAAGAAGAGTAAAGGAGAAAGACAGTACTTAGTTTTAATAGTGAGTCACAGGAGACAAGCCAATGCTCAACATTTATTAAACTGCTACATTCCTAAACAATATATTTAAGAGTACGAAAAATGTTCATAGTATATGGGAAGAAGAGAGTTTAAGAATTACATATAGATTCACACACCCAAGAACCCAGGAACCTGGGAAGATATACCAAAATGGTTAATATTATTTCTGGGAGCAGATTATAGGTGATTCTGGCTCCTCGCCGCCCCCTCCAGTCCTGGGGTTTGAACTCAGGGCCTAGGCACTGTCCCTGACCTGCTTTTGCTCAGGGTGGCACTCTACCACTGAGCCACAGCAGAACTCCTGGCTTTTTCTGTGTATGTGGTACTGAGGAATCGAACCCAGGCTTCATGCATGCTAGGCAAGCACTCTACCACTAAGCCACATTTCCTAGCCCTGGCTTTGTTTAGTTTCTACCAATTTTTTTTTTTTTTTTGGTAATAAAACATGAATTGAACTGTTTTATACTGGGAGAAAACAATAAATGGTGTTTGAGGTGGGGGAAAATACGGCAGATGCAAAAATCTAGTTATATATATTATTTTTTGTGCTGTTCTGAGGCTTGAACTCAGAGCCAGGGTCCTTCCTGTCCCTGAGCTTTTTTGCTCAAAGCTAGAGCTCTACCAATTGAGCCATAGCTCCACTTCTGACTTTTGGGTACTTAACTGGAGAGACTGGAGGGAAAAGTCTCACAGACATCCTGCCTGGGCTGGCTTTGATCTGGAATCTTCATATCTCAGCCTCCTGAGTAGCTATGATTACAGGCATGAACCACTGGTACAAGTCACTCTGTCTGTCTGTCTCTCTGCAATATTGGGATTTGAACTCAGGTCCTTGTGCTCACTTGGCTTCCTTTCTTAGCTAGTAGTACCCTAGCACTTGAGGCATGCCTCTGTAGCCATGCTCTTTTGCAGGTGATTTTGAATCTAGCAAGCTTTTCTGTCCAGACTAGCTTCACACTGAGATCCTCTAGATCGTAGCTTTCAGAGTAACTAAGATTATAGGCATGAGCTACTAGTGCCAGGCTCAAAGTATAGTTCTTCTAATTTAAAATTACTAAGAATCAAGGTACCAAAGAAAGGAGGGATGGAGGAGAATGATGAAAGGGGTGATATCAGTAATGAGGCACTGTACTTATAAGCTGATATAGTAACCCTTTGTGTAAGTGCTTAAAGATAATAAAAATATAATTAAAAAGAAAATCAAGGCACCTAAATCTATGTTTGAAAAAAGAAAAGATCTAGGAAGACTAATCTTGTAATAAAAATATGTATCAAATATAAAATAGGTAGAAATATTGCTTTATTGGGAAAATTCACATCCAAATTACTTTTAAAAAAAAGAGTCCTAACAGCATTCAAGAAAACACATATAGCTTCCACAGGAATAAGGACAAACAAAAGAGGGCGGATGAGTGCTCCAAATGATATTTCCTTGAAAACAAAAAGTAACATTTACTTATCTTCTTTTGATAAAAGTCAATTGTGTACATCATAAATAAGATTTTTCTTACTTTATAAGAAGGAAGAACTGAGATCTTGTTTTTGATGCATATTAAATACAAAATCCACCAAGATGAAGGAAAAAATCATTCTTCAATTCTCATGCAATAAAATCCAAAGGTCTGTTGAATCCACCTTTTCGATTCATGTACTGCCTATAGTAAGAAGAGAACATACATTGTTTATTTTTTAAAATATGGACCCCTCAATTAAAAAACTAACATATTTCAGGGGTTAAACCCAATGCTATCAGTAAAATGGCAAAGTCAAAGCCATGTGTGGTGAAACACACCTATAATCCCAGTTTGCTAGCCTGAGCTGTACTCGTGAGACTCTGTCTAGGAAAGAAACAATTCAAGGTTAGTATACATTAAGAGATATTTTTCCCTTCTGTTCCGATCCATCTCCCCATCTCTTTCCTTCCTTCTTTTCCTTTTGTGGTGGTAGAGATAGAACCAGGGCTTCACATATACCCAAAGCTCACATTTTATTTTTAAAATAGGCTGAAGCCTTTGGACTTCTTTAAAATCCAAGCTGTATTGAGCCAGGCACCAGCTAAGACCTAAAGGATCTTTGAAAGGCTAGGACCCAAAGGACAGAAGTTGGAGGCCAGACAACCAGAAAAGTCTTCAAGACCCTATCTCAAAAAATAACCAGAGCTGGGTGCCAGTGGCTCACGACTCCAATCCTAGTTACTCAGGAGGGTGAGATCTGAGGATCAAAGTTGATTTTTATCTCCTATTAACCATCAAATAGCTAGAAGTGAAACTATGGTTCAAGTGGTATAGCATTAGCCTTGAGCAAAAAACAAAAAAAGCTCAGCGACAGTGCAAATGGCCCTGAGTTTAAACCCCAGGACCAGCACACATGCACACACACAAACAACCCTTTGGCTGGAGGTGTGGCTCACACATTAGACCACCAGCCTAACAAATATGAATCCCTGAAGCCCTGTTCAAACTTCAGAGCTGCCAAAATTAAATAAGTAAAAAATAAGTTAATTAACTAATTTAATAGTAGATTGAAGCCAGGCTCTAGTGGCTCACTCCTATAACCCTAGCTACTCAGGAGGCTGCGATTTGAGGATTGCAATTCAAAGCTAGCTGGAGCAGGAAAGCCAGTGAGATGCTCATCTCCAACTAACTACCAAAAAGTCTTAAGTGGAGCAGTGACTTAAGTGTTAGAGTGCTATCCTTTACCTAGCTCAGGGATTGGCGCCCAGACCCTGAATTCAAGCCCCCAGACCAGCACCCAAAAAAAAAGGATTGTGCTGGTATTGTGGCTCACATCTGTAATCCTAGTTATTTAGGAGGTAGAGACCTGGAAAAAAAAAAATCACAATTTGAGGCCAACTCTAGGAAACAAGTTGCAGAGATCCCCATTTCCAATAATAAAACTGTGCATGGTTGTGTATGCCTGTCATTTTAGATACAGTGGGAAGCATAAAAAGAAAGACTGCAGGCCAGGTCAGGCTGGGCAGAAAGCAAAAAGGCCTGGAAGTATGGCCCAAGTGAAGCCTATCAAGTGTGAATTCCTGAGTTCTATTCCAAGTATAGGCCAGACTATAACTCAGTTGAAAAATCTTTATTTTAGGTAACACTAAATACCTTATCTAAAGAAATAGACTGGCTGAGAAGCCCTGGGTTCGATTCCTCAGCACCATATAAATAGAAAAACCCAGAAATGGCGCTGGGGCTCAAGTGGTAGAGTGCTATCCTTGAGTAAAGACAAGCCAGGGACAGTGCTCAGGCCCTGAGTTCAAGCCCAGGACTGGTTCCAAAATAGGTGCCGTCAAACAAATTCAATTGTACCTTCTAATTATTCACCTGTAAGATTTTATTTGAAGGTAAATTACATAAAAGGCTATCTGTGATGATTCTAGTACCTTAGTTCAGAGCCTCAAATCCCATTACTTATAGTCTACAGTAACTGGAATATTAATGTTTTATCTGTAATAAAGGTAAGAGAAAAAGGCAATGTTTGAACATGTCTTGCCTTTTTTTGAGGGGGGGGGGCAGTCCTGGGGCTTGAACTCAGTGTCTGGGAGCTGTCCCTAAGCCTCTTTGTGCTCAAGACTAGTGCTCTACCACTTGAGCCCCAGTGCAACTTCCATCTTTTTCTGAGTAGTTTTGCATATCAGAGTCTAACAGACTTTCCTGCCCGGACTGGCTTCGAACTGCAATCCTCAGGTCCCAGCCTCCTCAGTAGCTAGGATTACAAGCATGAGCCACCAGCGCCTGGCTCTTGCCTTTTTAATTTATTAAGAATTCAGTGAGGGGGCTGGGAATGTAGCTTAGTGGTAGAGTGCTTGCCTAGCATGCTCAAGGCCCTAGGTTCGATTCCTTGGTACAACATAAATAAAAAGTAAATAAAATTAGTTTAAAAAAAGAATTCAGCAAGGCCAGGTGCCAGGGGCTCATGCCTGTGCAAGGCCCTAGGTTTGATTCCTTGGTACTACATAAACAAAAAGTAAATAAAATTAGTTAAAAAAGAAAAAGAAGCTGGGGATATAGCCTAGTGGCAAGAGTGCCTGCCTCGGATACACGAGGCCCTAGGTTCGATTCCCCAGCACCACATATACAGAAAACGGCCAGAAGCGGCGCTGTGGCTCAAGTGGCAGAGTGCTAGCCTTGAGCGGGAAGAAGCCAGGGACAGTGCTCAGGCCCTGAGTCCAAGGCCCAGGACTGGCCAAAAAAAAAAAAAAAAAAAAAAAAAAAAATCAATAAATAAACCTTAAAAAAAAAAAAAAAGAAAGAAAAAGAATTCAGCAAGGCTAGGTGCCAGTGGCTCACACCTATAATCCTAGCTACTCAAAAGAGGCTGAGATCTGAGGAGCACAGTTCAAAGCCAGCCCAGTTCAAAGCCAGCCTGGGCAGAAAAGTCCCCATGAGACTCTTATCTCCATTAAACCACTAAAAAAAAAAAAAAAAAAAAAAAAAAATCCCTGGAAGTAACACTGTGGTTCAAGTGGTAGAGCACTAGCTTTGAGCACAAAGAGACTCAGGGACAGCACCTAGGCCCTGAGTTCAAGCCCCACAACCAGGGAGGGAAAAAAAAATCAGTGAGATTCCAAGTGTGAATTGATTTATTCCAAATCTATAATACAAATAAAAAACAGAAGATTATATTTACAATTGAGATCTTTACATAATCAATCTAGGTAAAGTTGAGAAGGGATCTATTTCAAATCTGTAATTATAGGGGTCTGGGGATATGGCCTAGTGGCAAGAGAGCTTGCCTCGTATACATGAGGCCCTGGGTTCGATTCCCCAGCACCACATATACAGAAAACAGCCAGAAGTGGCGCTGTGGCTCAAGTGGCAGAGTGCTAGCCTTGAGCAAAAGGAAGCCAGGGACAGTGCTCAGGCCCTGAGTTCAAGCCCCAGGACTGGCCAAAAAAAAATAAATAAAAAATCTGTAATTATAAGAGAAATCAAAATTTGACAGACCAGGTCACTGCTTGCTTGCTTACTCATGAGACATGGTCTTACTATATTGCCCAAACTGCCTTGAACTCTCAATCCTACCTAAACCTCCAGAATGCTGGAATTATAGGAATGAACGGCCATATCTGGCCTGAGGTTCTGCTTTTCTTTTACTACCTATATCTAAAACATTTAAACCAACTATCTTCTAAATACTATTTGCTCACATGTAAACTGGAAAATAATTTTAACACACCAGTAAAAGGAGGATAATACCTCATTAAAACAAGAAACGGGGGCTGGGAATGTAGCTTAGTGGTAGAGTGCTTACCTAGCATTCATGAAGCACTGGGTTGGATTACTCAGCACCACATAAACAGGAAAAGCCAGAAGTGGTGCTAGTGCTGTGGCTCAAGTGGTAGAGCGCTAGCCTTGAGCAAAAGAAGCTCAGGGACAGTGCCCAGGCCCTGAGTTCAAGCCCCAGGACTGGCAAAAAAGAAAAAGGAAACGGTATGGAAAACTGCTAGATTTCTTAAACAAACATGATTACTGCAAAATAAAACTGTCTTCTAAATATAAAATTTCACTTAAATTCATGTATAATAATGAGGGCCACACATACCTATACTTCCTCTTCTGAGACACATTTATGGCATAGGCATTTACAGAACCATCTACCTTCTTCCCCTGGAGAAAACAACACATAGAAAAATAGTAAGTACACACTAAGTGCTTGGATCAAAGAGGTGTATCACTTGGACACACAAGGCAAGAAACACTTAAAAAAGATAGCCCAATGAAGGCGAAGAGCTGTCTGATCTCTTTAACTCCAACATTGCAACTGATCACATTTCTGTAATACATAAATAACATAATCAAATTAATAAACATTCATGGTACATGTATTATGTACAAACCATGCTGGGAACAAGGGTAGCAGATTCTAACCTTTTTGGTTAAAGAATCCTTTGAAATACATTAAAGTTGTGAACATTATCTCCAGAAAACTTCACATTTCCATAAAATTCAATCTTAGCTCAAATATTCTCAAATCATAACTGGAATGGTTTTCCACATATCTAAATCCCATTTCTTGCATAAATGACTGGTGAATTTATATTTGAATCAGGAATCAGAATATAGATTAATAAACATTAAGGTCAGGTTGTTATATCTTAGACTTTCTAAATGTGGCACATACCTTTTTTATTCTTTTACAATCTTTTGATCCAGCCATATCTGCTTGCCCCATCTGTTCCTCATGCCTGATTTACTTTCCCTGCTCTCACCCAATCTTTAAGTATCTAGTCATTGTCCACTGTACAAGAATTAATTCAAAAGACTCACTGTTGCCGAGTTGCCAAGCACTGGTGGCTCATGCCTATAATCCTAACTTCTAAGGAGGTTGAGATATGAGGATCACAGTTCAAAGCCAGCCCTGGCAAGAAAGTCTGTGAGACTCTATCTCCAATAAACTACTCAGAAAAAGCTGGAAGTGGCACTGTGGCTCAAATGGTAGGGTGCTAGCCTTGAGCATAAAGAGGCTCAGGGACAGCGCCCAGGCCCAGAGTTTAAGCCCCAGGACCAACAATTTAAAAAAAGTGTCCAGGGCTGGGGATATAGCCTAGTGGCAAGAGTGCCTGCCTCGGATACACGAGGCCCTAGGTTCGATTCCCCAGCACCACATATACAGAAAACGGCCAGAAGCGGCGCTGTGACTCAAGTGGCAGAGTGCTAGCCTTGAGCGGGAAGAAGCCAGGGACAGTGCTCAGGCCCTGAGTCCAAGGCCCAGGACTGGCCAAAAAAAAAAAAAAAAGTGTCCAGGAAGTACTTTCTTTTCTAACTCGTAAAGAATGTTAACTGTGATTTCCTCAAAGTACCTTACATTTTCTACAATATTTTATTGTGATGAATATCATGCCAGAAATAAGAAAGTACTTCCCATAAGTTCCCGCCCTATTATTCTAATAATAAAAAAAACTATAATTGCTTTAATGTGAAGATATTTCTATTCAACCAACATAAAGCCACCTCATGTACATTCTTTGGAAAAAACAAGATTTTTGTGTATTGAAGAAAAAAAGTTGATCCACAGGCATTAAATTTCAAAATGGGGTTCACATAACCACTCCACAAACAAGTGCTCACTCTTAATTTTCTCATCTCAAAAAAATTGTGTCAGCTGGGAATAGGCCTAGTGGCAAGAATGCTTGTCTCATATACACGAAGCACTGGTTTTGATTCCTCAGCACCACATATATAGAAAATGGCCAGAAGTGGCACTGTGGCTCAAGTGGTGCTAGTGCTAGTCTTGAGCAAAAATAAGCCAGGGACAGTGCTCAGGCCCTGAGTTTAAGACCCAGGACTGGGGGGAAAAAAGTCTCAGCACTTCTTTTAAATTATACACTGTTATTTTAAAACACATATGCCTTACACTACATTGGTTACAAAACTCTTACAGCACCCAATATTACCCATTAACATCTTAGTAAATACAGGATCAGGGAAAGTCAATGTGTGTCAGTGTCTGTGTGTTTTTGTACTGGGGTTTGAACTTAGGGCCAACTGCATGCTAAGCCAATGTTCTACCACTTAAGCCAGACTTCTGGCCCTTTTTGCTTTAGTTATTTTTCTAATATAGTCTCACATTTATGACCATTCAGCTTGGACTGCTTCCCTAACAGCTATGATGACAAGTACACACCCAGATGTTATTGGTTGAAATGAAGTCTGGCTAAATTTTTTCCCAGTCTAGCATCAAACCTTGATCATCCTAATCTCTGGCTCCCAAATAGGCAAGTGTGTTGCAACTAGTCAGAAGTGGATTATTTTCATAATTTAAAGAACAAACAAACTCAATTTCCACTGATGAGGTTAGATGGAAAAACTTAAGTTCTAGAAAATAAAATTTTAAAATAATTATTTCTTTCCACACAATCTCTTCTCCCCATCTTTCCTCCTTCTCTCCTTCCATTTCTTCTCTCCATATCCCTCAATCTCTCTCCCTTCTCTCCATCTTCCTATCTCTCCATTTTATCCCTTTCTCCCATCCCTCTCCTATTTACAACCCCTCCTTCTTCCCTCCTACTCTCCTAAGTCTCTGTATTATGATGAGGGCTAGACAGAATTCTCTCCAAATCTGTCCCCATCCCCCTATGAACTATGAGACACTCTGCAGCTGCCTAATGTCATCTTTACCTGGCAGCTGACTTTTGCCATTTCTACTAGCTCCCTTTCCTTCAATCCTGCTATCACATTATCGCATCACCCAGGCCCCCCAGCCTGGGCAGCACTGACTCCCACATCACTGGCTCTCGGGTGGCTCTCTATTCTCCCGTGTCATCTTCCACTTGTATCACTTCCCTACTTCCAATCTAAACTATCCTCTCATCAGTCCTTCATGCTGTCTTCTTTCTAAGATATACACAAAAGTTTGTCACTCCTTTGTTAAAAAAGATCCTCGTTTCTGGGTGACACTAAGCATTGTACTCATAACCTGACTGATGAAGTTGTAATGCCTTTGTACAATTAACTGAGGTCAGCTTGGGCTACACTGACCCTGTCTCAAAAATAAATGAATGGAATCTGGAAACCAGTGGCTCATGCCTGTAATCCTAGCCACTCAGGAGGCTAAGAGCTGAGGGTTGTAGTTCAAAGCCAGCCTGAGCAGGAAAGAGACTCTTATTTCTAATAAACTACCAAAAAAAAGCCAAAAGTAGAGCTGTGGCTCAAGTGAGCAGAAAACAACTCAGGGTCAAGGCCTAGATCCTGAGTTCAAGCCTCAGGACTGGCAAAAATGAATGAATGAATGAATAAATAAATAAAAACCCCTTGCTGCCTCTCCTCAACATCTAAATTCCTTAGCATGACTAAGGGCATCAAAAGCCCTGCAAGACTTGCTTTCTACCTCCATTGGTAGCCTCAGTCACAGTCATCAGCCTAGAAGCACCCTTTTGCCAATTACCAAATTTGGAATTCCTACTATACCCCATGTTTGTTCAGACCCAAACAGCACTCTATTTTAAATCTTCCTTTTCATCATTTCATCACCTCTACCCACCCTTTAAGATCTAATTCACACATCCTCTCTTGCAAACAAACATTCCCTGAATTCAATGGCAACTCAGTGTTTCCTCTGTTGTGCTAAGTCTCCTAAAAAGTTACTGGCTTATAATCAAATAAAACTGCAGCAGTGGGAGAAGTTACAAGTGACAGTAAATACACACACAGAAAAATATGACAGACATAATAAATTTGGATCAGAATGTTTAATTAGTTGCCTGTTTTACTTACTTTTGTGGAGTCAAAAGAAGCAAACCCCATTAACTTCATCATTTCTATCTCTTCCTCCGTTTTTCCCTCTAAGTCTTCTTCTACAAATATAAATGATCAAATTACTAAGATATTTCACCTTATCAGCAGAGAACATATAAAAAGAAATCTAAAGCAGTGTGCTAGTGGCTGATGCCTATAATTCCTAGCTACTCCAGGGGCTGAGAAGGATCATGGTTCAAAGCCAACCTAAGCAGGAAAAATTTGTGAGCTTCTTTACTCCAATTAACTACTAGAAAACTGGAAGTGAAGCTGTGGCTCATAGTGGTAGAGCACTAGCCTTGAGCAAAAAGAGGTCGGGAAAAGAACCCAGGCACTGAGTTCAAGCCCTATGACCAATCAAAAAAAGATGCAATAAAGAGACTATGCATTCTGTGAACCTGGGGCAGGACTACCTTCACAAGATGTTATACTATCTACTTAATTGTGAAGACACTTCCAAACAGATTTTTCTCTAGTGGGCAGATGTTCCACTTGGTGGACATGGTCACTTGTCCTCAGTAAAGCTAATTCTAAGGCAATTCATGAGAATGCAACAAGCCCTCTTCTCTAATTTTCCAAGCAAATCAAGATGTTCTAGATGATTCTGGTCACAAATGCCTGAAGGACTGGGTTAGAGAAGAATGCAAAAGAAAAAAGTGCCACTCAAGAGGATATATGATTACTCAAGATGATTTAAAGCTAAAGAAACTAGAAAAATAATTTCCTTTAGCAAAAATCTTAACTATAAGTATTCTGAAGAATTCCCGTTTTTTTTTGTTTGTTTTTTCTGGTTTGTTTTTTTTTTGCCATTCCTGGGGCTTGAACTCAGGGCCTGGGCTCTGTCTGTGAGTTTCTTTTGCTCAAGGCTAGCATTCTGCCTCTTGAGCCACTGCTGGCTTTTTCTGTGTATCTTGTAAGAAAAAAGAAAGAAAAAAGTTTTCTTACATTTTTTACTATCTTCCTAGATTAGATCAGAAGCACTAGATAAGCAGCAATTCATCAAGGTACAATTAAAGCAAAACCTCAAAACTATATGCAATGAATATTATAAAAAGCTTAATAATCAAATGTTGAAAATTACACTTTTATACTTTGATCATGACTAAAGTTATCTAAACAAGGTCATTTAACTAATAATATTACCAGTAATCTGACGTTCTTTACTCTTTGTTTCTTTTGTTTCTTTCTTTTCCTCATCTCTTCTTTCTTTCAGTCGAGAAGGGGAAGGAGATGTGGATCGATGTCGTCTTGGGGATCTAGTATTTATAAGTAAAGATGTTAGAAACTCACATATGCATTCAGGGAGCTGCCATAGGAGGATCCCAAGTTGGAGGCCAGCCTGGGCTGTGTAGTAAGATGCGGTCTCAAAGAAAAACAAACAGGAAAATCTGCCAATCAGTGCTGATACACATAAGCTCCTGAGAGAAGGCTAAACAAAGGCAGGCTCCAGAGAACCTAGAGTGCAATCTTCATCACAGGTGAGGACCAACATCTGTCCAGCCCCAAACTGTTAAGAAAACAATAAAAAGCATGGCTAGGACTAGAAAGCTTTTTGTGAAGCAGAAAAATTGATTAACAATACTCAATCCCCCCCAAAATCAACTTATAAAAACCACTGATGCTTATGAAGAAATAATTCATGGGATTGGGGAAGATAGGGGAAGAAGGATGGAACGAGTAACATTAATCAAGATGTACTCACAAAAATTTTGTTAATTAAATAAGTTTTGGGGACTGGGAATGTGGCTTAGTGGTAGAGTGATTGCCTAACATGCATGAAGCCCTAAGTTCGATTCCTCAGTACCACATAAACAGAAAAAGCTGAAGTGTTGCTGTAGCTCAAGTGGTAGAACACACACACACACACATACAAAAGGAACAGCATCAAATTACAATAAACAAAAGAAAAACCTTTTGTACAACTACTAAAATACAGCAAAAATTAATTTTTTTTAAAGAAAAAACCCATTTCTAAAATTGTTCCTCTTTTTTTTTGGGCCAGTCCTGGGCTTGGACTCAGGGCCTGAGCACTGTCCCTGGCTTCTTTTTGCTCAAGGCTAGCACTCTGTCACTTGAGCCACAGCGCCACTTCTGGCCATTTTCTACATATGTGGTGCTGGGGAATCGAACCCAGGGCTTCATGTATACAGGCAAGCACTCTTGCCACTAGGCCATATTCCCAGCCCTCTAAAATTGTTTCTAAAACTATTTTTTTTCTTTTTTGTCAGTTATGGGGCTTGAACTCAAGACCTGGACACTGTTCCTGAGCTTTTTTGCTGAAGAACAGTACTCAACCACTTTGAGCCATAGTACCACTTCTGGTTTCCTAGGAGTTAGTTGGAGATAAGTATTTCATGGGTTTTCCTGCCTGGGCTGGCTCTGACCCACAATTCTCAGAGCTCAGCCTCCTGAGTAGCTAAGATTAGAGCTGTGAGCCACTGGTGCTCAGCCAAAAACATTATTGCTATTATTTTTTTTGGGGGGGGCAGTCAAGGGGCTTGAACTCAGGGCCTGGGCACTAACCCTGAGCTGCTTTTGTTCAGGGTAGCACTCTACCACTTGAGCCACAGTGCCACTTCCAACTTTTTTGGTTAGTGTGGTACTAAGGAATCAAACCCAGGGTTTCAAGCGTGCTAGACAAGCACTCTACCACTAAGCCACATTCCCAGTCCCCAAAACTTATTTAATTAAAAAAAATTTTTGTGTGTGTAGAGAAATAGTGGGCTTTGAACTCAAGCCATGTCCCCAGTCCTTTTTTACTTTATTTTTCAGATAGGATCTCCAGCCTTTGTCTTGAGCTGGCCTCATACTGAGCCTCTCCTACCTATCCCTCCCTCATAACTGAGATTACAGATGCTTGTAACCATACCTACCTTTTATTTGTTGAGATGAAGTCTCCAACTAATTTTCCAACTGATATTCCTGGCTTCAGTTTTAAGAATAATTGGGATTATAGCTGTGAGCCACTGAACCCAGCCTAAGATCTCCCATTTTTAATGACAGACTTCCATAAATTATTATGAAGTTAAAAATCAACAGAAATTTAAAATACTTATTCTTGTCAAGCATCACACATTTTTACCCATTATTTTTCATTTACTCCTCAAGACAACTTTATCATGTACAGTATAATTAATCTCTTTCTAAAGGGTAAGGTTAACTTTAATGGGATTGTCAAGCACTGTTTTTGTGAGCACAGCTACTTGGGGCTGAAATTTGAGGACTGCAGCCTCAAGCCAGCCCAGGCAGAAAGTCCATGAGACTCTGACCTTCAATAAATCAGCAAAAGGTCAGAGTGTGGCTCAAATGGTAGAATGCCAGGCTAAAGGGAACTCAAAGCTCTGAGTTCAAGTGGAACAAAAAAGAAAAAAAAATTAGGATGAATCCTCTCTGATTCACAAAACTATAGATGACCAGGCTCTTGGTAGCTTTGTGGTAAAGCTTTGGTCTCTGTCCTCACCTGGAGCGCCTTCGGTGTGGGGACCTCGAACGGCTTCTTCTTCTATCTCTCTCCCGAGAACGCGACCTTTCTCGGCGCCGACGTTCCCTCTCCCGGGATGTGGACCTCGACCGCCTACGTTCTAATAATACAAATACACACAAAGCATAGAGTCAATAAGTACCTTTAAAAAAATGTACAGCTGTGCCAACAGAAACACAGTGCAAGCCATTTGTGGCTCAATGAAAAATCACGATAAAAAATTTTAAACACAAAATAACCGGCCATTACTCAGGAGTACTACTGCAATCTGAGATCTCAGTTCGAAGTCAAAGGCAGGAAAAGTCCTTGAGACTCTTGAGTTCACCACCAACAAGCCAGAGTAGCTATGGCTCAAGTGGTACAGTGTTAGCCTTGGGGGTGAGGGGACCTAGACACAGAACCGAGGCCCTGAGTTCAAGCCTCTGGCACAGAAAAAAATACAGTACCAAAAAAAAGAGAAAATCACAATGAAAAGCAACACAAATTTTGAACAGTTTATCCAAACTTAACATCTGAAAAGCAGGTAATTATAAAAGGTTACTAAGAAGATACTTTTCCATAGGAAATTCAGTGTCTGTCTAGAGTCACACTTCTCAGATCGGATTAGCCACACTTCAAGTGTTCTAGAACTCGGTCAAAAACAAAAAAAGAATACCCACTAGTTGAGGACGACTCAAACGAACCAAGAACAGCACCAAGGCTCTAAGTTGTAACTGAAGCCGGGCTTATGGGGCAGACCGGCGGTACTGCCCCCTGGGCTCAGAATTCTGAATACTGATTTCAGAAACCGGGCAGGGCACTTATTGGTCACCTATGGGGAGGGGCACGAATCCCCCAGGCCGTGTTTCCGGGTAGGGCCGGTCACCCCTAACGACCGCGGGAACTCGATCCCGAGGCTGGTCACCTAGAAACTACGTGAAGAACTGAGGGCCAATTCTAAACCCACCCGCCACGAGCACGGCGGCGGCTGCCGGAGAGGGACGAATTCGGCGGGAAAACCAAAATCAAACCAGAGTCCCGAAACCAGAGGGTGAGGGGCGGCGGCAGGGCCCAGGCCCCGCTCCTCGCGCTCTCCCCGGGAAGCAAGCACAGCCTCCGCTCCGTCGCCCGGGTGCTGAGGAAAATGCGGGGAGCGGGGACGCGCTCCCACCCTCGCTCCACGCCTTCGCCGGGGGACCGGACTCACCCCTTCGCGGGGAGCGGCTACGACTGCGACCCATCCGGAGTCCCACCGTGCGTCGGAACGCCCCGGAAACGGCGGTGCGACGACTTCCGGGGAGGAGGGTCCTGAGCTTCAACCGCCGGCTGGAAAATGTGGTGTTGAGTCGCAAGGGTTCCGGTGCCTAAAGGATCCAGGCCCGGCCAGCCCAGGTGTCTTGCAGCCCAGGCCTGCATGCTGTGGCCTCTCATTCTTCAGACCCTTGTAGGAGCCATTTGTTGGCCTATCTGTTCCTTCCTCTTTCGGCTGCCACTCCTTCATATTCTTTGCCTAACGAACTCATTAAAATGTGCTATTTGAGCTAGGTGCTGATGGCTCACGAATGTAATCCTACTTAGGAGACTGAGATCTGAGGATCAAGGCTCTGTAAGGTCCAACCCCACCCCCACCCGGGGCTCCATGCAGATGCCCCTCACCTGTTAAGTCTGTGCCCAGTACCTCAGTTACCTAGGTAACTGGCACACCTGGAGGCAGTTACCTGCTCCTTCTCTGAGCTCACATCCAATCGCCTGGCCATATCTCAAGCCTTTTCCTATATAATCCTGCTCAACACAAGTCTCTGCTCTCTTTCCTTTTCTCTTTCTCTTCTTCCTTACCCTCTGTCTCCCCATGCCTCCATCTTGTGTGAGCTGGCAGTTTGCTTTCCCCCAGTAAATTTTTCTCTGCCTGAACCATGTGGTGAGTTTCCTTTCCTGAGAACCTTACAGGTTCGAAGCCAGCTTGAGCAGGAAAGCCTATGAAACTCATATCTCCAATTAAATACCAAAAAAGTCAAGTGGCTCAACTAGTAGAGAGCTAGCCTTGAGTTTTAAAAAAAAAAAAAAACCTCAGGGACAGTGCCCAGGCCCTGAGTTCAAGCCCTAGGAGAGGGGTAACAAAGTACTATTTCATTTCTGATAGTGGTGTCTGGAGAATTTAATGCCAGCAAA
Organism: Perognathus longimembris pacificus; assembly: GCF_023159225.1. Classification (NCBI taxonomy): domain Eukaryota; kingdom Metazoa; phylum Chordata; class Mammalia; order Rodentia; family Heteromyidae; genus Perognathus; species Perognathus longimembris. Next base: position 24,640,389 of record NC_063168.1, on the reverse strand, counting down.
GGGACTGGCAAGACCCCTTCCCACAAGAGAGAAGTGAGAAGCAGTGTGGTCTATTGTCTGGCATGACATATATAACCTAGGAGATCTTAGAGGCATGGACCTCAGTGTGGACATGCAGACCAGGGGCTTCATCATGGCAGGCTATGATTTATGGCTGCTGTCAAATGGTAGATAAGGGGTCCTGCAACTGCCCAGGCCTGAAGGTGACACTAAGGGGATCTTGTCGCCTTATATGGTCATAATTGCCCTAAAGTAATGCCATCTCAAGGAAAAGGTGGTGGAGGCTGATTATTTACTGCCCTTACTAGACGGGCCTAGTGTTGCTTAGGAAAGGAGCATGCTAAAGCTATGGGAGAGGAGGCTATCAGGCTTACAAGGTTGAAAACCTTCCCACTAGTTGCAATTTATTAGATCCATACATTCAAATGTGGCCTCTAACATGTTATTCAAATTAAAATTAGTATTAAAGTACTAATTTCCAGACCAACTTTCTAGAAAGGTATTGCTGTAACATTGAGAATTTCCACAAGGAGGCCTACTCCCTGGCAGATGTGGAAAAAAGAGGATTAATGGGTGGGGGTGAGGAGTGTTTTCAAGGCTCCAGGGGGAATATTTTGGGATATTACTGGAGAAACATACTACTGGTTGATGGAAAACATTGTTCATAGGGAAGATGGAAATTGTAGTAAGCCAAAGGACTGTGTGTAAGTGGTTAGAGAAATAGTGGGTGAAGGTGGCTGAAAGCAAAGCACATTTACTGTCCTTACCTTTTCTCCTTCCCTCTATTCCTTCCTTCCTTCTTCTCTTTTTCCACCCCCCCCCCCACCCAGGGAGGGGGTGATGAATAAGAGTGTGGGGCTGCGTTATCTGATTTTAAAAAAAGTCAAGAAAACCCTCTAAGACTTTCAAGAATGGTTGGAAGTTAGGCTGGAGGTTAATACACACACACACATTTCTGAATGTATAGTATTCTGTAGGATGGACATTATACTACTTGGGTACTAGGATGAAAAGATAAATGCTGTGGTCTCTACTTCAATTAGCTTACAATATAGTTGTGGAGTCAGGCAGATGACGAAACATTTTCACTATAATGTACTAAGATAGGTATGTAGAGAGTACTATGGAAGCATAAAAGGACATTTAGCCTAAGAGTGCTAAATTTCTAAGAGCATTCTAAGTGCTTCCTGGAATAATAATGTACCTAACATCTACTGTGGTATTTCCAGGCACTATTATAATGTAAAAATAAATGTGGGGCTGGGAATATGGCCTAGTGGCAAGAGTGCTTGCCTTGTATACATGAAGCCCTGGGTTCGATTCCTCAGCACCACATATATAGAAAATGGCCAGAAGTGGCACTGTGGCTCAAGTGGCAGAGTGCTAGCCTTGAGCAAAAAGCCAGGGACTGTGCTCAGGCCCTGAGTCCAAGCTCCAGGACTGGCAAAAAACAAAGTAAGAATGACATCTAGATATCTGACTTGCACTACTGGGCAGCAAACACCATCATTTTTGCAAGGAGGCATCCTAGAGAAATCCTGAGGAAAGCAGATATGTGAATGCTGCCCATTAGCACATTAACTTGAGATGTCATTTTAGACATCTGGAAGATGGCAGCTCTATACCGAGTTGGAAGGGAGATCTGGGCTGGAGGTAGAGGAAAAGGAATAATCAGAATTAGAAGTTGCTTTGGTTTCAGGAAAGCACATGCAATTACGCAACACAGGCTATGGAAATGAAAAGGTGTGGAGAGGGCCAGAGGAGGAACTGCCAAACTAGAGCAAGGTATGGCGCAGAAATAGAAAAAGAGTTCATGAAATGTCAGACAAGTTTGAGAGGCTGCTTCTGTTTAGTTTTGCTTTTGAAGCTGAAACAAAAAAAATTGAGTTTCAGGCTAGCCTGGGTTACATCGTGAGACCCTGTGTCAAAAACAAAACACCCAAACTCAAAAGCTAATGACCACCACTGTTTTAAATGTTAACATTTCAAGCCAAACCCAAGTTTTTTTTTTTTAAAGGAAAGGTTGAAGCAGCTTTGTAAGGTGTCTATAACACATGCCCTATTGAAAGAACATAACAAAAGGATACTGGGAAATGACATCAACAGAGGCCCCAGAGGGCTTACATTAAGTCACAGAGAAATAGTAAATCCCGTGTCATCTAAGAGTGCATAATTAGTTCAACCTTCACCAACAGGGGTGCACTATAAGGAACGAGTATGTAATTATTTCCATTTAAGTAACATTTCTATTGATTTTTAGAATATATATTGTTGTCATTATATGTAACCATATATTATTGACTATTGGGAAGTTTTTTTTTTCTTCTGATATTGAGGTTTAAACCCAGAGTTTTGAACTTAATCATCTGGCACTCTATGACTTGAGCCCTGCCTCTAATGTGGCTTTTTGCAGTTAATTGAAGATGGAGGCTCACAGACCTTAGTCAAGGCTGACTCTGAACTCTGACCCTTTGGCTCTCACCCTCCCAAGTAGCTGGCATTATAGGCATGAGACATCAGTACCTAGCAAGGGAAGCTTTTTTTTTTGGCCAGTCCTGGGCCTTGCCTTGAACTCAGGGCCTGAGCACTGTCCCTGGCTTCCTTTTGCTCCCAAGTAGCTGGCATTATAGGCATGAGACATCAGTACCTAGCAAGGGAAGCTTTTTTTTTTGGCCAGTCCTGGGCCTTGCCTTGAACTCAGGGCCTGAGCACTGTCCCTGGCTTCCTTTTGCTCAAGGCTAGCACTCTAGCTCTAGCACTCTAGTGGCCACAGTGCCACTTCTGGCCATTTTCCATATATGTGGTGCTGGGGAATGGAACAGAGGGCTTCATGTATACGAGGCAAGCTCTCTTGCCACTAGGCCATATTCCCAGCCCCAATGCAAGCATTTTTTTTTTTTTTTTTTTTTGGCCAGTCCTGGGCCTTGGACTCAGGGCCTGAGCACTGTCCCTGGCTTCTTCCCGCTCAAGGCTAGCACTCTGCCACTTGAGCCACAGCGCCGCTTCTGGCCGTTTTCTGTATATGTGGTGCTGGGGAATCGAACCTAGGGCCTCATGTATCCGAGGCAGGCACTCTTGCCACTAGGCTATATCCCCAGCCCCAACGCAAGCATTTTTAAGAAGCATATTCTGAAAAAAAAAAAAAGAAGCATATTCTGTATGTTCATAGGACTAATAGGACAGCTTTGTACTGCACAGTTGATGCAAGGCAGACACAGCAGGACTAATGGGAAAATTTCCGTTTCTCAGAATGCTAAATACCTAAACATTTAGGGGGGAGGGGAAGACCCCCTCAGATGTGTCTTGACTACAAAAGAATTTTTACTTGTTTAAAGTACTGAAAGACCCTAAGATGTTCTCTCTCTCCATTTCTTTAAAATGTCATTTTGGCCAACATAACTTCGCCAGTGTTTAGCCAGGCTCTAGAATCCAGGATGAAGCCCAGTCTTATCTTGGGGGGGGAGGGGAGGAGGAGGAGGAGGAAGAAAGAGGGAAGAAAAAGAGGAGAAAAAGAAGAGGAAGAGGAAGAGGAGGAGGAAGAGAAAGAGGAGGAGGAGGAGGAGGAAAAAGAGGAAGAGGAGGAGGAGGAGGAAGAGGAAGAAGAGGAAGAGGAAGAGGAAGGAGAAGGAGAAGGAGAAGGAAGAAGAAGAAGAAGAAGAAGAAGAAGAAGAAGAAGAAGAAGAAGAAGAAGAAGAAGAAGAAGAAGAAGAAGACGAAGACGACGACGACGACGACGACTTAAGCAGATTTTATTTTGGTTTTCTTTTAGTATATTTTGGGCAAAAAAGACTTAGCTTTTATTTTAGAGAGGGTATTTTTGTTGAAAAATGATTAAAATAACAGAAAGATGATAAAATGTTATTCGATGATGTGGGGAAAGGGAAAAGAAGAAAAGGAATGCAAGGTGGTAGGGGGCAGATCCAGTTTGTCCCATCAAAACTCAGGATGATGTTTGATTGCTCCAATGATAATGTTGGGAGGTGTGGCTTGTTGGCAGTGACTAGGTTGTTGGGTGACATCAATGCCTTTAGCTAGGGAAGGAATGCTTGCTCTCTCACAGGGTTGTACTTGTTACAGAGTAGACTGTAACAGAGCAGGGCCACCTGCCCCTCAGGGTTTGTCTCTCCCACAAACACTCCTTACCTTTCTCATACCCACCCAGAGCAGAAGCAGCAGGACGCCGCCATAAGTGCTACCCTCTTGGACTTCCAAGTTACCAGAACTATGAGTCCAAACAAATTTCTTTATTAAAAATAAAAACAAAAGGAAAGGTTAAGGTACATTTATAATTCAGTATAAAACTTTACAGCATATTCTTTTAGGATCTTTTTACAGATAAAAACAATTACAAATGGATATTGTTTTCTAGCTCTAGAAATGCAAAAACCAAGAACCTCCTTTCCCATCCCCTCTCCTCAAAACAAACACAACACCATCTGGTTAGAGGCTGGAAGGCAAGAGCTGATGAACACGAAAACGGCTGTATACAGCTGGGCATGGGGGCTCATGCTGTAATCCTATTCAGGAGGCTGAGATCTGAGAATCACAGTTCCAAGCCAGCCCAGGCAATAAAGTCCACAAGACTCTTATCTCCAATAAACTTAGAAAAAGCTAGAAATGGCGTTGTGGCTCAGGGACAGTGGCTAGGCTCTGAGACTTCAAGCTCCAGGACCAGCAAAAAGAAAAAAGAAAAAACATTTTATGCAGCAGCTATGTGATTCTCCACCTGACACTATTAACACTTAACGGAAAGTATTCCTACTGAAAAGAGCAGTAGACAAATGCAAAGATCTGAAAGGAAACAAAAGCAGATTCTTTACTAGCAAGGTAAAGCATATCAGGTAAAGTACTAGCTGACAAATAGAACTAGTAGGCAGGAATTATATGTGGTTTAATTTAGCCAGTTAATTTATCTGACATGGAATAATTCATTTTTCTCATTAATATACTCAAAACTTTTCCCCCAGGTTTTATAATTGGTGTTTATTTATTGGTAGTACAGTGTTTGAACCTGACCTCAGGTTCACTACACAGGTGGCTCTACCACTTGTGCCACAATTTCAGCACTGTTTTGCTCTTTCAGATAGGGTCTTCTGTGGTTTGACATTGCCCAGGGGTAACCTCGGACTTTAAACATCCAATGTGTACACCTCCTACATAAGCTTGGGCTACAAGTTTGGCATGCTGGCTAGGGTAAGATCTTGCTAGCCTTTTCATTGGGCTGGCCTTGCACTTCAATACAGTAAGCAAGTGCCAACCTGTCTGGCTCTATTTTTAAATTAAGAACTTTCTTTAGACAGGCATGGTGGCTCATGCATGTAATACTAGCTACCAGGGAGCAAAAATCAGGAGGATCTGTTTGATGACAAGCCTGAGCAAAAAGTTTACAAGACTATCTAATAAAAACCTAGGTGGAGGAGCATGTGCCTGTCATCTCAGCTACACGGCAAGTATAAACGGGAGGCTCATGATCCAGGTCAGCCAAGGAATAAATTAAGACCTTACCTGAAAAACAAAAGCAAACAGACCAGGTGTGGCTCAAGTGGTAGAGTAGCTACCTAGCAAGTGCAAGGCCCTGAGTTCAAACCCCAGTACTGAAGAAAAAAAAAAGAGGTTTTCTTTTTTTTTTTTTTTTGAGACAAGGCTTCATTTAGGGGGTCTAGGGGGCCTTCATGCTCTCATGTCCTGAGTGTTGGGATAACAGGTGTGCACCACAGAGCTAGCTCTATGGTTTTTTTTTTCTTTTCTTTTTTTGGTCAGCCCTGAGGCTTGAACTCAGTGCCAGGGCACTATCCCTGCTTCTTTTGCTCAAGTTGCTCAAGGCTAGCACTCTACCACTTGGATCATGCTGCCACTTCTAGCCTTTTCTGTTGATGTGGTACTAAGGAATGAACCCAGGGCTTCATGCATGCTAGGTGATACTACTGGGAAAGAAAAACTATAAGTAAATTTAAAAAGTTAAATGTAATTGGGAAAAAATTTATCTAGAAAACAAATGAATAATAAGATAAATCATAGCTTGTTCATTTTAAGTAGGATATTATTTATTCTTTTTCCAAATGGCATTTGTTATTTGTACAGATACATAAAAATGATTCCCATTTTTGAAAACATATTAAAATATACATCAACCACAGACGTATTCACTGTCTGACTGGAATGAAAATAAGCATGGCTATTTTCAAAGTAGCAATAAACATAAGAAGCCAACATATATAAATTATGACAAGTTTACCTTTCATTTTTGACAAAAATAAGCTCTACGTTTACATTTAATGCTTTGTTTCCAGCTTCCATATTAGATCTTCTAGCCTTATATACATTTACTATGAAATTCCTATCAGCATGTATAACACAAAGGCACTCAATCCAGAGGTTATAAAGTCCTGAGCTTAGGTAGGAAACAGAATTCCCAACTAAAATTTGAACAGAAATAATCCTAAAGGTCAGATAACATGAAAATGTTTAAGTGTAGTATCTGGTACATAAATAATTCACAACCAAGTAATAAAAGTATTCAGAATGTCCAAGACAAGACCATGTAAAGGCAAAGGAAAGTCCTCTGAATCCAATTAATTTTTCCCTCAGTCAACTTTATTTAAAGGTCTAAAGCTGATATTTATTTTGCTGTTGTTGTTAAAATCCTAAGAAAGCTGAATTTTAAAAAAAAGTATGAAAATGTTTTAAGTTTAAAAAAGTTTTTCATAATAACCTCCCCAACCATGAAAAAGGATTTAATGGCTAAATTAAGCAGAGAATGGAAAGCTATTGGAGGAAATGCATGATGAGGAAGTTGAAGGACAGCTTTAAAGGCACCAATGGAAAAGCATTTATAAGGTGAAGAGCTAGCTGTTCAAAGTATCCCTTTAGCAGTCACTTGAGCAAAGGAAAAAGAAACTTACAGATGGCTAAATGAGGCTTGCTAACATTAGGCAGGATCAAAGTTTAAGCTAAATATCAAATCTATTGTTACAAAGCAATGTGATATTTATTTAAAGCAAATTTCTACTGATGCTAAATTAAAAGCAAGAATTGACATCTTTAAAACATACATGGTTTAAAATGTTTTCATATGCATAGAAATGTAATGAGGGTAAAAATCATCTCCATGTTATCTGTACAATACATAAGGCCTTTGTCAATGTTAGTCACCTTAGGTGTGAATATCAGTAGGGCCACTGAATTAAAGCTGGCTTAACAAAAAGTTTTCAAAGTGCTACTGTTTCCAACAGATGAGATCCTCAATTTTCTGGATTTTCTGGGTGGCGGTTATTTTCAGTCCTTTTTTCTGGCGATATATACAAGAAATTACAGCAGATATATAAAGGGAAGACCAGAAGCCTGCTGTCCAAGTTCATCACCACTTGTTCCTGTAAGACAGATTTGCTGGCTTAATGACAACTAGATAGCAATATTCTATCAAAATTAAAGAAACCAAGCTATTAAACTGAGTGAACCAAAAGAAGTAGTATGGGAATTTAATAAGCACCAAGGCCCCAGTCTCCAAATTCCAGCCCACTAGAGGTGTGACCTTGTCACACATCCAGCTTTCTTTGCTGTAGAAAATGGAGACAGAAGAGTGCTGTCTTTTTTTTTGGCCAGTCCTGGGGCTTGGACTCTGGGTCTGAGCACTGTCCCTGGCTTCTTTTTGCTCAAAGCTAGCACTCTGCCACTTGAGCCACAGCGCCACTTCTGGCCATTTTCTATATATGTGGTGCTGGGGAATTGAACCCAGGGCTTCATGTATACGAGGCAAGCACTTTTGCCACTAGGCCATATCCCCAGCCCCAGGTCCCTGAATTTTCTTCCTTGGTTACATCACAATATTGGCACCTTGTAAGTTTGAAGTTGCTGTGTTGCTGAAGGAAGTGTAAATGGGCATTTTAGAATGCAGTTTAGAAACTAGAAAAATCTATGTATCATATAACATGAATTCTACTTCTTAAGAGTTTATCCTTTTTTTCCTTGGTAAACATTGTTACTGTATTTTAATTTTATAAAGATGATGTACAGGAGGGACAGTTACATATGTAAAGAGTACAATGCTTTTTGGACAAAGTCACCCCTTCCTTCCCTCACTCTTTCAGTTTTTCCCTTTCAACCCCACCCATAAGCTGTATAGCTCATTTTCAATATACTGTCCAGTGGAAACAATTGCATAAAAAAAAGAAAAAAAAGTTGAATACTAGGGAAGGGAAGGGGAACATCAAAATGGTGAGACAAAGGATAAAGGGTGAACCAATGCAATAGTGATACTCACAAGACAATATGTTGGAAATTAACTGTACAACTGGGAGGCGGATGGGGAGTTGAACTTTCTCAGCATCTACCTGATTTAGAATGGACATCCTCACAGGCCACCCATCTAGTCTCATCACTAGAGTTCCAACAAAGGCTGTTACAGAGCTCCCTGAGACTGCAGTGCAACCTGAAGCTTTCTTGCAATAGGAAGGATGTTCTACGAGTTTCTCTGAGGAAAACTGCTATCTTTTTCTAATGCATGTGAACTGTCTAGGCTCTGAATCTGGTATTAAAACAGTATGTCAAACAAATGAAATGAAATGTAAGACTCTATGGGTAAATCAAATAGTATAATTTTTTAATTGTAGTTTTAGAGGCGATACAGCAAGGTTAATTTTCCATTTATTGGCTAATATGTACATTTCATTCCTTTTGCTTAGTACCAGCTGTTCCTCCTCTCGTTCCCTCCCATCACTGCCCTTGAGTTGCTTGGTTCACTTTCATCAATGTCCAGTGCAGCTGATGGGTCCCTCTGCAGAACTTTCCCCCCTTTCCACTGATTCTGTGCCCTCCTCCCACCTTCGCTCAGATGTGCACATGTATACACCATTTATGAGGTAAAGAATTAAATAGTATAATTCTTTTTATTTTATTTTTTTACTTTTGGCCAGTCCTAGGGCTTAAACTCAGGGTCTGGGCACTGTCCCTGAGCTTCTTTTGCTCAAGGCTAGCACTCTACCACTTGAGCCACAGCACCACATCTGGCCTTTTCGGTATATGTGGTACTGAGGAATCAAACACAGGGCTTTATGCACAGTCAAGAATTCATTATATATACCACAAAATTAAGACAAATAAGGGAAGGGTGGATCAAAGGGAGGTGAAAATGTTGAAGGAGAATGACACTGATCAAGACACATTGTATTCATAAACTATTTTGTTAAATGGCAAAAATAACATATCTTACAAAATTAAGAAAGGTGAGGGAAAGGGTAGGCATTGCTCAAGATGCACTGTATTCATAAACACCTTTGTACAACTACTTAAATATAATAAAAACATATTTTTTAAAAACAGTATGCCCTTGGGAATGTTGATTAGTTTCAACAGGTTCATGCCTGTAAACCTAGCTGCTCAGGATGCTGAGACCTGAGGCTCGAGGTTCAAAGAGAGTCATCTCCAATTAGCTACCAACAAAAAAAAAAAAGTGGGAAGCAGACCTATGGCTCAAGTCATAGAGCACCAGCCTTGAGCTCCAGTACTGGCACAATAAACAAACAAACTTCCTCTGCATCTTAACATTCAAATTCTACTTTCTGAATGTTGAATGAAGAAACAAACCTACAGTGCAGAAAAATGTTCTCAATATTTAAAGAGTTATGGAGATATAATGGGTTATCTACAAGGAGTCTGCTATGAATAAACACTTGAGGTTCATAGGTTTCTGAAGATGATGTTGGATATAAAACAATTATTTCCTGATAGTCAGCTTTCCCCTGCCCCATACTGAATCGATCTTTTGTTTCTGTTGCCCCAGTTACATTTCTAAAGGGCAGTACCCTCCTTTTCTGAAGTGGGAGACTTCTAGTGTTTGCCACTGGAGCTATTTTCAGAGCTGGGTTATCTGCTTATATACAATGAGGCATCTTGTAGATGAGGCCCACCCAAGTGCACACACACGAGATGGTCCAGGGCACTGAATCAACCCCATGCTTCATATTTACTTTCAGAAAGTTCCAACAACTCTTCAAAAATTAACATGGAATGATTTTAATGTGAATTCTAGTTCAGAATGTTCCCAAGGTTTTAAAGCACAAATCCCCAGTAAGACAACAGAAAGGTAACCAAACTTACCTGGTCCTTTTCAAGTGTAAGTATCTGATAGCCTGTTGTTCTACTACAGATTAATTTTCCACTGCTATCAAAAGAAGCCAACCGTAATCTAGGATTAAAAATAAATAAATAAAAAAATAAACTCGTGATTTTTAAACCGAAATTTCTCATTTTTAACCAGCCCCCCTCCTTAACTTCAATATTTATTTCTTCATATTCTTTCTCTTATCAGACTTTAAAGTCCTTTCAAATTGTAAACTAGTGCCATTCAGATTTTTTATTTTGAAGTATAAAATTACTGTGTTGGACTTGGAATGTGGCTTAGTGGTAGAGTGCTTGCCTTGCATGTGTGAAGCCCTAGATTCGATTCCTCTGCACCACATAAATAGAAAAGGCCAGAAGTGGCGCTGTGGCTCAAGTGGTAGACTGCTGGCCTTGAGCACAAAGAAGCCAGGGACAGTGCTCAGGGCCTGAGTCCATGCCCCAGGTCTGGCAAAAATAAATAAAAATTACTTTGTTATATATAGGTACCATAAAATTTACCATTGTAATTATTTTTGTATATGGTTCTGTGGCATTAAACACAGAATGTCCTCCTTTACTGCTCACCTCCAAAGCGTCTTACCTCCCCAGATAAAACTCTGTACCCTACTAAACACTAACTCCCCATTTTCCCTTTCCAGCCCTGGTAACTACCAGTCTACTTCCTGTCCCCTTAAATTTGTCTTATTTAGGTATGTAATATGAGTGGAATCATACAATATTTATCCTTTTGTAACATGATTACTTAACAGTGTCTTCAAGTTCATTCAAGTTTAGCCTATACTGGTATTCTCTTCCTTTTTCTTAAAACTTGAATTGGGATTACTTTTTCTTTCTTTTCTTTTCCGTCCTCCCTCCTCCCTCCCTTCCTTCCCTCCCATCTTTTTTTCCTTTCCTCCTTCCATCCTTTTTTTTTTTTTTACTAGTATTGTGTTTGAATTCAAGGCCACAAATTTCTTGCTCAGCTTGCTTGCTTAAGATTGATGCTTTGCCACCTAAGTCATGCCTAAAGCCTGGCTTTTTGCTGGTTAATTATGCTGGCTTTAAACTGCTACCCTCAAGACTTCTGTTTCCTGTGTGACTAGGATTACAGATGTTAGCCACCAGTCCCTGGCCCTTAATGGACCCCCACCCCCCTTTAAGGTATCCAATATTCCATATGTGATACCATACTTCAGTTACCAGACTTACAATGGACATAAAACAGGTTGCTATGACTACTATGGATAATGCGATGAACATGAGTATACGTATACAAATATCTGTTCAAAGAATGGAATCTTATGAGTTCCCAGCACTTAGTCATATTCTGTATATTACCACCGTCATTGGTGTAAATGATCAAGGTTTTATTTCATTTCCTATTTTTCCTGTCATGAGAGTGGAGAGGGGGACTCTCCTCTTACCTAAATGCTATGCTCCTTCGAGGCTGTAAACTGACAGATCCACTACATGGCTGATTCAGTGTATTGCGTTTGAAAATGATGTACCGATTTGTATAAGTTACAAGTAGGTCAAAGCCAAAGTTAAAACCTGTCCACCGCCAGCAGTACTATGAGACACAAAAGAGATTTGTTTCAGTTTATCATATTAGCAAGTCAAAAATAAAGTTAAACATGTTTTTCCCCGCTAACTCAGTCCAAGCATTTCTCCCATCGGCCCTCTACTTTTTGCCAGTGCCACTCCTTAAGGCTTCCCATGAAGGACTCTTAGGCCAGAGAAACAGCCTTTGGAATCCTAATTCCTTAAGTCACTTACCTGGTACTATACCTCTCTATGCTTTCCAGAGTTCTACCACAAATTCTACCACAAACTACTACGGCTTCCACTGCAAGTTAAGTAACTTTAGCTTAGGTGCCAAGAGTCTGGATGGATGTAACAATCCACTAAAACCCACCCTATTACTACAAGTGGTGGCTAATGCCTGTATTTTTATCAGGAGGCTGAGATCAGGAGAATACTGGTTTAAGGCTAGGCTAGGCAAAAAGTCTGTGAGACTCCATCTCAACAGAAGAGGCTGTGTGCAGTGGCACATGACTATCATTCTAGTTATGAGGGGAAATATAAACAAAAGGACAGTGATCCAGGCCAGCATGGGGAAAAAGTGAGACTCTTATGAGTGAAAATGCGAAAAGACAGTGTCCCAGCACAGGCACAAGCACAGGCACAAACACACATACAAAATCCTGGCACTGGCACAAAAGAAAAAATAGTAAAAAAAGGGTTGGAGATATGGCTCAAATATGTGAGTGCCTGCCTTGCACTTGATAGGCATGCTCTGAGTTCAAACCCCAGTACAGAAAAATAAAACACAACGTAAAGGTCCACTTTAAAGTATCACTGGGTTATTTTTAAATGCCATTGTGAGGTTCCAAGTGTCATGATTAGCTAGGTAAAATGGAGTATTAATGATAACATAGGGTGATATAGGGAAGTAAAGGTAGGGCTTCAGGGTTTGATTGACAACTGAATTATGATATTAATTCAACTATACAATCTCAGCATATACCAGACTTTATTCTAGGCAGTGGAGATCCAGCCTTGGTAGAATTTATATTCTATAAGATGAATATGTGTGGTGGGAGTAGATAATAGTAAACACAGAATGAAAGAGGAGAACGTCAGGAGAGAGGAGGGAGGCTTGGAGTTGGGAGCTTATGTAAACAAATCCTTAGAGAAACTGTCTGAGGAGGTTGGTGAAGGAGTAGAACAAGAAGTGTTAGGGGGGCTGGGGATATGGCCTAGTGGCAAGAGTGCTTGTCTCGTATACATGAGGCCCTGGGTTCAATTCCCCAGCACCACATATATAAAAATGGCCAGAGTGGCACTGTGGCTCAAGTGGCAGAGTGCTAGCCTTGAGCAAAAAGAAGCCAGGGGCAGTGCTCAGGCCCTGAGTCCAAGCCCCAGGACTGGCCAAAAAAAAAAAAAAAAGAAGTGTTAGGGGGAAAGAGTGTCTTAGGTAGACAGAATAAGTAAAAGCCAGAGGTAAAATATAGGAGGATCTTAACAGGAATAGTAAGATGCCTATTAAGTTATAAGGAAAGAAGGCTGTTTTTTGTTGTTGCTGTTTGGTTTTGTTTTTCTGCCACTTGAGCCACAGCGCCACTTCTGGCTTATGTGGTCCTGAGGAATCAAACCCAGGGCTTCAAAGAATGGAATCTTATGAGTTCCCAGCACTTAGTCATATTCTGTATATTACCACCATATATATCAGTGGTGTAAATGATTAAGGTTTTATTTCATTTCCTATTTTTCCTGTCATGAGAGTGGAGAGGGGGACTCTCATCTTACCTAAATGCTATGCTACTTAGAGGCTGTAAACTGACAGATCCACTACATGGCTGATTCAGTGTATTGTGTTTGAAAATGATGTACTGATTTGTATAAGTTACAAGTAGGTCAAGATGAGCACTTTACCACTAGGCCATACTCCCAGCCCAGGCTGTTTTTTGTTTTGTTTTGCGGGGGTGGTGGTGAGGGTGGGTTAATTTTGGGCAGTGGTGTGGGCTTAAACTCAGTGCTGGGGCATTGTCCCTGAGCTTTCGTGCTAGTACTCTACAACTTGAGTAACAGCCCTACTTCTGGCTTTTTTGGTGGCTAATTGGAGAAGAGTCTCATAGACCTTCCTACTTGTTTGGCTTTGAATGGCAATCCTCAGATCCCAGTCTCTTGAGTAGCTGGTATTACAGACATGAGCCACCCGTGCCCACCTTGAAGGCTCTTTTGAGAGAAGGTAGGAGGCCTGTCAGAGAATAAATGTGCTAGGGAAGTGCAGGAGGAGCACCACACAGAACAAAGACCTGCTTTATGTTTACCATTATGATATTTCATTTAAGATAAATCCATTGGGACATAGTGTTTGTTGTCTGTCTGCATGCAGGTGTGATGGCATGCAAAACTGGGATTTTTAGCAAGAAGTGGGGTTTAGCCATCAGAGTTTGACAGTCAGAGAGGAAAAGGGAGGCTAAAAATATAAACAAGGGATCAGGGATCAGTTCTAGGATGGAAAGTACATTTTAAGGTATTAGGAGCAATGTACTGTCATCCTAAAGGGGTTAAAAAAAATAGTTGGAGTCCAGGGTTCTGGAGCAGGGATGGGTCATATAAAAGGCCTATGAGGTCACATGGTACACAACAGGATAACAGGTATAGTTCTCATTGGTTGCTCATGTTCATGTGCCTGTATGGATCATTTTGTATAAATGGTCTTGATAAAAGGAGGTAGGACCTGTAAATGACTTGTCTGAAGTGGACCTTTTGAATGTGAGAATAATAAAAAAAAATTGATCAAAACTTGAAGACATCTTATAGGAATATTTGGTACCCAGGATAGGGAGAACATAAGCTTACTGTGGAAAGAAGGGCAAGGAACAAACACCCTGAAGTCACCAATGCTGACAAAGAGTAAGGATAAGGAAATATAGTGAGCTCTGTAAATGATGGCAACAGTATGGCCAGAAGAGGTGTTGCAAAAGCATTTCCTTCAAAGGAGCTGTGGAATTAGGAGGAGGAGGAGGAATTAGGAATATGCAAGATACTTCTTTTTCATACTCTGAACACATTACAATTTAACTGCAAACAGAATAACCTTTAAAAAATTAAAGTTAAGGATAAAGGTTGGGATAGATGGCAGGTGGGGACAATGATGGAAGCGATGACAGTGATCAAGATGCATTCTACCTATAAACTGACATGCTGAGTAACGGTTCTTCCTCAACCAGGGAAAGTCATTGTCTTCAACTTAGTACACAGTTCAGGAGTGAAACACAGGGGGACACAGTGAGGGAGGAAGGGGACACTCAAAACCAGCTAGGCAGATCAGTCAACTCAACAAATTAACCTATCACATACTGCAGACAGATAACCTTAACATTCCCAAAGGTAATAATGTAGGTAGCAATTATTTTCTAAAGTGTTTACATCAGGATAGTAAAAATCACAATCCATACTTACTTCACCATCTTTGGCGAGCTTTCTACCACATCTCATGCTATTTCCTTCCAGTTCTTCTTTATTAATTTCTTGAGGCCTAAAATAATATGTAAGTCATAAACATTCATAGGAAATAGGCAATTAGGAATTGAAAAAGAAAGGTGAATTAAAAAGAATAAACATCCTTGCTGCCGGCACCAGTGGCTCACACCTATAACCCTAGCTACTTATCTGAGGATCGAGGTTCAAAGCCAGGCCAGGTAGGAAAGTCCATGCAATTCTTATCTCCAATTAACCACCAGAAAACTGGAAGTGGTACTGTGGCTCAAGGTAGTAGAGAACTAGCCTTGAGCTTAAGAGCTCAGGGACCAGGCCTGGAGTTCAAAGCCCAGAACCAACAAAAAACAAAAAATATCCTTGCTAGTAGATTTTTAAAATAATTTCTTTTGCTATAGATAAAAATAACAAAGCAATGAGCTGCAGCATAGCTTAGGGGTTGAGGGGCTGGCTGAGCATGCACTTAGGCCCTGGCTTCAATATCCAGCATTGTAAAAGAAAAAAATAAAAACAAGAATGTATTCTATTACATTAAAAAATAAAAATGTGCTAGGTGCTGGTGGCTCACACCTATAATCCTAGCTACTCAGGAGGCTGAGATCTGAGGATCACAGTTTGAAGCCAGCCTGGGCAGGGAAAGTCCCGTGAAACTCTTATTTCCAATTAACCACTGAAAAACCAGAAGTGGAGCTGTGGCTCAAAGTGGTAGAGTGCTGCTAGCCTTGCAGCCTTGAGCAGAAGAGCTCAAGGACAGTACCTAGGCTCTGAGTTCAAGTCCCACAACCACACACACACCTTTAATATTTCAATAGTTTACCTAACTTCTACATTATTTTTATTCTAACTGAGCCAACAAGAGAAGAGGAAGAAAACAATCTGAGAACTCTACTTACCAGGAAAATAAAAGACTGAAAAATTGAATTACCAAGTAAAAGATTAAAATCTCTTACTTCTCTAAGATGTGATTTAGTTATCACTTGCCGCTTGATGTTGCTTATTTCATGCAAACTGTTTTTCTTATGCTCTAATTCTACAAAGTCAATATCACATAGGAAAGAAAGTTGTATAATTCTGTTTATTATTCTTTGATCAATTCCTTACTTTCAAAAACCTTTTAACCAGGCTGGGCGATATGCTTGTAATCCTAGCTACTTAGGAGGATAAGGTCTGAGGATCACGGTTCTAAACCAGTCTGGGAGAAAAAGTTTGTGAAACTCTTATCTCCAGTTAATCTCTAGAAAACTGAAAGTAGAATTGTGGCTCAAAGTGGTAGAGTGCTATCTTTGAGCAAAACAGCTCAGGGCAGCGCACAGGCCCTGAGTTCAAGCCTTACAACCATCAAAAAAAAAAAAAAAAACACCCACAAAAAAACCCTTTATAATCAACTATGAGAAGCACTTATTATTTCAAGTTGTAATAATAAATGACACCATTATCAGTTTGATAATTTCAAATGATAAGAGCAGCACAATATGTCCATTCAAGCATTCACTCACATGTCTGACATCAGAGAACTCAGGGTGGCAGGACTAGACATGACTAATGGCTATTATAATGTGGAATGAGGCGTGATGATAATGCCTGAAGAAGGCATGACTTCTCTCTGTGGAGGGAGAATAGTCATGCTGAATGGGAGCCTCTGGAGGAATGAGGAGGAGGAATGTGCATTCTGTGCAAGGGGAAGGAACACACACAGAAGGAGCAGTTGCCTGTTTCTTTCTTTTAAAAAAATCTGTAAAAAGAAGACTGGAGAACAACAGAGTAGCAAATTGAAAAGGTATATAGTCAGCTGGGACATAAATGAACAGGAGAGGAGGTAATTTTTGAGGCATTTGGGGTAGACAATTGAAGGTTCCCACTGGCCATGCTAATAAGTTTCAACCTTTCCTGCTGGTAATAGAGAACTCCCAGACTTTTTATTATAAAAAATTAAAATTATATTTCCATACAAAATTAGAAAAATAAGGATGCTGATCCCAATTTTCTAGCCTCAATAATCTTGAATAGCAACAATCCTTTGTCATCAAATCTCTGGAAATGTGTAAACTGGTAAGTGACATAGCTTTTTTGCTCAAGGCTAGCAGTCTATCTGTTGAACTGCAGTTCTACTTCTGGCTTTTTGATTGTTACCTGAAGATAAGAGTCTCACAGACTTTCCTATTCAGGCTACCTTTGAACCTTGGTCCTCAGATCTTAGCCTCTTGGGTAGCAATTGGATTACAGGCATGAGCCACCAGTGGCCTCACTTAACAGCTCTATTTCTGTTATAGAAAAACAGCTTTGTGGGCAACAAAGAAGAGAATTTGTACCAAGAAAACTCTAGAGATCTTATTAAGAGTATAACCTAGTACCTGGTCCTCTCCTTAGTGGCCTGCACTCTGAGATGCAGTATCCATGCAGATGGCTCAGTATCCAAGGAATAGAACATTTTGTCTTGGATAATGAATCATATATTTTTACCCCACCCCCGGTGCTAGGGATCAAATCTGAGGTGTCATACTTGGTGGTAGGCCAGCACTCTTCTATTGAGCTATAGTCCATATCATATACTTCTGAGGTCAAGAAAATGAGATACTTATTCTAGCTTAGTCTTGTGAGTAAAGTGATTATTTACCTCAATGAGAATAAAGGTAGAAAAAAATCTTGGAAAATAAACCCAAAATTTAAAGCTGAATGTATAGGATGAGTCATTATTACTCACACATTACAAAATGTTTCAAAACTGAATTCCATTAAGTAATAAAGTCTTATTTTCTGGTTCTTGATTAATTAATTATATTTCTACTTCAACCACTTGTTCTATATTACTTATGTTAGATAAGTATGTTGTCATTACTGTTAAAAAGGTAGAATTTTACTTATAAAACATAAACTAAAAACTCTGGATAAAGAATCTTGAGGGCTGGGGATATAGCCTAGTGGCAAGAGTGCCTGCCTCGGATACACGAGGCCCTAGGTTCGATTCCCCAGCACCACATATACAGAAAACGGCCAGAAGCAGCGCTGTGGCTCAAGTGGCAGAGTGCTAGCCTTGAGTGGGAAGAAGCCAGGGACAGTGCTCAGGCCCTGAGTCCAAGGCCCACGACTGGCCCCCCCCCCAAAAAAAAAAAAAAAAGAATCTTGAAGTCATCATGAATTTATGTAACTCATATACTATTTGTATATAAACTTGTAACCAGGCCATTATTTTTAGGGAGTTCTTTGGCATATAAAAATACGGTTAAAAGAGACTGGGATGGCTATACATCCTTGGATCATACTTGTAATCTAGCTACTCAGAAGGGTGAGATCTGTGGACTGTAGTTCATAGGCAGCCCAGGCAGCAAAGTCCATGAGACTCTTATCACCAATTAACCACCAAAAAAGCTGGAAGAGAGCTGTGGCTCAAGTGGTAGAGCACTAGCTTTGATTACAAGAGCTCACAGACAGGTCCTGAGTTCAAGCACCAAAAAAACAAAAAGGAGAAATTGGGCAAAACTTCACATTTCCAAATGCCTCTTCTATGTATTGGAGGTAGAAGGTAGTGTCTCGTCATACTGTCTATTTCAAAGAACTACTGTAAGGATCAAATAATAAATGGGAAAGCAATTGTGCTGCAAAGTATAATATAGTAAAATAACTGATGATGTTCTTTCTCTTAAAGTAAGGAAAATCTATGAGTATCTTGTTAGGGAGTCATATGCTTGGGGGAAGGAGGGCATCTATAACCAGATGTTTTAAATTCATTTTGTTCTAAGATCTTTCAAAACCTGTTTAGTAATTAGAATTGACAATACGCCATATGAAAATTAGCCTTACCTACATATAAATATAAAAAGCATGCTTAAAAGTATTATTCAAAGTAATATTTCAATATATGTCAAAAGAAAATAAAAATGAGTAGGTGAAACCAAGTGTACCTTCAATTTTACTAATGTTGCAAGCAAAAGTTCAAACACTTTTCACACTATCTAATTGACCAGAATGGTATTTCTAAGATTTATGTTATAAAAATATAAGAAAAAGGTTGATTATATGATCTTTAATAGTTTGAGTTTTTAATACAGTATTGATCTTTCAATATAATGAATGCACTTAAAAATTAATTACAAAAGTTGTGGGCTGGGGGCTGGGGATATGGCCTAGTGGCAAGAGTGCCTGCCTCGTATACATGAGGCCCTGGGTTCGATTCCCCAGCACCACATATACAGAAAATGGCCAGAAGTGGCACTGTGGCTTAAGTGGCAGAGTGCTAGCTTTGAGCAAAAAGAAGCCAGGGGGGCTGGGGATATAGCCTAGTGGCAAGAGTGCCTGCCTCGGATACACGAGGCCCTAGGTTCGATTCCCCAGCACCACATATACAGAAAACGGCCAGAAGGGGCGCTGTGGCTCAAATGGCAGAGTGCTAGCCTTGAGCGGGAAGAAGCCAGGGACAGTGCTCAGACCCTGAGTCCAAGGCCCAGGACTGGCCAAAAAAAAAAAAACAAAAAAAAAAAGAAGCCAGGGACAGTGCTCAGGCCCTGAGTCCAAGGACCAGGACTGGCCAAAAAAAAAAATGTTGTGGGCTGGGAATATGGCCTAGTGGCAAGAGTGCTTGCCTCCTATACATGAAGCTCTCGGTTCGATTCCCCAGTACCACATATATGGAAAATGGCCAGAAGGGGCACTGTGGCTCAGGTGGCAGAGAGCTAGCCTTGAGCAGGAAGAAGCCAGGGACGGTGCTCAGGCCCTGAGTCCAAGGCCCAGGACTGGCCAAAAAAAAAAAAAGTTGTTGGTATCTTTCTTTTTTGGACTAGGGGTGTAGCTCAGTGGTAGAGTACTTGCCTAGCAGGTGTCAGGCCCTAGGTTCCATCCCCTGCCCCAAATCTTTTTTTGTGTTTCTTTCAACATTAACAATAATATGATGTAATATACTTACCCTACTTCACTATCTTGCTCTGCCCGGAGCATAGCAAGCCACTGCTGTTTATACACAGAAGCCAGCCATTCTAAAATATAAACATTAACAATAAATTGAAAGAGCACAGAATTTAAACAAAGTAATTGTTAAAAAATGTTTTCATTTCTAAACTCAAGCTTAAAATAGCAATTTCACAAGTGTGTGACTACAGGAGGTGGTAGGATTGTGGTTCAAAGTCAGTCAGGGATGGGGGGTGAGTTTGGGAGTCTCCATCTCAACTAATAAGAAGCTAGGCATGGTGTCATTCCAACTATACAAAAAGCATAAATAGGAGGATTGCAGTCCAGAACAACCTGGAAAAAAATTTGAGACCCTATCTGAAAATAAAGCAAAGAAGGGATAAGAGGCATAGCTCAAGAGGTAGAGCTCTGCCTAGCAAGCACAAAGCCCTAAATTCAAATCCTGGTACTACAGAACAAAACAAAAAACTCAAAAGCATATAGCTAGTCTGACATGGTAGTACATGCCTATAAACCCAGTACTTCAGAGGTAAGGCAAGAGAACTACAAACTCAGGACCAGACTGGGCTACATAGAAAGACCTAATCTCAAAATGACAAAATAAACAAAAAAAGGTAGGAACCTTTTATTTAACAAATGTATAAAAATATGGCTTTATTTGAATTACATATATTTAAATTAAGATTTAAGCTGGGGGCCGGTGGCTCACGCCTATCATCCTAGCTACTCAGGAGGCTGAGATCTGAGGATTGGGGTTTGAAGCCAGCACAGACAGAAAGGTCTGTGAGACTCTTATCTCTAATCAACTACTCAGAAAAAGTCAGAATTGGTGCTGTGGCTAAAGTAGCCGGACATTAGCCTTGAGTAAAAAAGTTCAAGGACAGCTCCCAGGCCCTGAGTTTGAGCCACAGGACTGGGGGGGGGGGTGAGGTGGGGGACAAGGGGGGACGACACAGACTTAAATTCCTACACAAAAGTATGTGCTGACATTTAATAGTTTTATCTTTTCACAACTTACATTAACTTCCATTTGTGAACATCATTCCTAAACTGTACTGTCCATTTTTGCCAAAATAGTTTTTTTTCCCTTCATTAAATTATCTAAAAAGAATTCAGTTTCTGGGTCACTGCCATCCATCTCTAAAGAGAAGTGTGACTCAGCAGTCACATAATGCAAAGGGCATGGAAAGCTCTACAGCTGTGCAGAAGGCACAGAGCAGGGACGAGATGGATGAATGAGGCTTCAGGATTTACCCAGTAGAAGTGACTGGGTGATGAAGGCAATTGTGAGAATGACCTATCACCATCTGCCATGAAATCAAGCCTTCCAGGGAATTAAAGAGGCAGGGGAGATTTGAAAGACGGGTAGAAAGTGGAGGGCTTCAAAGGAGCTAGAACAGCAGAAGCAGAAGAGGGAATGAGGGTAGGAATGTGCTAGAGGGTTCTAGCATAGCCTGATAACTCTGAGATTTCTGATGATGATAAATTGTGGGTTACAACCAGGGTTGGAGGTATTCCCGTGGGTACCAAGTGCCCAGCCTTCTGTAAAAATGAACATCCCCGGAAACAAGATCAAATACCTAGGAGGCAGAGTAGCCAAAGGATTATTCTTATGCATACATTATGTGATTGGCTGAGGAATAGCTAGCACTTGCATGAGTGTAGAGAATGACTAGATTGGGAGAGAAAGGACAGAGGCTCAGCTCACATACATGTTTGCAAAGGGCACTGAGGGTTAGGGTGGGCAGTCTGAACTCCTGGGCCTCTATCAGCAGGATATGACATAAAGTCCTAGGGAGACTACAGAATCTTGTAGAAAAACTGAATAAATGGAGGGAAGAATAAAAGATCTTAAGATTTTGCTGACCCTGACTTCAGAGCAGGTAATAGGAAGGCATGGAAGAATGGTACTGAGACAGATCAGAGATGTGAGAGTGGAGGAAGTGTGACTATGGATGGAGCAAAGCCTTCAATTAGCTCACCTGAGATCAATCTGATTAGAAGAAATAATGGAACTCAATGTTGACTAATTTTTTCTTTTCTCTCTCTCTTTTCTTTTTGTATAGTGCTGGGGCTCAAACTCACGGTCTTGTGCTTGTGGTCAAATGCTCTATCACTGAGTGGTCCTTCTAGCCCCCAATTTATTCCAGGTTTAAGATGAATTCCTACTGACCCTATGTATCAATTTTTGTCAGTAATGTAAGCTATGTGGCTATATACAAGGTAAGTTTTCCTGTGCTGGGAATAGAACCCACAGCTTGGCACATGGTAGGCAAGCACTTTAGTATGGCTATGTGATACTAAAGCAAATCTTTCAAATACCACACAGTTAACTTAGAAAACTAAAGCAGTTGTTTCAAAAGATTTATATTATAATTATCAAAGAAATACTTGATTCAACATATGTAAGATTTTAAGAAAACAAAATAAGCAAATTAAAGGATTACTACTTTTTTTAAAAAGCAGTTATGACTTTTAAATACATCAAGAGTCTTTTTTCTTTTTTCTTTTGCCAGTCCTGGGGCTTGGACTTAGGGCCAGAGCACTCTCCCTGGCTTCTTTTTTGCTCAAGGCTAGCATTCTACTTCTACATCAAGTTTTTATTTTTCATGCTAGTTGATCCTGAGGATTCATCTCAGGACCCAGGTACTGTCCACTTGGGCAAAGTTTCACTTTTGAGTTTCTAGTAGTTAACTCAAGATAAAAGACTCATAGACTTGCCTGTCCACGGCTGGCTTTGAACCAAGATCTTCAGATCTCAACCTCCTCAGTAGCTAGGACTTTAAGTGTGAGCCACTGGTGCCCAACCAAAAGTCACTTTTGAAAGTCTGATAGAATAAAAGAACATCTCGTGCTGGGCATGGTGGCACATGCCTGTAATACTAGCATTTGTGAGGCAGAGAAAGGAGGTTCTAGAGGAAGGTTGTGGGTAAGGGAATGCATTCATAATATATAATGCATATCCTATAAAACTAAGTGGTACAAACTCCGTTGTACAATTACTTAATGATAATAAAAATTTTAAAAATTAAAAAAAGTTTGAAGCCAACCTGGGCTACATAACCAGACCCTGTCTCAAGACACAAGGCTGAGGCGGTATGGTAAAGTGCTTGCCTGGAGGGCACAAAGCCCTGAGTTCCATCCCCAGCACTGCCAGGGAGCAGGAAAACATTCATACTGCAGAATACTATTTACCTATTTAAATATTCTGGAGAGTATTTTAATGAAATATGATCGGGGCAAATGCCCATAGTATATAGTGTGAGCACAGAAATGGTTCATATAGTATGATTTCACTTGTGCATAAAAATGCCTATCTTTCTGAACATTGTTCTTTCCTATCATATATATCACTGCTAGAATCAGAAATCCCTTACAGGCAGAAGCTCATCATGCCACTTACCTGAAGGTACTAGAGAATCTTGTTCAATAATCCTCGCAGAAGCGAGGTCACTGATGATGTACTGCAGCCTTAAATGTCTGAACACGGACACAAATGGTTTCCCTTGTTCGGTGTCAAGGAAGGCTGTGCCTTCAAGATCTGTAAGAAACAGTTAAAATTAAATAGCATTCTTTCAAATCTATTATTCCATTCCTCAATGTTCTTGTGGCAAGAGATGTACACACATGATTAGAATTTAAATAAACTAGTTTGAGGAACTTCAAGCATTATATAAGATACAGGAGATAAGCTGGAGCTTATGATGTGGCAAGGTAGGAAAAGGCAGACTTGAGCAATGAGGCTAGCTCCAGAATCCCTTACCCTGGACTGAACACACCAGCGAATTTAGGGAGCCTTATCTGAGGGTCTTCGCAAGATGCATGGGACATAAAACACCCCTTGGGATTCTTCTAACTTATACTTCATCAACCAACCAACATCAGTTAATGATGTTCTAGAATAAAAAGATACTGTTATCATAAATCTATTACTATATTACTAAAAGAATTCAAACTTTTCAAGTACATGAATGTTTTTCTATAAGTTTTTTTTTTTGGCCAGTCCTGAGCCTTGGACTCAGGGCCCGAGCACTGTCCCTGGCTTCTTCCGGCTCAAGGCTAGCACTCCGCCACTTGAGCCACAGCGCCGCTTCTGGCCGTTTTCTGTATATGTGGTGCTGGGGAATCGAACCTAGGGCCTTGTGTATCCGAGGCAGGCACTCTTGCCACTAGGCTATATCCCCAGCCCCTCTATAAGTTTTTTTTTATGTGTGGTAATGTTTGAACTCGGGGCCTCATGCTTGTTAGGTTAGTGCCCTACCATTTCTGCTACATCTCCATACCTTTTTGCTTCAGATATTTTTCAAATAGGTCGCCACTTTATGCCAGGAATAGCCCTACCTATGCTTGGGATAGGGATGCACTGTGATTACAGATTTGATCTACCACACTCAGCTTGTTTGCTAAGATGGGAGTTTCACTCACATCCACTCACTCACATTATGAAAGCCAGGGTTGGCTTTATGTCTTGTCCTCACAATCTCTGCTGGGATTATATGTGTGAATGTGATTTCCAAAAATTCCTCTTGGCTACATTCCAACATGCTTTCATGAGTAGGCAGGAAATTTTGAGTTATCACCATCAAACAGAAATGTGTGCATAGGCCTTAGTGGAAGTTATCTATTAAACTATATATAAGTTCTATTTGCAATTAAGGACAAGGAAAAGAGATGAGAGCAGCCATCATAGACTATTATACTCAAATATATATATATATATATACTCAAACTATGCTTGCTTCAGAACACAAGATATACTCTACTAAATTATTTTTCCTTCTGATAGAAGCATAGAATTCCATTGTGTATATGTACCACATTTTCCTGATCCATTCACCTACTGAGGGGCATCTGGGTTGGTTCCATATTTTAGCGATGGCAAATTGTGCTGAGATGAACATAGTTGGGCTGGTGACTTTAGTGTGGTCTTGCTTGTAATCTTTTGGGTAGATGCCCAAAAGTGGGGCTGTTGGGTCATAGGGGAGTTCCCTGTTTAGCCTTTTGAGGAACCTCCATACTGTTTTCCAGAGTGATTGAACAAGGTTACACTCCCACCAACAGTGTAGTAGGGTTCCCTTTTGGCCACATCTTGCCAGCATCTATTGTTACTAGTTTTCTTGATACATTCTTGCTGGGGTAAGGTGGAATCTCAATGTTGTTTTGATGTGCATTTCTTTTATGGTAGTGATATTGAGCACTTCTTCATGTGTCTCCTGGCCATTCTCATTTCCTCTTCAGAGAAGACTCTTTTTAAGTCTTTAGCACATTTTATTAAGGGGGCAGTTGTTTCTTTGAAGATTTGTTTTGGGGGAACTTAATTTTTGAGTTCTATGTATATTTTAGATATGAGGCCCTTGTCTGTTGTATGGCCAATCTAAGGGCTTTCTATTAATCTTGCAAGCTATGTCCTTTGCTGTGCAGAAGCTTTATAGTTTGATGCAATCTCATTTGTCCAACCTTTCTTTGATTTGTATATATGTTTATTGGAACTAGGGGAGGAAATGGGGAACATCAAAATGGAGAGACAAAGGTAAAAGATGAATCAATGCAACAGCAATACTTAGAAGACAATATGCTGCAAACCAACTGTACAGGTGGGGGGGTTGGGGAGGGGGAAAGTGGGAGAAAAATGAGAGAGGAAGAAACAAGTTTGATAAGAAATGGACTCACTGCCTGACATATGAAACTGTAACCCCTCTGTACATCACTTTGACAATAATTAACTAAAGCAATATTTTTCCTGAAAACTGAAAATCACCTAATGAAAAGAATAAAACAATTTCCAATTTATTTTTCTCCTCCAAGACAGTGTCTTACTATATAGCTCAGCTTTGAACTCTCAATCTTCCTGCTGCCAGCTGGGAGCAGGAAGTGCTGGGATTACAGGTATGTACTACTACCATATCCAGTTCTCAAATTTTTTTATTAATTAATTTTTTTTTGTTGGTTGTGGGGCTTGAACTCAGGGCCTGGGCACTGTTCCTGGGCTTTTTCACTCAAGGCTAGCTAGCACTCTATCACTTTTGAGCCATAGCACCACTTCGAGTTTTCTGGGAGCTAAGTGTCTGGAAGATAAGTGTTTTCTTGGAGTTAAGTGTCTCAGGGACATTTTGGTCCAGATTGGCTTCAAACTGTGATCCTCAGATCTCAGCAGCCTGAGTAGCTAGGATAATAGGCGTGAGTCACTGGCGCCCAGCTCAACTCTCAAATTTTTATCTCATAAGTTTTCTTGATTCCTGACACTCCCAAAAGTCAATCAAAGCAAATAAGCAGTAGCATACTCTTTTGAACAATTAACTTTGATCATTTATGTCATAGACATGTGACTAGATTTACATCTTTTAAAAAATAATGATGAATTCAAACTTCTACATTAAATGAAATGTGCCAATTCTGTGGGGGTGTACTGAGAATACCAGTAGGGTCTCTTACTGGTTCTCTATCATATGAGTTATAGAAACCTAATTCCAGAATTATTTACTTTTCCAAGAATTCCTAAAAGCCAAAAGCTAAATTTAAGTTTTTCTTGATGGTTAGCATTTGGACACACTAACAGGACAAACTAGGCAAAAACAATTGTGTAGAAAACTTTCAAAGTTTCTATTGCTTCTTTTGTCCTGATCCATAAATAACTGAAAAGTCTAATAAAGAAATTTAAGAGTTATATGTATATATGTATGTACACACACATAAAATGGGTAAAAGGACAAGTTATTTTTTATGCCTCACTTTTAAAATGATGCTATAAAGTCCTTACAAAAAAACAAGGACAGGGGCTGGGGATATAGCCTAGTGGCAAGAGTGCCTGCCTCGGATACACGAGACCCTAGGTTCGATTCCCCAGCACCACATATACAGAAAACGGCCAGAAGCGGCGCTGTGGCTCAAGTGGCAGAGTGCTAGCCTTGAGCGGGAAGAAGCCAGGGACAGTGCTCAGGCCCTGAGTCCAAGGCCCAGGACTGGCCAAAAAAAAAAAAAAACAAGGACATTAGACATACACTTTTCCTTTTGGTACTAGAGTTGAACTCAGCCTGGCACCTGCTAGGCTGATGCACTACTACTTGAGCCAATCTTTAAGTCCAGCTTGGTCTAAGTCTCCTGAATAACTGTGTGAGTCACCTGCTCCTGGCCAGAATACCCTTCTTGACACACTGTTTTCTGTTACATGCTGAAGCTGAGGAGAAGACTATAGGATGCGAAAACTAGACAGATCACAGATCCTATTCTCTAACTGGGCTAGGGTTCTGTCAACATTGACCTAGCCTCTAGAGATTCTATGGAGATCCTTCTGTCTGCTTCACTTTTCCACCCTCCTCACTCTTTCCCCTTTATCTGAGGTTGTCACTTAAATTCTCCCTCTATAATTTTCCTAGTATGGGTTAAATTGCCATGATGTAAACACTAAAATATAATTTAAGATACAAAGTATTTTATTCTTCAAGGAAACCAAGGGAAAACCAATTTATTTTTCTCAGAACAAAGAAACCTGATTATATAAAATACTTATAGTTTTTACAAAAGACACAAAGAATATTTTATTTTGTTTTGTATTGTTTTGTTTTTGGACAGTCCTAAGGGTTGGAACTCAGGGCCTGAGCGCTATCCCTGGCTTCTTTTTGCTCAAGGCTAGCATTCTACCTCTTGAGCCACAGTTCTACTCTTCTGGCTTTTTCTGTTTATGTGGTACTGAGGAATCGAACCTAGGCCTTCGTGCATGCTAGGCAAGCACTCTATCACTCTACCACATTCCCAGCCCAAGTGCTATATTTTAAAATTAAGAATTTCTATTAAGGGGCTGGGAATATGGCCTAGTGGCAAGAGTGCTTGCCTCCAACACATGAAGCTCTCAGTTCGATTCCCCAGCACCACATATATGGAAAACGGCCAGAAGGGGTGCTGTGGCTCAGGTGGCAGAGTGCTAGCCTTGAGCAGGAAGAAGCCAGGGACAGTGCTCAGGCCCTGAGTCCAAGGCCCAGGACTGGCCAAAAAAAAAAAAGAATTTCTATTAACCAGAAGACATTTTAAGAAACTTAAAGGACAACCTTCGAAACAGAAGCACAAAACATAATTATCACAAAAGATGGCTATCAAAAAAACATAAAATCATTGAGACAAATCTGATATTAAAATAGGAGAAAGATCTGAAGAGAAATTTCAAGAGAGGAAACATTTAACCAATAAACACAGAGCTATTTAATCTCTTCAGTTCTCAGGAACTGAATACTGGGTGCACAGTGAGATGTGTACAACTGATGCAAAGTGCTGTGTGTCAGAGGTGCTGTGCTGCTCTTGCTGCCCCAGGAGCTCACTGGACATCACTTCCCTACTCTGCACGCAGTAATGCCATCATTCTAACTTGCAGTAAGCCACAGTGGGCAAATGTGTCCTGTGGGGGAATAAGCTGAAAATCAGGAACTAGGCTTACAGAATGTCAGCTTGTTAGTATACAACTAGGCTGTATATGTTAAGACAAGTGTGCATAATAAGATAACATTATTTTGTTTAAAGCAAAAAAATAATAAACACATATTCAAGATAGTGGTTGGGGATAGGCAGATGAACTCAAAGCACATGAGCAAACTGATGTTAAGAGGCTAAGCAAAATGAACTCCAAGAGAAGGAAACAGGAGGATTTTATTGTTGTCGTTATGTTTAATGTACTAAGTGAACTTCCTTTGGCACACCCCATGTGGCTACTGTCTACATTTTTGGATACACTGGATATTGTATATATGTCTTACCTGAACTAGGGAAGGGAAAGAAAAATGAGGGAGGGTGTAATAAATATGACAAGAAATGTAAAGAAAAAACAAACTGACGCTAAATGAAGATCTGTTCACGGAGGCTCAATATATTATTAAAATTAAAAAGGTGGCCATGTGTGGATAAAAAATGACAGTGAACTAAAAAATATCATAAAACTTTGGGCACCAGTGGTTCATGCTTATAATCCTAGCTACTCAGGAGGCTGAGATCTGAGGATTGCAGTTCAAAGCCAGCTCAGGCAGAAAAGTTGAGACTTTCATCTTTAATTAATCACCAGAAAACTGGAAGTAGTGCTGTGGCTCAAACTGAGAGAATGTTAGCCTTGAACAAAAAGGCTTAGGGACAGCACCCAGGCCCCGAGTTCAAGCCTCATGACTGACAAAAAACTAAGAGTAATGATTTATCTACTTTTTACCTGAGGGACACTACATTTTTAAGATTAGTTTTAGCAAAGTAAAATAAGATATTGTATACTATATTCCCTTCTACTCAGATAAGACTTTACAACTGCTGATCTAAGCCAATTTTAGATGGTCTCTACTAAGAATCTGATGAAAGATATAGAAGCTCTCCCCACAAAAATGTATATTGTCTTGTACATATCAAATTCAATATTTGTGTTAGTGACACACAGAAGCCTGACCAGAGGTCCCCATATTAAGCATGGTTGCCTGGAAGCTAAGAAATGGTTTACTAGGGAAAACTCAAATGGTCACACAAAAGACAAATGCAATCACCATGATCTTTGGTGATATGAGAGAGGAAATAATCATTTGGGAGGATCTGAGCATAAAGAGGGTTTAGGGAGTAATATTGGATAAGGCATTCTGCTTCTCTATCCTTAAATGTCCCCATTGTAAACAGAAAGCTGAGTTAAATAATGGCTCATGTCCTCTCCAGCTCTAAAATTAATAAACAAGTCAGGACCTGGTTTTAATAAATTCAAATTTATAAAATCATAAAGTATAAACAAAATTTTAAGCCATACCTTTTTTCCACTTAGAAAACCAAACATCTGTTTCTGTCAAAAGCTGTTTCAAAGACCCATTCCAAGAAGGCACCAGTTGAAGAAACATCCACTAAGTTAAAAAAAAAATGACAAAATTTTACCATTTTATGACTAAATTTTAAAATCACTCTCACCTTTAAAGATTAATACCTAAAAATTGTTTCCATTTTACTAGCATCTTAAAAATGAATTACTATATGACATGGTTACAAGCTTTAAATTCGTCATAGCATTAATCAAAGCCCCATGATAACTGGATACATATAAGTAAGATTATTTCTTGTTTTGTTTTTTTGCCAATCCTGGGGCTTGAACTCAGGTCCTGAGCACTGTCCCTGGCTTCTTTTTGCTCAAGGCTAGCACTCTACCACCTGAACCACAGCGCCACTTTTGTTTTTTTCTGTTTATGTGGTACTGAGGAATCGAACCCAGGGCTTCATGTATACAAGGCGAGCACTTTACCACTAGGCCATATTCCCAGCCCAAGTAAGATACATTCTGAAAAGGATTTATGATCACAAACACACCTTACTGTATAAAATGTGGAAATATTTTTGTATAGATTACATTAGTAATTTTATATTAATGATTCTACTAACATCTCAATCTCACTCATAGTTCGTAAGTGTAGTATAAAATGAAGAAATTGAGCAAAGGAATGTCTCTGTTTTACAGCCTTTTGAAAAAGTATGATGAGTAGTCCAGAACACCGAATTTTAAGTTCCAGATCTGGCACTTTGTAGCTAAACAAATTACCCTATTTCTATAGGTCTCATAGAATACTGAAAAAATTACGTGCAGCACATTTAGTATGGTGCTTGGCACAGAGTAGGGACCATGCAAATATTAGCACTGTTTAGCTTAAAAGCAGTAACAACAACAGAAAGAATGAATGCCACTATGGCTCTGAGATAGAAATGGACTGTCTACTATTTTCTTTCAGCATCTTCACTTTTTCAATACATCCAAATTGCAAAATAGCACAGAAATCAAGTTACATCATACAAATAAATCTTTTTAACCCTCTTCTTTCCAATTTTTGCCCATCTTAAGGGGCAGTTTTAGAAATACCAATCAAATCATTCATTTTTCCATCAGGTTTCCAGTGTTACTATTTTCTTAAAGACTGAACAGCACAGACCTTAAACTTTCCTAAGGAAAAACTAATGAAATCTCATCTCTATATAATGAGGTGTTTCATTTGCTAGTTTCCCAACTGTGTTAAATGTAGACAAGAGGCAAAAGGCAAAATTCTGTAGTGGGAAAGGAGCAGTGGACTGGAACTCACACTACCTGGCTTCTGCCTCAAGTCTGCAACTTAGTAATTGTAAGGATTCTGAATTTTACCATCTATAATAAAAGAGTAGTGGCAGATTTGTTTCTTTGGAGTTGTGAAATAAAATTAGGTTAAAATATGCTGAAACCTTTCAAAAAATGAAGGGAACATGCCTGAAGTACAGACCTCTAAAACAAACTTGTACTTTTACCTAGAAAAATTATGTGCAAAAAGTTCATTATTCAATCATCTACAGAACAACTTTAAAAACATCCCTAAAAACCATATAAAAATTTAAACTCTCTAAGATAATTCATTTCTTTTTTATTTTTATTTTTTGCCAGTCCTGGGGCTTGGACTCGGGGTCCAAGGTGCTGAGGAAAAGAACCAGGGGCCTCATGTATACAAGGCAAGCACTCTACCACTAGGCCATATTCCCAGCCCAATACATTTCTGATTATGTAAATAACATGTCTGTTACTGAAACAATTCTGTGAAGAAAAAGAAAAAACTTTTTTTTTTTTGCTGGTCCTGAAGCTCAAACTCTGACTGGGCTTGGGTGCTGTCCCTGAGATCGTTTTTGTTTAAGGCTAGCACTCTACCACTTGAGCCACAGTGCCACTTCCAGCTTTTTCTATAATTGGAGAGAATAGTGGGACAAAAGGTGAATCAATTCAACAGTGATACTCACTAGACTATGTTGGATAAGAACTTTACAACTTGGGGAGGAGGGGAGTCACCGAGGAGAGGTAAGGGGGAGGAAATAATAGAGGGAGTAACACTTTAAAAATGCACTTGTTACCTTACTTATGTAACTGTACATCACTTCTGTACATTACCTTTACAATCAAATTTAAATTAAAAAAAATCCTTTTACACCATGTTAAAAAAACAAGTCTCATGGACTTTTCCTGCTTAGGGTGGCTTTGAAACAGGATCCTCAATCTTAGCCTCCTTAAATAGTTAGAATTACAGGCATGAGCTACTGGTGCCCAGCCAAGAAAATTTTTTTTGTTGTTTGTCGTGAGGCTTGAACCCTGGGCCTGGGCGGTATCTCTGAGCTCTTCAGCTCAAGGCCAACCCTCTACCACTTGAACTACAGTGTCACTTCCAGTTTTCTGGCGGTTAATTGGAGGTAAGAGTCTCACAGACTTTACTGCCTGGGGTGGCTTTGAACCGAAATCCTCACATCTCAGCTTCCTGAGTAGCTAGGATTGCAGGTGTGAGCCATCAGCACCTGGCAAGAAAAATATTCTTGAGCTAGTGAAGTACGCAGAACAGAGTTAAAATCAATCATATGTCAGGTGTATGAGGTTGAGGCAAGAGGTTTTGAGTTGGAAGCCAGTCTAGTCTACAAAGCCAGACTCTGTCTCAAAATACAAACAAACAAAACCCACTGATGAATTACTATGAACAAGTTTTTTAAAATGTTTTCGTAGATGGTCTCCAACTTGTGATCACTTGGTTTAGGATATTTTCAATTTTGTATGAAAGTGTGCCCACGAAAGTGTACCCACAACCATTTTGGTTTTTACATGCATTACAATGTTCAGTAAATTACATGAGGTACCTAACACTTCATCTAACAGGATGTGTGTTACATGATTTTGCTCAACTACAGGCTAAGGTAAATGCTCTCAGCATGCTTAAGGTAGGCAAGGCTATGATGTTTAGTAGGTTAAGTATATTAAGTGCATTTTTGACAATATTTTCAGTTGATAAGGGCTGTACTAGAACACAACTCCAGTATAAGATAAAAAAGGAGTCACTGTATTTACTTTACCTTTTTAACATTCATAAACATCCCTTCATCACTAGCCACTATTTTTTGTTTTTCATAATAATAATACTTATAACAAAGCAATGTGATGTGAATAGCCATGTATATATTATACCTTTTTTAGAGCTGTATATACATCCATCTCCACTTGCATCACAAATAAATTAGATGAACCAATGAGCTGTTGCATGACATTTATACTGGGAAAGATAAAACAGAGAAGTGAGCTTATGTTCATGTACAAATTAAAGGACTCTGGTAAATAAACAATTTGAAAATGTAGTATTCAAAATAGTAGTCTTTTTGCACAAGACAAAGAATCAGCTAACAATATATGAACACAACAATGCAGCAAGTGTGCTGATATAGTAATCCAGTTAAACCCAGGTAACTTTCAGCATGTTTGGGCTAAATGGCCGCCTTCTGTGTTGCCTACCATCCCTACAGTTCCATATTAAAAAAAAAAAAAAAAAGCAAGCTGGGTGCCAGTGGCTCACACCTGTAATCCTACTCAGGAGGTTGAGACCTGAGGATCAAGTTTGAGGTTCAAAGCCAGAAAAGTCTGTGAGACTCTGATCTCCTAATTAACCACACATGAAAAACCTGGAAGTGAAACGATGGTTCAAGTGATAGAGAGCTAGCAAAATATCTCAGGGACAGCACCAAAGCTCTGAGTTCAAGCCCCAAGACTGGCCTGCACACACACAGACTACCACCACCACAACTGACACTATAAGAAGTTATGAAATGTGAGGTGTTTGCTTCATACGTTTCCATTAGATTGCAACAGACTCTTGTCATTAAAACCTTTTACTAACACTCTACCCTTTATAAAGTTCATTCCAACTGACTCTGTCATACTTAGCACAGGTATCCTAGCCTCATTACTCCAAAAAAGCTCCCTGACAGCAGAAAAAAACGACACAACACTCTCTGTATCCTTTATAGTTCTCAAAGTGTACTTCAGTACACAGGGGCACTGAAGGGACTATGAATGAAAAGCACATAATTCAAAAGACCAATTTAATTATGAATTTAACTTCATTAGTTTTAGCAAAAACTTTTTTTGGAGAGGGGTACCAGTACTGGGGCTTGAACTCAGGGTTTCATGGTCTGACTTAGCTTTTTTGCTCAAAGCTGGTGATTTTACACTTGAGCCACACTTCTACTTTCGGCTGAGATAAGTCTTTCTTATTTATTTGATCCAGTTGGCCTCAAACCTTGATCCTCAGATCTCAGGCTCTTGAGTAGCAAGTCATAGGCATGAGCCAATGGAAGCCCAGCTATTTTAGCAAACAATTTCTAACAACTTTTCCTCAAGTATAATTCCAGTAAGATAAAGTGGATTTTGTTTTGGGGAGATGTGCAGTACTGGAGCTCAAACTCAAGGCCTCATGCTTGCCACGTAGGCACTGGCTCACTCCAACCTTTTATTGTGCTAGTTATTGTCAAAGATGTCATTGCCCACCTAGGTATGTGCCTGGACCACAATCCACCTACTTTAGGCTTCCCACTGTGCTAGGATTACAGGTGCATCCCATCAAGCCCAACTATCAGTTGGGAATATGAGAACATTTTTTTTTTCTGCCCCAAATGGCTTCAAAACTTGAACTTCCCAAATTGT
Organism: Perognathus longimembris pacificus; assembly: GCF_023159225.1. Lineage (NCBI taxonomy): Eukaryota > Metazoa > Chordata > Mammalia > Rodentia > Heteromyidae > Perognathus > Perognathus longimembris. The sequence goes on along the minus strand of NC_063168.1, from coordinate 24,605,930 downwards.
AGCATCTCAAGTAGCTATTATTACAGTTATTAGTCACTACTGTCTGACTAGATAGAGTTGATATTCATTCATTCATTCATTTGAGCCAAGCTCTTACCCTATTAGCCTAGTCTGTCCTGAAATTTACCATGCAGTCTCCACTGGACTCAAACTCAAGCCCTCTGCCTTGTCCTCTTGAGTACTGGGATTGGGAGTGTGTGCCCCCATCCCCAGGCTAAAGATGGTTTTCACAATATTAACTTTGATTTTCCAACAGCCTAGCAGAACTTGAACATTTTCTATAGCAATCCATGTTTTGTTAAAACAATATGTTTTAGCATTTTTCCTTTTTTTTATTGAGTTTAAGTTACTACATATATTTCACAGTACGCATTTTAAACCTTCACAATGATGAAAATTATCATTTTACTCTACCTAGCTTACAAAGTCTACAAACTAAATAAAACCATTTCTTCCATTTCGGGTGATATGTACATTACTTTCCTTTTGTTTAGTAACATCTGTTCCCTCTTTTACTCTCATTTCCTCCTTCCTACCCCACATTTTAGCATTTATAAAGAGAAATTACATTTGTGTGACATTTCTTTAGTTCATGGATATGGTTACGATACCTTTCATTAACTTGATTACCTTTTGTGTGTGTGTGTTGTGGGGTTTGCCACTCAGGGCCTGAGCCCTGTGTCTGAGCTCTTTTTGCCTAAGGCTAGCTCTCTACCACTTTGGGCCACAGTGCCACTTCTGGTTTTCTGCTGGTTAATTGTAGATAAGATTCTCAGAGACTTTCCTGCCAGGGCTGGCTTTAGACCTCAAACCGTAATCCTCACATCTCAGCCTCCTGACTAGCTAGGATTACAGGCGTGAGTCACCAATACCCAGCTTTTTTTTGTGTGTGTGCCAGTCCTGGGACTTGAACTTATGACCTGGGCACTGTCTCTGAGTTTTTTAGCTCAAAGCTAGTGTTCCATCCCATAGGCCATCAGTTTCACATATGGATTTTTAGGTGATTAATTGGAGATAAGAGTCTCATAGAACTTCCTACCTGGACTGGCTTTGAACAGTGATCATCAGATATCAGCCTCCCAAGTAGTTAGGATTATACCCAGCATTCGGCTTAAGCATTCGGCTTAATTACTTTTTAACAAATATTTTTGTGTTCTACAAAACTACCTTTCACATTTAAACAAATAGAAAGCATTATTGGGCTGGGAATATGGCCTAGTGGCAAGAGTGCTTGCCTTGTATATATGAAACCCTGGGTTTGATTCCTCAGCACCACATATATAGAAAAGGCCAGAAGTGGTGCTGTGGCTCAAGTGCTAGCCTTGAGCCAAACAAAGCCAGGGACAGTGCTCAGGCCCTGATTTCAAGCCCCAGGACTGGCAAAAAAAAAAAAAAAAAAAAAAAAAAAAGCATTATTTTAGGACAATTATAAAGTGATTTAAAATTTAAATACCTCAGTTCTTTGAAAAGGTCAACATTCTGGTGAGTCATTAAATTGTTCAGAAGCCACTCAAGGCACCTAAAATGATAAGATGTAATAATTATAGTGTATGTTATGTACTTACAATGTATTGAATACATCTTATAGTAAAAATCAAAACAGAATATTAAGCTTGCTAAGCCATGCTCATAATTTTTAGCTTAATAATCTAAGTTTAGTATTGCTTTTGTCAGTATTTTTTAAAGGGTATATTTACTTTATATTGAGATAATTTTTAATTAAGACTAAGTTGTGTTAAATAGTTTACAAAGGCTCTTATATATTTCTATAACCTTCTTTAAACTAGAAAAATGAATAGGGCAATTCTCAAGAGTGAAAAGTATGCCACTGTTCTATTAACAATATCCATTACACCTATTCCTTAAAGAATTTTAACAGAAAAAATAGTGACTACAGGCTTCATAACCATTTACACTCCACCCACAATCTCTTACAGATAAATTTTGAGTTTACTAGCTAGTTGAAAAGAAAAAACAAAGCTTCTTAAGTAACAAAATGCTATCCCTATTCTTTTTTTTCCTCAATTCTTTCTTATTACATTCGCTTAAGAAACCAAAGCAACCAAATTCCCAGAAGTGGGATGGGAAGAAAAACAAGAAAAGTAACTCACTTTTTCTTTACAGAATCTAATCCATAGGTCCCTGCTGATGTGTAATAGCCACATACAGTTTTCACATTAATTGTTTCCTTCATTGTCTCACCACACTGCTGTATTAAACCATCCTGTAAATATAAATAAGCACTGGAAAGGCCCATTTCACTTGGGGAAAATTAGTTCTGACATGTGTTCTTATATATTAAAAAGTTTTGTTTTTTTTTAAGGAAGGAAAGAAAACTCATTAAGTGCAGCAAGCCTAAGTTTTTTCCCCCTACGTCCGATAAAAATACTGGAAAAAAAATCTTGGAAGTGAAAAGTGGAAGTGTAAAAAGCAGCAAGGCAGTAAGATGGATATGGATTCTCTATATGCTACTTGTCCCTCTGAGGATTTCCCCAAGACCTCTGCAAATTTCTTCACCTGCACTTTGTCTCTTGTATCTGCGTTTTAATTAGAAATTCTCTACATAGCTAACCATGTGATGGACTAGACAAGTAGACAATACAAATTAGCACAAGGTGTTTGCTGAAGTTTAAAACACCCATCAGTTATAAAAGATGTCCCTAAAAGAAGTATATTATAGTTTTAAACTGATATTAAAATTTAACTTAAAATGCTTGTAGAGGTTTCAAATGAATTGAATTTAATGTATGGGAAGAATATTGTCACTATACATTCAAGTCTGGAATATACTCATCATGCAAGTACATTACTAGAGTTAGTAAATATAATAAATAAGGCAGAAAGTGGATTTAGGGCAAAACTGTTAAAAAATAATTTATATACTTAATTGGAAATAAACACTGAAAGGACCAAAATATTTAAAAAGTTAAATGGTGTCAAAGGATAATCAGAAAGCTATTAACTAATTCTTTCAAATAAATCAGTAAATAGATATCAAATTAATGGAAAAAGATTAAAATAAAACTGACTCCACCTGCTTTCTAAACTTACCTGGAGGTTGTTTATTCCTCTTAACATCTAGACATCCAAAGGAGTATCTCTGCTTAATCTGTTAGATATCCATTTTTTCCTCTCCATTGTTTACTACTTCTAAGTTTTAGCAAGGATTTGTTTTAGTATTTCAGCATTAAAGTAGGAAGAAATAAAGAGAGACATACACACACACTTCTTGCACGGAATTAGACTGGCCTCTCCATGATTATTGCTACTACCTTAATGTAAATGCCACCTAGGACAACTGCAATAGGTTTTGGTCTCTAAGGTTGTGCTCACCTTTTCTTCAATCTATCCTTCACCTATTATTTCTGAAGAACTCACTCTAAAACATACCTTTTCCCTACTTAAAATGTGCAGAGGGACGTATTTCGCCTCTCTCCAACCATTCTAACGTTGGCAATTGAGCCATGGTGCGCTCCTTCTAAATTCTTTAATTTTCCATCACTTTACATCTCTAGGACTTAGTTTGCTCTGTTTATTCCCTTCTGTTCATAGTTTGCAAGATAAACAGATTTTTTTTTTTTTTTTTTTTGCCAGTCCTGGGCCTTGGACTCGGGGCCTGAGCACCCTCTCCCTGGCTTCTTCCTGCTCAAGGTTAGCACTCTGCCACCTGAGCCACAGCGCCCCTTCTGGCCGTTTTCCATGTATGTGGTGCTGGGGAATCGAACCGAGAGCTTCATGTGTAGGAGGCAAGCACTCTTGCCACTAGGCCATATTCCCAGCCCAGATAAACAGATTTTAACTTTCAAGACAATCTGGGAACATAAACTCCTTGTGTGACATCAACTTGGTATATGGCTGCACTAAATCCTTTATTTATTTATTTATTTATTTATTTATTTATTTATTTATTTTGGCCAGTCCTGGGCCTTGGACTCAGGGCCTGAGCACTGTCCCTGGCTTCTTTTTGCTCAAGGCTAGCACTCTGCCACTTGAGTCACAGCGCCACTTCTGGCCATTTTCTGTATACGTGGTGCTGGGGAATTGAACCCAGGGCCTCATGTATACGAGGCAAGCGCTCTTGCCACTAGGCCATATCCCCAGCCTTTAATCCTATATTTATGACACTATAACACTAAATAGAAAAATAACATTATTTTCCATTTAAGTTTGTATATCAACCCTTCCACAAACACTTCCTGGAAGGCAGAAAGTACATATTTTAATTGATATGTACTTATTTAGGGTCTCCACCTTAATTTACCTTTGTATCTATATTCCTAGTTTGACACAATGCTTGATACACTTTTGTTGAGTGAATGTCATTCTTAGATTACAATATATACATGCAGTTTATACATATTTCATAATTAAAAAACTTATAGTAGTATCTGTTTCTTGAATCCATGAACTACACTATCATAATCTGCTTAATAAGGTAACTAATTTATGCAGATACCTGCAAATGACAGGTAAATTCAGACAAATAATTTTTTTCCACATTGTTGTCATAATAAGATAGCTATATTGAAATGACTTGCATTTATTTAACACAGTCATCAAACCTCCCCCAGCTGTAATAAATTGATTTTGGCTGAACATTTTAAATGACTTATACCAAGTGGTACGTTTATTTCATTTTTATTTTGAAATTTGTCAAGAAGTTTTTTATTTAAATAAATTTAAACTTTAAAAGTAAACTTCAAAATTTAAACTTTTTTTTTTTTTGGCCAGTTCTGAGGCTTGGACTCAGGGCCTGAGCACTGTCCCTGGCTTCTTTCTGCAAGGCTAGCACTCTACCTCTTGAGCCACAGTGCCACTTCTGGCCTTTTTAAATATATGTAGTGCTGAGGAATTGAACCCAGGGTTTCATGCATGCTGGGCAAGCACTCTACCACTAAGCCACATTCCCAGCCCCCAAAATTTGAACTTTTAAATAAAAATTTTTCTTTTGGGAGAGATATGTGGAAACAAAGCTACACTATGTAAGATCTTGCTTTTTGTGTGTGTGTGTGTGTGTGGTTTTTTTGCCAGTCCTGGGCCTTGGACTCAGGGCCTGAGCACTGTTCCTGGCTTCTTTTGCTCAAGGCAGCACTTTGCCACTTGAGTCACAACACCACTTCTGGCTTTTTCTATATATGTGGTACTGGGGAATCCAACCCAGGGCTTCATGTATATGAGGCAAGCACTCTTGCCATTAGGCCATATTCCCAGCCCGATCTTGTTTTTTGATAATGGGCAACTTACCAACTGCAGCATGGAAGCTGCTGCCAAAATGGCCACGACTCGACTGGGCTTTATTAAGACATCATCTCGATACAGCGATCCAAATGCAACCTGCAGTGCTGCAAGCATACATGCACATGTAGAATGAAATAACAAAAGTATGTATAAGATCACTGCAACAACAACAACTGTTTTCACACACAAAGACATTTATCTAAGTCTGGTATTTATACAAAACAATGAGTGTATCATTAATTAAAATTGTAGCAATGGTCCCTGATTGATGGTGCTAATATAGCAATGTTGTAAATTTATTTATGCTACCAAATGTAGCTGCATTCTTCTCTATCCAACTTTGACATTAATGGTTAGGATTAAGATACTCCTGGAAGAAGTCTTATAAGATACTCCTGAGCAGACCAACTATCAAGTACAAGAACACAGGTTTAGGATAATCTTAACTCTGCCTCTTTCAGTGTTTAGCTCCTGGAAGAATGTGGTACAGCTCTTGATCCCATCTGTGCCATGCTAAGGCCCAAATTCTGACTGCTCTCTCTCCATTGCCCCATCCATATGGTTTGCCCTGTAAACATTCTCAAAAATGTGCTGGACAGGGGCTGGGAATATGGCTTAGCGGTAGAGTGCTCGCCTTGCATGTATGAAGCCCTGGGTTCAATTCCTCAGCACCACATAAGCAGAAAAGGCCAGAAGTGGCGCTGTGGCTCATGTGGTTAGAGTACAAGCCTTGAGCAAAAGGAAGCCAGGGACAGTGCTCAGGCCTTGAGTCCAAGCCCCAGGACTGGCAAAAAAAAAAAAAAAAAATGATGTGCTGGGCAATGGGTACCTCCACCTGGACTATCTAAGAAGGGGGCAGGAGCCCTCTTGGAACAGAAATAATCTGACTGTAGACTCAGCAAACTGCTCTGACATCTCACATTAACCCAGGAGGCTTCTACCACTTAACTAAGGGAACTTCAAAGCTCTACGATAACATTTTGTACCTTTAGTAAAGATCATTTTTATTTTTATTATTTATTTATTTATTTATTTATTTTTGCCAGTCCTGGGCCTTGGACTCAGGGCCAGAGCACTGTCCCTGGCTTCTTTTTGCTCAAGGCTAGCACTCTGCCACTTGAGCCACAGCACCACTTCTGGCCATTTTCTGTATATGTGGTGCTGGGGAATTGAACCCAGGGCTTCATGTATATAAGGCAAGCACTCTTGCCACTAGGCCATATCCCCAGCCACTGTGAGTGTTTTTTTTTTGTTGCCAGTCCTGGGCTTGGACTCAGGGCCTGAGCACTGCCCCTGGCTTCTTTTTGCTCAAGGCTAGTACTCCACCACTTGAGCCACAGCGCCACTTCTGGCTTTTTCTATATATGTGGTGCTGGAGAATTGAACCCAGGGCTTCATGTATACGAGGTGAGCACTCTACCACTAGGCCATATTCCCAGCCCTTTTAAATTATTTTTAAAGAATTTAAATAATGGAACTCTGGGCCAGTGCATGGCAAGCAAGTGGCTCTATGATTGAGGTACCTCCCCAGTCCTTAGTACATAATTTTTAAAAGTGGTTATACTTTTCTTTCCCTCTCCCTCCATTCTCCATATCCCAGGCTGATACAGATATGAAGATATATAAACACACTGGTAAGGTTCACATTACTAAATAAGAACAGGAGGAACAGCACTGATAAAACTGTGACAAAATTATCAACCTCAGATGTTAAAAATGAGCCTCCCTTACTCCCAAATGTAAGAAGTAGAGGTGTGGCTCAAAGCTAAGGGACAGTGCCCAACCAGACCCCGAGTTCAAGCCCTAGCACAACAACCAGGCCAGAACAAAAAGGTCATTTTACAATTTTTGCATAATAGAAATTATGGAGGTAGTACCTTCTATATCAATGTTCTGGTCAGGAATCTCCAGTTCAATACTATTCATGCTGGATTCTTTCCAAGATCCACTAAACATACTAGAAAAGTAGCCAGACTTAAAAAAAAAAAGCCAATGATTAGTACTTTGCCTTCTAAATTATTTTCCCATTTCTAACTCCAAGAAGCTATTCTATTAGAACTAATCTACCATATAATCTCAAGACATATAGGAGGAAAAAGAAACGAATATTGAAATACACATTTTATTTATTTATACATATTTATTTACTATCTTATCAAAAACTAAGAGCTAGGTATTGGTGGCTCATGCCTCTAATCCTGGCTACTCAGGAGATATGAGATATGAGGATCATGGCTTGAAGCTAGTGGAGGCAGGTAAGTCCATGAAACTATTATCTCCAAGAAACTACCAGAAAACCAGAAGTGACATTGTGGCTCCAAGTGGTAGAACTAGCCTTGATCAAAAAAGCTCAGGAACAGAACCCAGGCCCTGAGCTAAAGCCCCATGATTGACAAAAAACTAAGCCAAATTCTTTTTTTTTTGCCCCCCCCTTTTTTTTATTACGTTATTTATTTATATATTGCCAGTCCTGGGGCTTGAACTCAGGGCCTGAGCACTGTCCCAGGCTTCTTTTTGCTCAAGGCTTAGCACTCTGCCACTTGAGCCAGAGCACCACTTCTGGCCATTTTCTATATATGTGGTGCTGGGGAATTGAACCCAGGGCTTCATGTATACAAGGCAAGCACTCTTGCCACTAGGTCATATTCCCAGCCCACCAAATTCTTAAATTACTATGTGAATTAGATTCCTAGACTGTCATAATTTTCCTGTATTGTTTTGTTTAGTTAAAACAACTTTTGGTGTATTACATGGTTTTCTTCCTTATAAGGTTAAAAATTCAAGCTCAGAATCTCTACCATACTTTTTAAAAACTATTTCTCCCAAATACACAAGATACAAGGTGGATAATGACAGTGCACTGAGGAGAAATGACTTCAAATCCTCAAACTACTGAATTCTCACCATGCCTCAGAGACTACAGACGGTCCAGACCAATCCCCAGTTAGCATTGAAAGGATGTTCCCAGATAAATTAGGGAAAACCCAAAGTTTAGTTTTTATCTAACAAGGGAAAGTCCTAAGGGGACCTAACTTCTAGAAAATTTACAAGATTGAGTGAAATCTTTACTTTTCAAGTAGCATCCATCATAATTACAAGTAGAGCACTTTAGATCAAATATTAGTTAGATTATTGAAAATGTTTTACTGAGAACTTACAGTGACACAAAGGAATGATTTTCACTAAATCAATTCAATTTCAATTAAGAGGAGCATTTCTCATCCTCTACTTCATAAAACTGAGATCAGAGCATTGGCTCCAGGACCCCTGCAGATATCAAAGTCCACAGATCTCATGTCCCTAATGCTTGCATATAATCTATCTATATATCTTCTTGTAGACTTTTAATCATCTGTCAAGTACTAATAATACCTAATATAATGTGAATGCTATAGCTGTTATAGTCTTTTTGTGTGTATGTGTGTCAGTCTTGGGGCCTGAACTCACAGCCTGAGCTTTTTTGCTCTAAGCTAGTGCTGTACCACTTGAGCCACAGTTCCACTTTAGGCTTATTGGTAGTTAATTAGAGATAAAGATCTCAGGGACTTTCTTTCTCCAGCTGGCTTTGAATCAGTATCCTCAGATCTTAGCTTCCTGAGTCTGCTAGGATTACAAGTGTGAGCCACTGGCACTTGGCAAAAGTTGTTATACTCTTTAAGGGAATTATGACAGTACAGATCCAATTTTCTTTTGTCCAAGTATTTTTGTGTCTGCAAATGTGGAACCTGCAGCTTATAGAGTGCCAATTTTATACTGAAGGCACTGTGACTATAGCAGTAAACAACAGACATTATTTCTACCTGAAGAGGGCTTTTAACTGAATCACATGGCTTCAACAACAGAGGCATTCTCACCCACACGTTGAGAATATTTCTTTTCCTTTCAGAGGTTTCAAAAAAGATATAAACCCATAAAGACCAGGATTCTGGTATATTCCCTGAACTACATTTAAACCAAAAAAAACTTGTTAAAAATTAAAGCATTAGGGCTGGGGATATAGCCTAGTGGCAAGAGTGCCTGCCTCGGATACACGAGGCCCTAGGTTCGATTCCCCAGCACCACATATACAGAAAACGGCCAGAAGTGGCGCTGTGGCTCAAGTGGCAGAGTGCTAGCCTTGAGCGGGAAGAAGCCAGGGACAGTGCTCAGGCCCTGAGTCCAAGGCCCATGACTGGCCAAAAAAAAAAAAAAAAAAATTAAAGCATTATAATTAAGTTGAATATATTTATCAACTAAATGACAGCCTGAGTTGTTATTAACCTAACCAGATTTTCATGACAGAGAAAGAGTGTCAAGAATTTCATATTCTCATTCAAACTGAACAACAAAGAAGCATTTCCTAGGAATATGTCTATCTTGGATAATCGCAAAATAACTATCTTTAAAGATTTTTATCCATTTTTCCATCTTAACACAAAGCTTCAAAATTAAGCAGCTTATCAAAGGCAAAACATTGTAATATGTTTCCTAGACCAAACACCAAACTATTTGCTAACATTATTTGTTATCTTTCTACTAAAGATGTCTTTCATCAGAGATTTTTCTCCTCCTCTGATGAAAGACATAATCTTTTGTAAATAGTTTGAGTTTCTTTAAGTAACTACCCTGGTTCCTTTAATAGAGAAATACAATACTTACTTGACATAAATATATTTTGTGTAAGCTCCATTCTTCACCTAGAGCACAAATCTTAATATCACTGTTTTCACCATTCAAAAATAATGTTTGATAAATATATTTGGATGTACTCTTTAATTTTTTCCTGTAAGAGAAATGTAAAAGTTATATATAAAAATGAATGTTTTGGGCTAGGGGTGGCAGAGTACTTGTACTGTATACTTGAGGCTGTAGGTTCTATTTATACCTCCACAAAAACAAATAAAATGAATGTTTTACTGATTTGGCACATATTTCAAAAATTCCTTTTGTTCGGTTTCTATTAGTGTCAACTTATCCACTGTGGAAAAGGATGGGGGATATTACATGTTCAAGTCTGTTCATGTCTTTAAGTGGTTGTCTCTGAAGTACTCTAGTTCACAGAGAGACAAATGTTGATGTCTAGGAGATTGTTCTCTCTACACCTTTTATAAAGATTTGATTTCTGAATTAATAACATAGCCAATAAATTAGAAGAAAATTGATTTTTTGCTTATTTCCTTATTTAGAAAGTAATGCTACTGGAGATCCCAAACAATGGTAATATAATCTGCTACACATCTAGAAAATAGAGAACAAGAATGAAAATTCTAGGGCTGGGAATATGGCCTAGTGGCAAGAGTGCTTGCCTCATATACATGAAGCCCTGGGTTCAATTCCCCAGCACCACATGTATATAGAAAACGGCCAGAAGTGGCGCTGTGGCTCAAGTGGCATGAGTGCTAGCCTTGAGCAAAAAGAAGCCAGGGACAGTGCTCAGGCCATGAGTCCAAGGCCCAGGACTGACAAAAAAAAAGAATGAAAATCTCTCATCCAAATAATTATTAGAATAAATTGTATTCAAGCTTATTTCAGTGGGAACTAGTTAAAACTAGCTTTAAATTATTTTTCTTCCACTGGACAAATAATCCGTTTGCAGTCTTAAAGGTTTACAAAACTGTGATCAAGGGAGAAGCATCTTAGGAGGCTAGAGCAGTGAACTCTGAACATTCTACCTAACTCCACCCAGAGCAGCAGCAGTTACTAGTACATGTGCAAGCATGCTGGTTTCTGCTTAAGATTTAATTTAAAGAGGACATTTTTTAAAAGTTGAGAGTTGTACTCTGACTCGTGCCTGTAATACTAGCTATTTGGGAGACAGAGATCAAAGAATTGCAATTCAAGGCCAGCCTGGGCAAAACTTTGTAAGACCTTTATCTCAAATTAATAAAAGCTAGGCATGGTGGTATGTACTTGGCATCCTAGCTATGTAGGAAGTATAAATAAGGAGGATGATGGTCCAGGCTGGCCCAGGTATAAATTTAAGACTCTATTTAAAAACAACTCAAAGTAAAAAGGGTTAAGGGTATGGCTGAGGTGGTGGATAGCCTGCTTAACTAGTGGTAAGGCCTTGAGTTCAAACCCTAGTATCATCAAAAAAAAAAAAAAAGAAGAAGAAGCAGCTTGAGAATCAATACTTAAGAGCTCAAGATGACCAATAAATAAGAAAAAGGGTAGCAAGTAGAGCACAGAGCTGAGGAGCCCGTGATTGAGGTGAGTAGATAAGGAGCCGGTGACTGAGGTGAGTAGAATATGTAAACAAAAAAAAAAGAAGAAAAAAAAAACTTTAAACTTTCTTTTAGCACATTTTATGAAGCATAAATATTTCAGTTAATTCCAGGGAACATCCATCATTGTATAAACTCCCTTAAAGTTGTTCTCTATATATATGTGTGTGTATATATACACACACATATACATATATTTTTTATTGTCAAGATGATGTACAGAGGGGTTGCAGTTACATATATAAGGTAGTGAGTACATTTCTTGTCAAACTTGTTACCTACTCCCTCATTTTTCTTCCACCTTCCCTCCTTAAACTAGTTAAAAAAATTAAATTTCTTTTAAAAGATAATTGTTTCACGCCAGGTGCCATGGCTCATGCCTATAATCGTAGCTACTCAGGAAGCAGAGATCTTAGGATCACAGTTTGAAGCCAGCCAGAGCAGGCAAGTCCATGAGACTCTTATCTCCAATAAAGTCCTCAGAATAAGATGGAAGTGGCTTTGTGGCTCAAGTGGTAGAGCACCAGCCTTGAGCACAAAGAGGTTTAGGGACAGCACCCAGGCCCTGAGTTCAAGCCCCAGGACCGGGAAAAAAAAAGCTTCAGGTCTATATAGTACCTCTTTCCAGCAAATAAAAGCACACCTAGCCATCATGTGTGATGGTGTATGTCTGTAGTCACTGCTACTTGGAAGGCTGAGGCTGAAAAACCACTGAAGCCCTGGAATTCAAGCCAGCCTACACAACCTTGTGACACTGATATAAAAAAGAAAACAAAAAGCCAGACATGGTGGTTCACACCCAGAATCCCAGCTGAGGCAGAAGGGCAAGTTAGAAGCCAGCCAGGGCTTCATAGCAGGACTCTTTTTTTTTTTTTTTCAAAGCAGAGGTGAGATACGGAGGAGAGAAGAGGAAGAAGAAGAGAACAAGGGAGAGGGAAAAGAAAAGCAAAAGTAAGAAATAGTTCATATTTCAAACTTGAGTATAAGGTCTCACAAAGCTCAATTACCCCAGCTGTAAAAAGAGGATATGAATATGACCCACTTCACTGAATTATTGTGAAAATAAGGGAGACCACACAGTGTCTGGTTCCTGATAGCACTTAAGCATGTTTGTTCTCCGTTTCTCCCTAAATCACATTAGAGAATAAAAGTATAAAAACAATCTAGTGTACACCAGCACAAATGTGAGATGGGCAGATCACTTGCTAAAAGACTTCTAGGGATCTGGAGATTAGAAAATAAACCAGAATGAAAGACTGTGAACCCTCCAAATATGAAGGGCTCAGTGATTAGGCTATTTGCTCTCCAGAACCCTAGCAGCAAGTGGAAGAACATGGTCTCAGAGGAAAACAAGAGGCAGGAGTGGTGCAGGAAATGGGGTAACTTGCTTCCCTAATGGCTTCCCCCACCCTCTATGAAAACAGGGTGCAGATATCTAAGCACAAAGATCCCAACAGGAAGCAGAAGTGTGGCCCCAGTAGTAGAGTCCCAGTTGCAGCAGAAAAGCTAAAGCAAGAGTGCAAGGCCTTGAGTTCAAATGTCAGTTAAATTTTTTTTTTCCCAAAACCTTCCCAGAGGGGCTGGGGAGATAGCCTAGTGGCAAGAGTGCCTGCCTCGGATACACGAGGCCCTAGGTTCGATTCCCCAGCACCACATATACAGAAAAACGGCCAGAAGCGGCGCTGTGGCTCAAGTGGCGGAGTGCTAGCCTTGAGCGGAAAGAAGCCAGGGACAGTGCTCAGGCCCTGAGTCCAAGGCCCAGGACTGGCCAAAAAAAAAAAAAAAAAAAAAAAACCTTCCCAGAAAGAACTAGAACAAACCTTCAGGAATATCTAAGGTATTAAGTGTTGGTGCCTTAGACAGCAATCCTCTTTCTAGTATCCTGTGAGCTCCCGATTATCCATCCTAAATTAAGGTTCCCAAACTATGTTCCCAGAACACGGGAGCTATCAGAGCAAACTCAAGAGTGGCATGTGGAATATTTTTTAATTTGAAGGAAATATAACAACCTTTCAGGCATTAAGATGCCTACAACTATTAAGATGTCTACACCTAGTTATGAGGTTTTTGTAGTGTAGTGGTTGTTTTTGGAGCAAGGAGGCCATGAAGACACCAAGGATGAACCAAGAAAGTTTAAGATTCTTTGCTCTAAAACAAAGCATACCCCCTCATATTCAAGTCAGTCTCTCTTCCTACACAAAGAAGAAACTACTAGAAGCAGGTTCAGACGACAGAAAGAACTAAAGATATGAATTTTTTTTGTTGTTGTTACGCACGGAGGACAAAAGGCAGTTAGATATGGGGGGAAAAACAAAAACAATACAAACTCCCCTCATTGTCCAAATGAGATACAAATAAAACTGCTTGCCTTTAAGAACTAGATGGGATGTAAGAAATGGTTTCACTTAGCCATGAGGTTAGGAAATGTTTCCCTTTGAACAAAGGGTTGTGACATGAGATAAGGTTTATAATCCTAGTTTACTACTAGTGAACAATCATTATAGAGTTATATACAGTTATAGATGTAGATATAGATATAAACAAATACTGTTCACTAGATTTCAATTTTTGGAGATAATTTATAGACAAAACACGGAAGATATGGTTGTCAGTGTGAATTTTAAGTCATGTTAATGTGAAATGTAAAAGCAAGACATGCAGTTAACAAAGGTAAGAGGCAGAAGGTGGACCTAGAAGCTAAAGTTTTTCATGAGGTAGTTTCTTTTGGTTAAGAGAGCCAAAGAGACAGCCACACACAGTATATCTTATCGGTGCCAACACACAAAATTACAAGTCCTAACATTTTCTTTCTGCTTCAGCTTTGCAAGATTAACTCAGGGATCTCCCACAATACATATTTTCTTTAAAAGCTTTCCATTCCAATCTATCTGTGTAGCCTACAGGTTTGCAAACTTTTCTACAAAAGTATTATCTTCAGCTATGTGACCCAGATGGTCTACAATTTTGTCAGGACCCCAGTGGGCAGTTTTCTGGTTCCAGTCTTAGCCTACCATCCACACGAAACTTATCATTTTTTAATCCATCCAGCAGACTATACCAACCAAACCTCTTACAACATGTGAGTCCTAGCTTGGGAATGGAAGGCCCTATTAAAGTCTGTTTCTTGGGTGCTCTGGCTCAGCCCTAGAAGTGGCCACTCTCTATAATTTCTATTCCTCCATTTCTATTTATTTATTTATTTATTTATTTATTGTCTTTCTGAAATGGGCTCTATTAGTTTAGGCTGGCCTCAAACTTGATCCTCACAGCTCAGCCCGTGAATAGTAAGATTACAGCCTATGAATGCTGTGAAGGTACCACTGTGTCTGGAATAATATATATATATATAGTATAGAATATGTACTATAGTATATATAGTATAGTATATATAGTATAGTATATATAGTATAGTATGGTATATATATAGTATAGAATATGTATATGTATATATATATAGTGTAACCGATCTCTTCAGTGTTTTACCCTAAATGGCAAATTTACTATTCTTTATTAATACATTTATATTAAAATTTCTCTACTGAAATCACTGTGTGGTTTTCAAATGGGCTTTGGTATATATTTCGATGATTATATTGAATATGTGTTCTAACTACTAGTCAAAAGGTACAGACTGCCATATTGGGTTAGATAATCTATAAAAAGACCCAAGGGCTGGGAATATGGCCTAGTGGCAAGAGTGCTCACCTCGTATACATGAAGCCCTGGGTTCGATTCCCCAGCACCATATATGTAGAAAATGGCCAGAAGTGGTGCTGTGGCTCAAGTGGGAGGGTGCTAGCCTTGAGCAAAAAAGAAGCCAGGGACAGTACTCAGGCCCTGAGTTTAGGCCCAGGACTGACCAAAAAAAAAAAAAAAAAAAAAAAAAAAAGACCCAAGTAGGGGCTGGGAATATGGCTTAGCGGTAGTGTGCTTTCCTAGCATGCATGAAGCCCTCAGCACCATATAAACAGAAAAGTCCGGAAGTAGTGCTGTGGCTCCGTGGTAGAGTGCTACCCTTGAGCAAAAAGAAGCCAGGGACAGTGCTCAGGCCCTGAGTCCAGTCCCCAGGACTGGCAAAAAAAAACAAACCCCCCAAACCCCCAAACATCCAAGTATATGCTTTAAATATGGTCCTACTTAAAGACACTGTGGTTAAAAAATGAAAGATTAAAAAAAATACACCATTCAATTACGCAAAGGAACTGGAGATGGCTATGTTCAGAAACTATAGAGGGATGAACTTTTATATAGATAAGACATCATTAAGGAGACAAATTTACTGAATGCATACAGGCCAAACACTGTACACTGTGTTCACTTTTAAAGCTGTGAAACTCCCTAAGGTGGTGGTAATATCTCCATTTTACATATGAAGAAGAAAATAAGGATAGTACATGGAGAATACAGATACGAACTCAGAATTTGAATTCTGAATATTATGCTACATCGACTAAAAAAGTGACTGAAGATGGGTGCTGATGGTCTACATTTGTCATCCTAGCTACATGGGAGACTGAGATCAGGCTAGAGTCCCAGACTAGAACAGGCAGAAAAGTCCTAACAGAAGAAGCTGGGCATATGCTCCTGTCATCCTAGTTATGATGGAAAGCCTAAAATAGGGGGAATGAACCTCAGTCCAGTTGCCGCTGAACAGGACAGAAAGTGAGACTCTAATAACCAATCAGTGCAAAATAGTGATGATATGTATGGCTCAGTGGTATCAATAGTTGCCCTCTTCCTCCCCCAGACAGTTACTGAAAATATTCACAGTAGAGGTCCATTTTGTAAATAAATATAAGCATTCATACATAAAACCCATATGGAAAGTTTTATAAATCAAGCTATTAAGATTTTTTTTAAAAGAAATACTAAGGTTTGGGGGAAGATGAGGGAGGAGGTAACAAGTTGGATAAGAAATATACCCACTTCCTTACATATGAAACTTTAACCCCTCTGTACATCATTTTGACAATAAAGAAATGGAAAAAAAAAAAGAAATACTAAAGTTTGAGCTCAGGGCCTTGAAACTGCTAGGCAGCACTCTTACCACTTGAGCCACTTCATGACCCGCACAAACTATTACGTTTTTATCTATGACACTTAAGTGCTAACTTTTACTGCTACATCTCTAGTGCCTGCTTTTTTTTTTACACCATGTAATGCTTGCGTAGCAAAATTACATCTGTGACTCCCTTGACCTTTAAAATAAACACAGTCAACCAGCTTCTATGTGAAGATTTTTTTTCACTGTAAACTACATTCTAGTTCACATGCAATTATTTTTTTTTCAACTCTTCTTCCAAAAAAAGCAAGCTGCAGCATAGCCTTACACCGATCCGCAGGCGTTTTGAAACAGACTTTGAAAAGACTTTGGACCTCATTAGGAACAAATACACATTATTGATCAACGTCACCTTCGTGGTTGTGGACAACTGGTCCGCAATGGTTTCTCCTCTGAGGGAGAGACAAATAAAGTTGCCCATCTCACATACAACGTACGTCTCTAAACAATTTATTTAGGGCAACCGGATGCAAAACAATTCATTCTGCAGTTACCCACGGAGAAGGCAAAGGTGTTAGTTAGCCGGGAAGACCAGCCGGTCGCGGTCACCAGGATGGCTTGGCGTCGCAGCCTCCAGAAGGTTTTACACAACGCCCCCGCAGCGTCCTGTGGTTTACCAGGCGGAGCCCCCGGCGCCCCCACCCTCCGGATCTACCGGGCTGGGGCCAGCTCCCTCCCGTACCGGGTTCAAGGGCACGTCGGCATGCAACGAGCTGGGGGGCGCGGGGGAGGGCGTCGCACCGCGTCCACGCACCAGGCCCAACAGGTGCGGGCGCGGGTCGCTCAGCCCCCCCCCCCACTCCCCGGCTACCTACCTTCGAGGGGTGTTGAGGAGCCGCTGCTGCTCGTCGCCCTCTTCCTCCTCCTCGTCGGTCTCCGAGTCGGGGTGACAGTAGCAGAAGGCCCCGCTGCTCCGCTTGCGCTTGCGGCTGCCCGGGCAGTAACAGAAGCCCGCAGGCTCGCCGCCAGGCTCGGGCCTCCGAAGCGAGCCCCCCGCCCCAGGGCCGATCTCCGGCTGGGCTCGGGCTCGCCCAGGGTGGCGCAGCACCCGGCTGCTCAGGGAGCCCATGGGACGCGGCTCCCCGGGGCCTCAGGGGGCACACCTCAGGGAGCCCAGAGAACGGCGTCCCCCGCCATGGCCTGGCCGCCACCGCCCTCCTCCTCCCGGCCCAGGTGGCTACAAGACCACCTCCGCACGCGCAGCTCCAACCGTCCCAGCGGACGCCAGCGCCTCCATCCTTCGCCCCGCCCGCCGCGTCTGCCGCGCCGCGCGCCGGCTCCGCGGAACCTCGCCCCCTCGCTTTCGCAACAAAGCACCGGGCCGTTGGACGCAGGCGCGCGGCAAGCCCCCGGAAGGGGCGGGTAAAGGCTGGCTGCGGGGCTCGTGGAGCCTGCGCAGAAACGCTGCTTGGGCTCTCTGGTCGTGGTAATTCACTAGTCCTTCGTGTTGGTCACGACCTGGGATCCCCAGGCATTACTTTGTTCCCCTTGTGGGGGTGGGGAGTAGGGTGTGCCGGAAGATGTCAGGACTTGAACTCAGGACCTTGCTCTACCGCTTGAATCACGGCTTCCCGGCCCAAGCTAACCTCGACCCTCAGATCTCAGCATCTCGAGTAGCTAGGATTATAAACATGAGCCACGGGCGCCCAGACCCTTCGTTGTTCATTCAGACGCTGCTTGAGGTGTGTACTGGGCTTGCTCTCGGGAGTGTCCACGCGCTGTGACCGCACCCAGCAGGGTTGGGGAATGACTTCTTGGAGAGAAGGGAAGGGGAGGCACCTGTGGGGTGCTTGTCTTCAGCCCTCCTCTGCTGCAGAAACAAAAGGAAACCTTTGGCTTATGGTGAGCGTTCCCTGCCCTCTTTTCCTTTCTTCCTTGCACCAGTAGAACATCTGAAACCAGGACTGTAGGGCCTACAGCCCCTCCAGGAAGCTCTAGCCAGATTAGCTGGCATCAGCCTGCGGTAGCAGGTCTTCCTTTGGACTTGGACAGCCATCTTCTAGTCCTCGCACCCTTCTACTTTTAAAGTAAGATGTGATAATGAAGTACATCAAGGAGAGTAGGAAAAACATCTGTGGACCCACTCGTAACCACAACTGTTTTGATTCATTCTCACTTTATTGGGGTGTATTAGGTCCTTTGTTCTTCAATAGTACAATAAAAACGTGAAGTTCCTTGTGTATCCACCCTCCATCTCTTCCTGTCTTCTTTTCCAGTGATGATCACGATCTTGAGAATGATGTATATCCTTATTCCCATGTATGCTTTTAGAGACTTACCCATAAATAATACCTTTTCTTTTGCACATTAGACATGTAATTAAGTGGAATCATAATACCTATCATTCTCAACCATTCTCCTCAAAATTATACTTTTGATTAAATCTTTGGTTACTTTTTACTGCTTGTTGTTAATGGTGACCAGTTATTGAAGAAACTAGGTTTGTTCTACTTTAACGTCCTTATAGAGCATAAATGAACATTATATGCAAGAGATTCATCAGGAAGATTCCCCAGGAGTGGATTTTCTAAGGTATCAATTTCATTAGCAATTGTCAAATTGCTCTCTGAATTGGTTGCACTCCCATCAGCAGAGTAGGTGGTTTGGGGTCCCCAGGGAACAGGTATCTGACCCATTCCTGAGAAATCCCAACTGAGAGAGCTAGCTAATTGAGGGAGCTTTGGGTGGATGTGGGAATGTCAGTAACACATGACCCTTTGGTGCTAGAAAATGAGGTGTAGATTTCATCAAGGCAATGTACTTCGCACAAAAGGGCATGATGCCACTCTCCCAAGAGCTAAGCAGGCACACCAGGTGAGGTGGTCCACTGGATTTTTACCCTGAAGGGATGACATTGTTCCCTTCTCCTTGCTACTAAGGAGTCAGCCTCACAGTTCTATTTACAATTGGTTACCAGGGTAATGGGATAATACAAGGAAGTTAGCACTCCAACCACTCAGAGGAGGTCTGTCTCATCACAGCAGCCTGGGATCCACACTGAGGATGGGGCAGTTGACTGTTATAGTTGGAGGAGTTTGGTAAAGTCAGTGGAAAGTTCCTACTCAAGGGAGGTGGTGTCTATTCTTTAACTCCTTTGTCAAGGACTCATACCCTTGACATGGCTGACTGGTTACAAACTACAGATGATAGTTACAACTGAGGTCAGGAAGCAAATAATTCTAAGAAATATCAGTACAGAATGGTGACTATTTACAAAATGGAGACATTTTCGTTTGACAGAAAGGATTGTTTTGTTTCTCACAGGAGGAGGAGAAAGAGAACTGCTGGAGATTAGCTTATGTGCGCAGAACATAGCAAAGGACACACAGGTGTTTCCCATGGAGTGGATGCAGCCTATCATGAGAAAGCCAGCATGATTGTATTAAGCCTTGTCCACAAGACCTGAGTGCAAGAGCAAATTGCCTTCAGTACAGAGAATTTGAAGACATCACCAAATTTTGAGGGGATAAAAAGAAACTACATTGGCTTTGCCAAAGGAAGTCAGATGAGTGGAGCTCTGGTAATGGGATTGCCAAGGAAACCAAACATCCCCAAGAATGAGCTATGAACATCTGCTGAGATGACACGGGCCTTTTTCTCTACCACTAGAGCAAAAAGAGTCAAATAAGGACTTCTGTTCCTCCTTACAGTCCTCTCCGTTGCCATATCCCAGTTAAAGAAGTAGGGGGGAGGGAGATGGAAGCCTCCATGAGGAAAGAAGCCCACATTTCTCTTTCCCCAAAGCCAGCTTCACACTAGTAGTATGCCACAAGGGAATGGAGGCAGATGCCTCCATGCTTGGAATTTGGACTGGATAAATGTGAATGAAATGACACATTTTTATGGCCTTAACTACATAGTAGGACTTCTTAAAACCTAATAGTGAGCCAAAAGGTCATGACCTTATACTCTGAATTTACATGGAAAGACAAGAAGAACTAGACTGTGGGAAAGAAAAATAGTGATGCTTCCTAATTATACTTCAGACTCATGCTTAATGAGACACATAAACATTCCTCCAGAGTGGCTTTATCTTGTTTTCTAGAAAGCTTCTGGAAGCTTTCAAGCAACTAGTTTTAAATTTTTGGCTAAGTCACATGTCATTTTAAATAAAATATATGAAAAAAAAAACCCAAGCCCCAAAACCAATACTTTCAAAACCAAATAAAGTTGATTTGGAGAGTCAGTGGTCTTCTGGCAGATATTGAAATGGCAGTATTTTTTCCTGTAATTAACCAGGATCACCAAATCTTCACTTACGTAGGATTAATCAATAGAAAAAAGCACTAAACTGAAACAAATTCTTAATATTAAATGGAATTGATATTATAGAATAAATAGAAATATTACAGAATAAGCTGGGTACTGTTGACTCATGCCTATAATCTTTGCTACTCAGGCAAGATTTGAGGTTTGAGGTTGGAAGCCAACCTGGGCAGACAAATCTGACACCCTTATGTCCAATTAATTAGCAAAAAGCCGGAACTGGATGTGTGACCCCAGTTGTGAGAATTCCAACTCTCTTTAGGGAGAGACAACTCAGAATCTGTACCTTAAGGCACCTGACCTGCCTTCCCCTCTCCAAAATGTTCCCCCCTCAGAGTGCTAGAGCCCCCAAGGACAATCCTCAGATAAGTGAGGATCACAGCCTCATGGATATCCCCACTGTTAGAGGGTAGCAAATGAGATAAACACATACTTCAGGAAGACTCTAGTTCAGTGCTGCCTCTCTGCCTCCAGCCCAACCATGTTGTTCTAAAAGCCTTCATTATAGTTTCTCTAGGAATGTCTTTAGGACTAAAGTGGGGAAATGCTGGTTAATACTTACCATTCTCTCAGGTCTCTCCCCACATTTATGGACATGATTACAAAGTAGTCACTGTTCAAATTCCCTTCCAGCCTGAACCTCTTGGCATTTGCAAGGGAAAAGGGAGGAACACAAAAGCCAAAAGGTCCCAAGGTCCCTGGGAGGAGAGTTTCCTCCATTTTCCTTTGACAGGGAAACCTGGGAATCCTGGGAAGTTTCCTAACCACTAAGAGGTCAACACAAGGGCTGGGGATATAGCCTAGTGGCAAGAGTGCCTGCCTCGGATACACGAGGCCCTAGGTTCGATTCCCCAGCACCACATATACAGAAAACGGCCAGAAGCGGTGCTGTGGCTCAAGTGGCAGAGTGCTAGCCTTGAGTGGGAAGAAGCCAGGGACAGTGCTCAGGCCCGGAGTCCAAGGCCCAGGACTGGCCAAAAAAGAGGTCAACACAAGGCATGGTGTCTAAACTTGAGGCAGAGGAATTGCAGCCACTGCTCTCAAACTCTGCATCTTCGTCTCCGTTGCTATATTCTAGAGTTGTGTCCTTCACCCTTGTCTCCATATTCCTTCACTCTCTGGATCTCTGAAAACAATGAGTTGACACAACTCTGACTGTACTGTAGAGCACTGACGCTGTGGTTCCCACACCCTGGTAAGATGCTTAGCTAGTGAACCTTAGCATGTGGGCCTTGTGTTATGGCCAGCCACATTCTTAGCACAGGTTGCCTCTGTCACCTAAGGAACATGCTGTGTACGGTGGCTGAATCCTGAGCCAGAGATCCAAGTCCACAGGGCACTGCTGTGAAGCTTCTAGCTTGTTCTTTTCAATGTCTAGGTTCTGCAGGATGCTTTGCCTACATCTGACAGTTACTACCAGGAGCAAATGTTTGACCAGGAATCTTGGTGACATTTGTAATACCTGCTCATAAAAGGTCGTCTTGGACCTTTCCAAGAAATTTCACTTTCTGAGGATTGCTCAGTTTCAGGACTTTACATCTGACTTCCTGTGTGGCAGGATAGGAGCATTAAGAGGGGGACATCCAGGATTTTAAAAGGCCATCCATAAAAAAACAAACAAAAAAAAAAACACCTCAATGATGGGTTTTTGTTCCAGTCACCCTTCCGGAGGGGATCTAGGGTACTGCCTTCTTGGGAGGAGGAGAGGGGAGCTCCATAGAACTCGAGGGAAAAAGCGCAGCAGTGAGCTGATGGGGGGCGGGGCAGAGTGTTAAGATTGCCATAAGTGGGTTGTACTTGAAAGCATAGGTCCCGGCCATCCCAGAGGACCATGCGGAGATAATCACAGACAGGCGAAGAAGGTTCATAAGGAGGTTTATTAGTGGGGCCATAGTTCCCATGGGAGAGGGAGCTACATGGCGTCTGCACCTTATCCAGGTGGCAACTTCTCTCTCTGGGAGTAAAGGGGAAGTAGGTAGGTAGTGAATAGGAGTGGCTCATTAGGTATGGGTGGATCTGGGGGCTAGTGGGAGGAGCTGAGGACCTGAGGCTAAGGAAATGCTAACAGTACTGAGGTGCCCTGTACAAGTATATGATCCTGAAATGCAGATGTCGCACGGAGAGCTCCAGCAGAGGGCAGCACTGAGCTTGCAGGGACAGTGAAGGCCCCTTTTACAGATACTTTGCCGGTAGTCTTTTTTTCTTTTTCTTTTAACATGTATATCTTTATTAATGTGAGTTTTTAAAAACAAGCATGCATAGCAATGGGAGAGGTGAGGTTGGGGGATGAGGAGAGGACAGATGAAGAAATTCTTTTCTACTGGTAGTAAAGTTCCAGGTTCATTCCATCGTGGATTTCATAATCCTCCAGAGAGACACGGTCCTTGAAAACCATGTACCAGTTTTAGGGACAATCTTGTTCCAACGGGTGCCAGTTTTGGCAGCAAGCAGCTTCTTAGGGTCCCCGACGGTGTCATTGGTGTTTCACTTAACACGGACTGTTTTCCCCAGGCAGTGGTTGCAAACAGCCTCAATCATCCTGGCTGGAGCTTGAATCTCCTTGAACCTTCTCCCAAGGAGACAACCTCCTCACTGGAAATGCTTAAACTCTCAAACTAAAGAAAATACAGGGAAACTGGAAGTGGAAGTTGCCTGATGGAAGCTTCCTCCCCCTTTGTGTCCAAGTAGTCTTCATTAAAGGCACTAGTGTCCTCACAAACCATGAATCTGCTGGTTTCTGTGACCTTGCACATCCTATCCACTCTACTGTACCCACCTCTGTTTAGAGGTCTTTCTTCCTGAGATGTTCAAAGCTAAGCAGTTAAAAGTCCCTATGAGCAACCACTGTTGTATTCCCAGAGTGAGAATGAATAATCCATCGAGGCACAGCTTAAGGTGGGAAGGGGTTTTGTTTACAAAGGGATTTTATTTACAACCTAAAACCCAGAACCAGAGCAGCCCTCCATCTCCAAATGCTAGGCTGGGGCTACCTTGTGCAGGGCTAGTTACCCAGAACCCAGACCTGACACCTGATCTGAACTCTGAACCTCCACTCCTTAATCTCCAGCCACCTCAGCCTTCAAACCTCCAAACCTCCAGAGAAGCAAGCTTCCTTCCTGTAGGCCTCTCCTCTCCTCAGGCTTTAAGCCTCAAACCTCCCCACAGGCCTTAGGTTTCTCAGCAGGCCTCAGGCTTTGGACTCCCCCTCAGGCCTCAGACTCCGGGCTCGGCCTCAGACTCCGGGCTCCTCCTCAGGCCTTAGGTCCCAACTCTCCCTTAGGCTCCAGACTCCTCCTAGGCCTCAGGCTCCAGACTCCTCCTAGGCCTCAGGCTCCAGACTCCTCTTCAGGCCTAGGGCTATAGACTCCCCCCTGGCCTCAGGATCTGCTGCTCAGCTCAGCTTCACTCACCTCCTCTCTCCAACGCCTGCTCTTCTTTCACCCCCACCCGCCACCATCTTGTGGCCAAGGCAGGCAGTGTATGATGTACCAAAAGGAGTAGAATGGTCTGGAGCCTTCAAACAAGAAGTCTTAGATTCCAGTCCTAGAATGGGCCTTAGAGGTCCTGGTGTTACTTGCTATTTTCTTACTGGTTTCTTAGAACACAAGTGCTTGTGGAACATACAAACTCCTTAGACACAGTATGAAGCTTTTCTTCTGGCTTAAAGACAATGAAGAACCCCATAGGCCCACAATAGCCTAGGAAGAGTCCTTTGAGGGATAACAAATTTTATGTATAGCAGTAGCCATGAGACCAGGAAACTACATAGGCCAGATGGAAGAAGATACAATGACTTTAGACAGACAGAATGTTTCTCATGGCCCTTCACTGTTAAAAAAAAAAAAAAGGACTGCATTGATGACCCACTTTCTTAGTGATACTGTCTATTTGTATGGATAGAAGCATGGCTATGCATGACTTGGAGGTTCTAGTCGAAGGAAGAGGCTATGTCCTTAAGATTGTAAGTATGTGTTTCAAGCCATCTTATTCCTGGGCCATAGAAAAGGCAACCACCAGAGCAATTCTTCCTTGTGTGTGCTAGATTTATATGGAAGCCTACAGTAATGCTGAGTTAGCTGGCAAGTAGTGATTACTAGAATGAGTAAATTCATAGGTTTTGGGTTAATGAGTTTTCTGGTTGCTAACTGGAGTAAATGGCAATATGTAACCTAATTTCTGAGAGGGACAATTGCAACAGGCATGAGCATCAGAGCCATGCCTTAGCCTTCAAAAGTGCAGTTTCCTTATACCTTCTTGTTGTTGGGACTAGAATCTGACTTGAACAAGAGTAATTTCTAGAGCTTGACAAGTAAAGCAGCCTCTCTTACTGAGAATTACACCATTGCTGGGCACTTGGGAAAAGCTGCTGGAGAAGGCTTCAAGGAGGATGCTGTCTCTGTCCGCTTGACTTCAACCTTCTTGTTTTTAGTAGCAAGCATCCCCTTGTCAGAGGGATAAACTCAGTTTGTTATGTCTAATTAATAGGTTAATCTGCTTGGTGTCCTAGATATTTACTTGCTATTTATGATTAATGGTGCATTTATTAAGATGCCTACAAGTGTCCTGTGTGCTGAATAGTAACCCCTGCCAATTGAAAGAGATAATGTGATCGCTTATTGCTACAAATGAGACAGCTGAACAATTAAGGTCCAGTCGGGAGAGTGGGGTCGGGCTAATTCGTTCAACAGAAGGAACATACTGTGGGTGATAGACTACCAAGCTTTTAAAAGCTAGAGGTCAACCAGGAAATACTGAAGAAACGGTTAAAAGCTCTTCAGTGTAGCAGCACCCCCATAGCTTCTTCAGAAGAGGTATCCCAGAAGTGGGCACGGGGAGATGATGGTCCATTCAGAATATACCTAGAGGATCCTGGGAGGGAATGTCAGAAGTACCATGGCCACTGTAGCAGACTCTGCTGAGGTGTGGCAAAGATGTGGTTCTGAATTCCTATTGGCCTCCAGTTCTCCGTGTGTCCCACGAGCCAAATCTAGCCTAGAAGCTGGAATGACAGCCTAGGAAATGGAGGTCCCTCCTAAGTTCCTCTGCCTTACATTTTGTAGCATGTAGCAGATTTTTATCTGGACTTTGTTCGAGGTACCACGGGACTATGACAGCACCTGAACCCTTAGAGAAGACTTAGAGAAGACTAAAACTTGTGTATTATGCAAAGGGAAGCATGCCCTTGCCTTCTCTCCTCTTGCTTCACTTGTGAAAATGGATTGCCCATGAACTCCTACAGTTTTTATCACAAGATGGTGTGATACTGTGGGTTGACATGGGTGTGAAACACCAGGAACCTGGTAGTCATGAAGAGCTATCGAAAAGAGGATCCCATAATAAGCAGCCACACAACGGATTTCTGAATTCTCACTGTTTCACAGTAGCAAGATGCTGAACTTGGCGGGCTTTAGCTGCCTATGGAGAAGCTGAGTAATTCAGCTTTGGGAGGCAGCGCCAAGAGCCCTTTCAACTACAGAAATGAGCATGGCTAAATGTTCTAGTGACAATGGCATATGTCTTTATTGAACATCCCCTAATTTTAGAGTTCACTTCAATAAACATTTTGTATGATCAGACACACATAGGCACTGTGGCCTTTCTGTTCCTGTAAGAACATCCTCCTTTGGTCTCACTGTGTGAATTCCTAGAGACCTACATAAGTATGTCCCCACATATTTTAGTTCTAGCTTCTCCATATGAGAGAACGTGCACCATCGGTCTGAGCTTTGCTTACTTAACATGGCTATGGGGTCCAGCGGGAGCTACACCAAGTGAGACTTGACCCCACATCCCTCCAGAGTTCACCACACAGAGACAGTCTCAAATAAAGATGGATTTATTGGGGAAGTAAAAAGTGAGCTGACTGGCCAGGGACGCAGCACAGACTCTGGAGCTAAAACTGCCACCATAAGGCCACTCAATCAGGGGTTTAAAAAGGAAAAAAACAACAACACATAGTCATGCCTGGCTATACACAGGTGGCCATTGGGGTTACAACCTGCCACATAGTGTCTGTTTGAACTAACCTATCATTGTGGTCCAAATTGGCACGTGTATCTGGTGTTTGGCAAACAAGTGTTTACAGGGTCCCCTCACAAAGGGAGCAGATGTGAGAATTGTTAAGCCACAGCTCTTGACCTTACTCATGGGGGTGGGGGATTAGGCTGCTCCTTCCTGGAAGGGCAAAGGTGGCTGGGCTGCTTTACTATTGCTAGCCCCTAACTTTCCCTCCTCCTTTTATGTCCTTGAATCAAATCTTTGATTCTTGGTCTTCTTGATGAAGGAGGTAGTATTTGGCCCTTAGTTTTATGGATCCAATTCTCTCCTTCTTGCTTTGTTATATTTTTACCAAATACTAAGCTTTTAATTCTTTTTTTTTTCACAGTTGAGTATTCACCACATCTTTATTACAAAACAATACAAAAATAAACACATGAATGTCAGACTTTTATGTTGAACCATTGCAAGCCAGGAACATGAAAACATCAATTTTAGCTTTCCTGAAGAATTTGCATTGCACTTTAAATGTTTTATTTGCTGGCATCTGGACACCAGGTGTCTGTGCCAGGACTGGTCCAGCTGCTCTTCTACCAGCTGAGGTGCTGGATTAGCATGGTGGTTTCGATGCTGGATTAACCACCCTCTGGCACTAGTGGCTTTCCCCCTTCCCATCATATTAATGTTGCACTTGCAAACTTCTCAGAAGAGGATTGAGGACCATGGTAAAACCAGGGACTAAGATCCCTAGAAGCTATCTTTAAAATTCATTTAAGAACCTTCATGTTTGCTCTCTGTAAATTTTACAAAGTGACACTTGCTGGTTATGAAGAAGAGGTGCACTGGATGTACAATCTTTTCTTTTTTTTTTTTTTTTTTTGGCCAGTCCTGGGCTTGGACTCAGGGCCTGAGCACTGTTCCTGGCTTCTTTTTGCTCAAGGCTAGCACTCTGCCACTTGAGCCACAGCGCCACTTCTGGCCATTTTCTGTATATATGGTGCTGGGGAATTGAACCCAGGGCTTCATGTATACGAGGCAAGCACTCTTGCCACTAGGCCATATCCCCAGCCCAATCTTTGCTTTTTTTGTGTGTACCAGTCCTGAACTCAAGGCCTGGGCGCTGTCACTGAGTTTCTTTTTGCTCAAGGCTAGTGCTCTACCACTTAAGCCACAGTGTCACTTTTGGCTTTGTTTGAGTAGTTTATTAGACTCTAAAATAGTGTCCTAGCCTTCTTTCCTGGGCTCTTTTCAAACTGCAATCATCAGATCTTAATCTCTTAATTAGCTTCTATTACAGGCATGAGCCACCAGGGGGCCTGGTTTGTTTCTGCTTTTTTGAGACAGGATCTCCCTATGTAGCCCAGGCTGGCCTTGAACTTCCAATCCTCCTACCACAAGCTCTGCACAACTGGGATTACAAGCATGCACTCAGCTCTGCACTCAGCTCTTAGAAAACACGTGGTAGGGTGCCAAGGCTTCTTTCCACACTACTATCTCCAATCCCTTCCTTTTGTTTCTTACTATGGAAAGGAATGAAGTAACTTTGTAACTTCTGAAAGCTATAGTAAAGCCAGGCAGCAAGGACAGATCAGGGTTTTTCTATCTATGATGAATGGGAAGCTGCAGGAGCATGCTGGACTGTATGTACCCTGGACTACCTTCTCTGGCTAGTTACTGCTGGCCCAGGAAAGAGGCCATGGGGTCATCTGGCCTCTGATGCTTCATCCTGTAGGCCTCCATTTTCTCCTCCGTGGGCTCCCAAGTTTCATATATGCTGTTGTATAGCCGCTTTCTCTCGTCAATCTGCATGATCTTCTTGACATGGAAGAGACAGGTCTCCTCGATGTTCAGTGCCTGTTTCAACTTCTCATCTTTCTTCTCATCACTGTCAGAACTGCTCTTCAGGTGCTTCTTCTTCCTTCTTCTTCTTCTTCTTCTTCTTCTTCTTCTTCTTCTTCTTCTTCTTCTTCTTCTTCTTCTTCTCTTCCTCTAGTTTTTCTTGGTGCATCTCCACAAGTGTCTGTGGTTTCTTCACCGACTCTTCTCCAATGTCATCACTTATCACACCCCTTGGAGTTAGCAGTCTCCTTCCCAGCCTTTTGGGTGCAGTAGTGAGGTGCCAGACTTTGATCACATGAACCCCATTTTAGAGCCAATCAGATTTGCACCTGTGTCCTAATCTTGCTTGCTTGAACACCTGATTGTTGTAACCTTGTTCTTTGCCTTTATAAGCCCTGTGTAATCGCAGCTCGGGGCTTCCTCCTAACCTCCGCTGTGTCGGTGGGTAGGACGAGGCCCGAGTTGGCAGCTCGTTAAATAAAGCCTTGCCTTGCTTTTGCATTTCGGAGTGTCTGAATCTCGGTGGTCTTCTTGGGGGTGGTCTTGCGACTTGGCACAACATTTGGGGGCTCGTCCGGGATAGCCCCAGAGACCCCCGAGACCCCAGACTCCGAAGGTAAGAAAATAGGGCCGTTCATTCTGTGAGTCTGTGTCTGTGTGATTTGTAGTTTTGTTTTCTGTTTAGGCCAGCCATTTGAATCTGAACCTGTAGGTAGTGAAGGATGAGCCGGAGTGGACATGCTCGTATGGGCAGTCCTGGGGGACTTGGGGAACACCTCAAGCCCTCCACAGGGGGCTCAGGCTTCCCACTACCACCCTGAACCTGAAGGACTGGACCGAGAGGCCCTTCTAATGGGTGTCCGTCTAGTCCACTCTATATTTGAGGTTGTCTGGTCCGCTCCTACACAGGAACGGGAGAGAGAGAGCCTCAAGACTGTGTAGTCTGTCCCCTCACAGGGGCAGGAGAGACACAGTGACACTGTGTGGTCTGCCCCCTCACAGGGGCAGGAGAAGCCCAGTGAGATTGTGTGGTCTGCCTCCTCACAGGGGCAGGAGAGACACAATCAAACCTGTAAGCCGCGGCTCCCTAAGTCTGTCTGTAAGTGTTGTCTGGTCTTTGTGCCTGTGATTATTTTTGTGTGTTTCTTTCTTGCACTGTGCCTGACTGACAAACGGATGATGGGGAACGTTCCTTCCACTCCCCTGGACTTGATCCTAGCTCACTGGAGGGAGGTTAAGGAGATAGCTCAGAACCAAGGTGTGGCCCTTAAGAAGGAAAAGTGGATCACCCTGTGCAAGTCAGAATGACCCACCTTTGAGGGAGCTAATTGAGGGAGCTTTGACATAGGTAAGATCAGGACTTTGTAACACCTAATCTACACCCCTTGTTCGGGCCATCCAGACAAGAGAGAAACCAAGAAGGAAGAGAAGAAATTGTACTCACCTGTCCTCCAGGGAGGAAGCACGGAGGAGGAAATGTTTCCTGCTCCATACTCCCCACCCCAGTTAACTCTACAAGAGGAGGACTCTGAGGAAAATGTTTCAGCTGTGCCCTCCGCTCCGGAGGGTCTTGCCCAGTCAACTCGCCGGCGCCGACAGCCCAGGACACGGACGCATCAGCCCCAAGTCCAAGTCCTGACCCGCAGCCGCCAACAGGGTAGACGTAGGGCCAGCCCAAGCCACCCACAGGTGGCAGGGAGTGACCTCACCATGCTGCACTGTCATCTCTGTGTTGTTTGTAAGTCTAACAGTCTCTTTTGTGTCAAACCTGCATAGCTCATTGGAAAGATGTACAGGCGATGGTTCACAATCAGAGTGTGAGTGTCCACAGAAAGAACTCTGGGGGGACCCCCACCCAGCCTTCTTAAGCAGAAAATTATTTGGTATGCTAAAAATGTTTTACTAAGGCTATCAAGCCTAAGGCTATCAAGCTCTAGAAAATGAGGCTGGAGAATGCTAAAATCATTTGTTAAAGGTTTTTGTCTTAAAATGTACGGCCGATGCTTATTCTGTGTGCTTTAAGATCTTTTGAAATTGTATGTGTGTGTGCATGTGTGAGTGTGAACATGTTCAAGACTGTTAGTATGATGTAAAATTGAGTGAGTTTAAGTTTAAATTCAAATGGTCATCAAGTTCGGGCATTACTAAATGCTTTAAAGGATTATTGCATTGCATTAAAGAGGAACTATAGTTAAAAATGTTTAATTAAAAAATCAGAGCTAAGTATCAGAAATTTGGATTTAAAAGGATATATATTAAACTAATGGCATAGAAGTAAACTCTCATTAACTATGTATGTAGGAAGAAATGGCAAAATGTAGGAAGAAATGGCAAAATGGGCCAATGTTTCTCACTAATATATTGGAAAGCTGAATGGATAAGTATTTCTAATTGTAATTCTTGCATTAAGGAAAAATTCGAAAGTCTTCATGCCATGCAGTAATACACTGAAGAAAAAAAAAAAGAGGCTCTTTTGAAACAAGCAGCCCGTAAGCAAAGGGCAGCACCTGGTTTCAGATTGCCTGTGAGCTTCAGTTTTTCCGATGCAGATAAAAGCTAAAGTGTTGTGTTAGTGTTAAAAAGGCTTTGGAAATCAAGAATACATTTCTAGATAAGAAATTTGGAAGTAAAATTGTCCTAAATAATTATTGCAAAGTGAGAAAAGGAGAATTATGGCTACCAAAATGTTTAATTGCCATTCCAGCTTCTTTGTAGGCTTTTTGTAACAGTTTCCAGCAGGCCCACAGAGAAGCACAGGTGATTCCTACAAGTTTGTTAAGATCTAATGCTGACCCTTAATAAGTTCCAGGTAAGAGAGCATGCTTAAAAACTACTTTTGTGTGTACCACCTTGTTGCTTATAATTGGAGTAAAGTGGCCCCTTATAAGACTCATTGATCTGAATCTGCGGTTCGAAGCCAGCCCGGGCAAAGAAAGGTCCCTGTGAGAGACTTGTCTCTAATCAGCCAGCAGAGTGCTGGGAACGGAGTGGTGTGGAGCTCAAAAGTGGTACGGTGCTAGTCTTGAGCTGGAGAGCTGAGGGACAGCACTCAGGCCCTGAGTCCAAGTCGAAAGTCACTCCTCCTGGGACAAAAGTGATGGAGCATCCAGAGGCAGTAAGCCACTGCTTGGATGGCAGAGATGGTGTCAGATCCTAGAGTCACTACTGTTGGCCTTTCAAAAGTTAAAGCTGGGAAGTCCTAGAAGAATAGTTCATAAGCATGCCTTTCCAATGCCCATGTCTGTCTACTGGGCAGGAACTTGCCAGTCATCTGTGATAGTGGTTAGTAAGGGGAAATTTGTCAAATGAGAGGATAGATTAAAATCTCAACCCCCCACATTTACTCAAAGCTCTGACTGGTAGTAAGAATTTTAAGCTGATACATCTGTTTAGGAAAGAAAGCTTGTAGACCTGAGATTGTGTCCTTTATCTGTTAAAGACCTGCAAAGGTAATGTAGGCATTTTTTTAGGTCATCAGAGATCAGTTCCCCAGCAGTTGTTTTTGGGAAGCTGAGGGCAGGCTTTGGTTACTACTTTGGGCCCTATTGGCCCATGCCTTATCTCTATATCATCCCCTAGACATGCAAGCCATTGAAATGGACAGAATGGAGCCATGATTGGCTCCCAAGGTACCAAAAAGAAAAAGGGGGAAATGAGGTGCCAGACTTTGATCACATGAACCCCATTTTAGAGCCAATCAGATTTGCACCTGTGTCCTAATCTTGCTTGCTTGAACACCTGATTGTTGTAACCTTGTTCTTTGCCTTTATAAGCCCTGTGTAATCGCAGCTCGGGGCTTCCTCCTAACCTCCGCTGTGTCGGTGGGTAGGACGAGGCCCGAGTTGGCAGCTCGTTAAATAAAGCCTTGCCTTGCTTTTGCATTTCGGAGTGTCTGAATCTCGGTGGTCTTCTTGGGGGTGGTCTTGCGACTTGGCACAACAGTAGGAATACTTGAAGAAACAGTGACAGCGTTTGTATCCCCATAGGCCTTCTTTCCAGTAAGATCCCCAGATGTGCGTGTGGTTGTGGATCTTCATGTCCTCTTCATACTTGGAGCAGGCCATGGCCCGCTCCTGCCCCTTGATGACAGCCCCGTGCTGACAGTACTCCATGTAGTCCTCCATCTGGGCTAAGAGCAGCTCAGCTGGCGGGGCATCCAGGTGCTTCTGGCTGCCATACTTTTCCAGGATGCTTTCTTTCTGCTCTTCTTTGAAGTCTTCTGTTTTGACTTTGAAGGACTTGTACAACAGCTTGAGTTTTGTGGGATCGGCCTGCAGATGCACCTCTGAGCCCTTGTCATAGGCCTCCCAGGCAAACAACTGTCTGAGCCATGAAATGGTATCTTCTGTGTATCTGACGAAATTATCTCCTGTGTAACTCACTTCATCTGGATTCTTCCCCGCGTTGGCATAAGAATTTTCTCTCATTGCTCTATTTTTGGATCATAGTAGGCAGAATTTGGATCTACATTTCTCAAGTATTTTGCAATATCTTCTTGAATCCTTAGATTCCGGACTGTAATTCGCCTTTTAGAATCAAAATTCTGCACTGGAATGTCAATATCATCTGCATATTTATCATCATCCTCATCCTCGCTGTTGTGATCTTTTTCTGTCTGAGAATTTGGTTCCTCTTCTCCCTACTGATGTTTTGGAGAATTAGCTTGTTCCAATAATTTTCCTGAGGCTAATTCTTCTTGTAGTTTCTGGGCTTTCAATGTTTGTTTTGCCAGGTCAACTCTTCCACAATTTTCATGTGTTCCTCTGGATTGTCGTTGTTCCAGCAATCTCTCTTCCCGTCGTAGTCAAATGTGAGCTGAGGCTGCACGTGCTTGTCTGGAGCTGTTAGTCCTGGTGAACTTGGTGCCAACTCGCCCAGGCCTCTCAAAGCAGTCTTTCTTCTTGTGTATCATGGCCATGCAGTTCTCACAGGCACCTCTGCGGTACTTGGTGGTTAGGGAATTCTTTTTTGCACCCCTCTTGTGCCATTCTCCAGATGAACTACACTGTTTCTGTTTCTCTGGTTGTGGCCTCTGATGCTTTAAGGTGGGTCTTTTTGATGGATCAGTGTACCAAGGTACTGACAAAATATACTGAGGGATGTGTGGATTGATATCTTTTCCTTCTTCATCAACTTCTGCAGGAACATTATCCAGTTTTCACTGTTCTTCTAGCTCCTTCTTCTTCCTCCAGTCCTCTTGAGTCATCTTTAGAGTGGATTTCTCCAGTTTCCTGTGCCTCTAAGTCCCTAAGTTTGGCCAGTGATACTTGTGAGGCCCACCTCCAGAAGGGCTCCAAGCAGGTGCTCCCACCTGTTTAAATCTCTCCAATTATCTAGGTTACTGGCACACCTGGAGGCAGTTATTTCCCTCCCTTCTGAGGTCACACCCTAATCCATCTGGACACACCCTAATACACCTGGACACACCTCCCACCCCAGGCATCTCCTGGGAGTGATTCTCTAGCCTGCCACTCACGCTTTGGATTTAGCAGCAGGCCAGTTTTTCTGTGGAATAAAGTTCTCTATCCACATGGAGTTCTCCATAATCAGTTGTCTACTTGAAAATCTCTTAGAATATCCAATTTTTTAATAGAGCTAGTCAACTCCAGAGGAGTGGGAAGGTTATCACAGAAAGAATGTCCCCCCAAAATCTTAGTTTCAGCAGATCCAAAGTAGCCTTCAAACATAGTCCTAATCCTGGCAGATCCCAAACTGACTGTCGCTGGAATCTGTTGGTTAACTTGCTTTCCAAGGCAGATTCAGAGTGAGGTGAAAGTGACCCATCTCTCTGGCTACTACAATAACCATGAGTGTCCAAATCATAACTTGTAAAAATAAAGGATACTAATCCTAGGGCAACTGGCACAAGCATGGGGCTATAGTGGACAAGCTGGTATAAGAGGTCCCAAGAATGTGAGGGTGGGTGATGGCTGGACTTGGAACAGAGCAGATGGAAGCATTGTAAAGGTGCTAGAGAAAAGTTCAGTGGCAAACCAGTGACATTCAGATGAACTCAAGTTTATACCAGTGGACACAAAGCTCACACTTGAAATTCTGGGCCTCAAGATCATTGAGGCTACAGGGTTTTAATGGGGCCGTGCAAAAAGTTACAAGAGCTGTGCTATCTAAGAGAGTATAGGGAGGTTGCACCATTGGGGGTGGGGGGGCAAGACTTTTGCAAAGTGGAGGGAAGAAGGAAAGAAGTTTCTAGTGAGAAACTATTTTTTTTCCTTGAAAGCTTTTAATTATAATTCAACCCTATTTTACTACTAAAATATACTTTAAAATTCTATGATTCTAAGCTGTTTTATATAAAATATTTTACAACATACATTCTTTATTGAAGATAAAAAATCAAGGAAATATTACAAAGAAAAGCAACAAGGACAAAAATGAGTTTTGGTACTTCAGGAGACATAATTAAATTTTGCTATAAGTTTACACAAATATACAGTAATATTTAAATAAAAACATGTTTTATACAAAAATACCCTAACACAGTAGAGTCTTACAATGCATTGGCAAACATCAATTTGATGCTTTAGAGTTATTTTAGTGTGTTAACAAATTTTCAATCAGGCAAGTTTAGATATGTCTTCATATAGAATTCCTTCAACTCTCCGTCCTTTTAAAGGCCCAGTTTCAATAGTGATGGTGGCTGAAAAGGTCTTCTCATTGATGGATTCCAGGGTGGCTTCATTGCCTCGGTAGCCCCCATTTAAAACTAAAATTCTTTTTCCTGGTGCCGGAATTACTGTCTCTAAATGAGTCTGGTCAAGTTTCAGCTTATCTCCAGAATCAATCATCTTTACAACAGCTGTAGACTTGTCAATTACTTCCTTGACAATACCCTTTTTCTTATGATATTTATCCCCAACATTTTTGGTTATAATCTTTACAATAATTTCGGGCTGCAGCCAGTGGTCAGTACGGGACGTTCTTTTCTTTTCCTCTTCAATCTCCATGATTTCATCCAGTGCAGATTTCTTTTTCTTTTTAGCCTGAGCTGAGCTCGCAGAGGAGTCTTTTCGCTTAACCGAGGCTACACTCCCCAGGGCTTTCAGGGCACTGGGCCCCAAGAAACTTGATTTGGGAGATGTTCCTGCTGAACCACATGCTCCTTTATTCAGATTAAATGTAACTTTCTCTTCATCCTTTTCTCTGCTTAATTCCGTGAAAACAGGGGCCTCCTGCTCTTTCCCTTCCAGACCTCGTCTCACTTGCTCTTCAATAAACTTGGCCATTTTTTCCTCGTCGTCGAGGTCCGCCTTCTTCTTCCTCTGGCGCTCCAGCTGCTGCCGAATAGTCTCCGGGGCCCTGTCTATGTACTGGATGTACCAGCCCTTGGGCGTCTCGTCCACTTTGCACAGGCCTTCCCTGCCCAGCCACTTGGTAAAGTCGGTCAGCGTTTCCCACCGAGTGGCGTTCATGTGGATGTGCTCGCGGTGGCTGATGTACTCGTTGTAGACCATGTTGTTGTGCACTCTCTTCGTACCAAAGCGTCTCCTGAGAAGTTCCAGAAAGTCGTTTCTGAACTCCTCTGAGAAATAATCCATAAACCGCTGAGGGTTCTCTGAAGCCAGCAACAGCTGTCTCTGATGAGACTCGGACGTACAATGGCACTTGAAGCCATTCTCGTCCCGACACTGCTTCTGGCACATCTGGCAGTACCAGCGCAACTTCTGAAGCCCCTTGGATTTGATTCTGTTGGCGATGGCCTTGGGAGTAAGAAAATCCGACTTCCCCATCGCGACCACCGCTGCGACCACCACTGCGACAGCCGCAGGTACTCACCACCTTCGGGAGCGCCTAGCTCTGCGGACTGGAAGCCAGAAGCCGGAAGCGCGACTGGCAGGGCGGGAGTGGGCCGGACAAATATGACAGCCTTTCCCTGGACCCACCTTTTTCCAGCTGAGTTCTAAACCTCGCGAGACTTTCCCGGTCAGGGAGCGTGCAGGGCGATTCCATACACGCGCACTAAGCAGGTCCCTCTGCTCGACCTTCAGCAAGGAAGTAACCACCCTCCTCCCTGGCTCCAGGGTCACTGCGCTGTCTGCTGTGGCCTTGCACTCGCAGTGGTATGGAAATTTGTGAGAGGATTGCAAGGGGTGGCAGAGCTGGTGTTGTGCCAAGTTGCAAGACCACCCCCAAGAAGACCACCGAGATACAGACACTCCGAAATGCAAAAGCAAGGCAAGGCTTTATTTAACGAGCTGCCAACTCGGGCCTCGTCCTACCCACCGACACAGCGGAGGTTAGGAGGAAGCCCCGAGCTGTGATTACACAGGGCTTATAAAGGCAAAGAACAAGGTTACAACAATCAGCTGTGCAAGCAAGATTAGAACACAGGTACAAATCTGATTGGCTCAGGGTTCGATTCTAAAATGGGGTTCACGTGGTGGGGCCTGACTTCAAAGTCTGGCACCTCATTTCCCCCTTTTTCTTTTTGGTACCTTGGGAGCCAATCATGGCTCCATTCTGTCCATTTCAATGGCTTGCATGTCTAGGGGATGATATAGAGGTAAGGCATGGGCCAGTAGGGCCCAATGTAGTAAACAAATGGCCTGTCACCATTTCTTACAAGAATATTCTCTGTGCCTCTTGCATGTCTCTAGTTTATCCTGCCTCATCTTCCCAAAAACAACTCTGGTCCCTTGATTTTAAAGGGGGGCTGATGGGTGAAGATCATCCATCTTCTGTAACTTCTTCAGGCTGACTCAGGGGCGTAGACCTTACCTAGCCAGGAACCTATAACCTTAGTCTCAGTCTAACTTTCTTTTCTTGAGGCGAAGGCAAAGCAGCTGAGTTGGGTGCTTGGAGACCTCCCATATTCCATCACGGTAGTTGTCATCCAGGGCAAAGGGGTCAGCTGGCCTGGCGTGGAAGCAATGAACCCAAGTGGCGATGCCGTCTAGGGTCCCTTCCACCGTGGTTAATCTGTTGATTGAGGGCATTGGCAAGCTGACAGGCCTTTAACAGATCTCAATAAGGACAACACAATCTCAGGTCTACAAGCTTTCTTTCCTAAACAGATGTATCAACTTAAAATCTTACTGCCAGTCAGGGCTTTGAGTAACTGTGGGGGGTGAGATTTTAATCTATCCTCTCATTTGACAAACTTACCCTTACTAACCACTATCACAGATGACTGGCAAATTCCTGCCCAGTAGACAGACATGGGCATTGGAAAGGCATGCTTATGAACTATTCTTCTAGGACTTCCCGGCTTTAACTTTTGAAAGGCCAACAGTAGTGACTCTAGGATCTGACACCATCTCTGCCATCCAAGCAGTGGCTTACTGCCTCTGGATGCTCCATCTCTTTTGTCCCAGGAGGAGTGACTTTCCACTGGACTTGGACTCAGGGCCTGAGTGCTGTCCCTCAGCTCTCCAGCTCAAGACTAGCACCGTACCACTTTTGAGCTCCACACCACTCCGTTCCCAGCACTCTGCTGGCTGATTAGAGACAAGTCTCTCACAGGGACCTTTCTTTGCCCGGGCTGGCTTCGAACCGCAGATTCAGATCAATGAGTCTTATAAGGGGCCACTTTACTCCAATTATAAGCAACAAGGTGATCCACACAGAAGTAGTTTTTAAGCATGCTCTCTTACCTGGAACTTAAGGGTCAGTATTAGATCTTGACAAACTTGTAGGAATCACCTGTGCTTTTCTGTGGGCCTGCTGGAAACTGTTACAAAAAAACCTACAAAGAAGCTGGAATGGCAATTAAACATTTTGGTAGCCATAATTCTCCTTTTCTCACTTTGCAATAATTATTTAGGACAATTTTACTTCCAAATTTCTTATCTAGAAATGTATTCTTGATTTCCAAAGCCTTTTTAACACTAACACAACACTTTAGCTTTTATCTGCATCAGAAAAACTGAAGCTCACAGGCAATCTGAAACCAGGTGCCGCCCTTTGCTTACGGGCTGCTTGTTTCAAAAGAGCCTTTTTTTTTTTTCTTCAGTCCCAGTTACTGCATGGCATGAAGACCTTTGAATTTAAACTTAGTTTTGCATCATACTGCAGTCTTGAACATGTTCACACTCACACATGCACACACATTTTCAAAAGATCTTAAAGCACGCTGAATAAGCATCGGCCGTACATTTTAAGACAAAAACCTTTAACAAATGATTTTAGCATTCTCCAGCCTCATTTTCCAGGGCTTGATAGTTTTAGTAAAACATTTTTAGTCTTAGTAAAACATTTTAGCGCACCAAACAATTTTCTGCTTAAAAAGGCTGGGTGGGGGTCCACCTAGAGTTCTTTCTGTGGACACTCACACTCTGATTGTGAACCATCGCTGTACATCTTTCCAATGAGCTATGCAGGTTTGACACAAAAGAGACTGTTATACTTACAAACAACACAGAGATGACAGCGCAGCATGGTGAGGTCACTCCCTGCCACCTGTGGGTGGCTTGGGCTGGCCCTACATCCACCCCATCGGCGGCTGCGGGTCAGGACTTGGACTTGGGGCTGATGCGTCCGTGTCCTGGGCTGTCGGCGCCGGCGAGTTGACTGGGCAGGACCCTCCGGAGCGGAGGGCACAGCTGAAACATTTTCCTCAGAGTCCTCCTCTTGTAGAGTTAACTGGGATGGGGAGTATGGAGCGGGAAACATTTCCTCCTCCGTGCTTCCTCCCTATGTCAAAGCTCCCTCAATTTCCTCAAAGGTGGACCATTCTGACTTGCACAGGGTGATCCACTTTTACTTTTTAAGGGCCACACCTTGGTTCTGAGCTATCTCCTTAACCTCCCTCCAGTGAGCTAGGATCAAGTCTAGGGGGCTAGATGGAGGTCCTCAAG
This sequence comes from Perognathus longimembris pacificus, assembly GCF_023159225.1. Classification (NCBI taxonomy): domain Eukaryota; kingdom Metazoa; phylum Chordata; class Mammalia; order Rodentia; family Heteromyidae; genus Perognathus; species Perognathus longimembris. The sequence continues at coordinate 24,566,511 of NC_063168.1, read as the reverse complement.
ATAGAACGTTATCCATAGCTCTGATCAGAAGTTCAGTCCAAAAGGCTACAAAAAACAAAACAATAAAAAAGGAGGAAAACACACAGGCCTGAGAACAAGAAAAGCTACGAGTTGGAGATCTCCCAAGCTGGCCCACAACCTCCTACAAGGGTGCAGAAGGAATGGACCCGAGTTGGCCCACAACCTCCTGTAAGAAGGAGTGGACCCGAGTTGGCCCACAACCTCCTGCAAGGGTGCAGAAGGAGTGGACCCGAGTTACGAGTTGGAGATCTCCCAAGTTGGCCCACAACCTCCTACAAGGGTGCAGAAGGAATGGACCCGAGTTGGCCCACAACCTCCTGTAAGAAGGAGTGGACCCGAGTTGGCCCACAACCTCCTGCCAGATAAGCAGAAGGAGCAGACCCAAGTACAAGGTGGGCGGGTGGAGGCTCGTTTAGGAGGCCCTCCTGGTCATTTGCAGCTAAAAACCAAACTGACTCGTGCCCTACAAGTATAAGCAAAAGCAAAACAGACAAACAGACAAATTACAGGACAAGACAAATGAACAGTGCTGTTTTCTTACCTTCGGAGCCTGGGATCTCGGGGTCTCTGGGGCTATCCCGGACGAAACCCCAAATGTTGTGCCAAGTTGCAAGACCACCCCCAAGAAGACCACCGAGATACAGACACTCCGAAATGCAAAAGCAAGGCAAGGCTTTATTTAACGAGCTGCCAACTCGGGCCTCGTCCTACCCACCGACACAGCGGAGGTTAGGAGGAAGCCCCGAGCTGTGATTACACAGGGCTTATAAAGGCAAAGAACAAGGTTACAACAATCAGCTGTGCAAGCAAGATTAGAACACAGGTACAAATCTGATTGGCTCAGGGTTCGATTCTAAAATGGGGTTCACGTGGTGGGGCCTGACTTCAAAGTCTGGCACCTCACTGGGTCAGATGGGGCAGGGGAGATGGCCCCGGAGGGCAGGGCCGAGTCCTGCCCAGGCCGGGGCCTCGGGTAGCAGCGTGGAAGCCGGGTAGTGAGAAACGTTTTTTTTTTTTTTTTTTTTGGCCAGTCCTGGGCCTTGGACTCAGGGCCTGAGCACTGTCCCTGGCTTCTTCCCACTCAAGGCTAGCACTCTGCCACTTGAGCCACAGCGCAGCTTCTGGCCGTTTTCTGTATATGTGGTGCTGGGGAATCGAACCTAGGGCCTTGTGTATCCGAGGCAGGCACTCTTGCCACTAGGCTATATCCCTAGCCCTAGTGAGAAACGTTTTGCAGAAGCAGAAACAGCTGGGTGTCTGCAACTTTGTTGTCTGTGACATGCTGACCTTGTCTGGGGTCATTTTCCTGTGTACTCCTGCACTTAATATCAGTTGGTGGGGAGGCTAGCCATGTCTTCATGTCTGCTTCTTTACTATGAACTTCTCAACTTGTGGGACTAAGTTTAGTGACTGGGATCAGGCTGATCTTATCCAAACCTGTTGTATTCCCAGAGCGAGAATAATCCATCTGGGCACAACTTAAGGTGGGAAAGGGTTTTATTTACAAAAGGATTTTATTTTCAATCTAAAACCCGGAACCAGAGCCACCCTCCACCTCCTAATGCTTGCCTGAGACTACCTTGTCCTGGGTTACCCAGAACCCAGACCTGAGACCTGTCTTGAGTTGAACTCTGAATCGCCACCTTAATTTCCAACCACCTCAGCCTCCCGGCCTCCAAATCTCCAAACCTCTAGAGGAGCAAGCGTCCTTCCTGTAGTCCTCGACTCTCCTCAAACTTTAAGCCTCAAGCCCCCACACAGGCTTTAGGCCTCTCTGCCAGCCTCAGGCCTCGGACTCCTCCTCAGGCCTAAGGCTCCCGACTCTCCCTCAGGCCTAAACTCCTCCTCAGGCTTAAGGCTCCTCCTCAGGCCTCAGGCCTCAGGCCTCAGGCCTAGGACCTCAAACTCTCAGGCAGGCCCAGTTTGGGTCTCAGGTCTGCTCCTTCGGCTGGTCTGGTACCGCTCTGTCCAGCTTCACTCCCCTCCTCTCTCCTCCTCCTGTTCTTCCTCCTCCACCCCCCCCCCCCCCCCCGGCAGTTGGGGGTGGAGGTTCCAGTCCCCCAGTGTGGGGAAGGGATCTCTTCTTTCTTCCGCAGTGGGGCGTGGCAATCACACCAACCTAGGGAGGGGCTTCTGCCCTCAGGTTATTACAAATCTACTTCAATTTCTTATCACCCTGTTACTAAATGACGTTGGTCCATATGGTGGTTAATTAAAAAAAAAAATTGAACCCAGTTCTGTGTTCCTCCCTCTTCAATGTGACACTAAGGAATGTCAGTACAGCACTGTGGCCAAATCCTGTCCTAGTTGGGGCTGTTCTGTGTCAGTCCACCAGGTGACTTGACTTTGAAATGAGCATGCTCACTGAGGATGAGTAAAATAACCTGCCATCTGTGTCCAAGAGACAAGAGTTCCCTTCAATGCTTACTGGATAAAGCAAGTGTTGCCCCATTAATGGATATGGGCAGTCGGGAATGACCAAAAAAGAGTGGGTTACTGTTCACTGGCCTATGTCCACCATCTGTGCAGTAGTCCATGGATGTGGGACAACCTGGAAGTCAACCAGCTGGCTCCACCTGTTTCTCAGTCCTGGGGCCACATGTGGCTAAGATGGCGCCTGACAAAGAACCTGGAGGTGGTTTTGTGGGCTGTGATGCCCCGGCTCTTCCGCCCTTGACAGACAGCTCATGCCTCCCCTCACAGTCCCTAGATAGGTGCACACCCCTCCTCTTCCTGCCAATCTTTGACCTGATTGGCTCCTCTGCCTTATATTAGTCGCATGTACTTCCTCAATAAACGAGATCTTTCACCACTTGACTCCCAGAGGCGTCTGATTGTCCTCCGGTGAGGGAGGGCTGGGTGGGGGCAGTCTGTTGGCACTTTCCTTTCTTGGCTGGTCCAGTCGGGGCATGCCTTCCCCATCTCTCCCGCAGGTTGGGGGAGCACGGGGGGGGGTTAAAAACCCCGACACATGGATAGGAGTTAACTTTTCCTGTTGCTCCCTGGATTTGGGTCTTTCCCCTAGAAATGCCTCCCTTGGATTCCTGCAAAACTGAATAGGTAGCACAAGTATCTAATTCAACGTCTTTTCCCCCACCCTGTTTTACCATGGACTCTGAGGGAGGTTTAGAACCCTGGCCTCACCAATCCTTATAAGTTCAGAATGACCATTTTAGGTCTTGTCTGTGAATGTTCCTTTAGCTGTGGGCATTCTTGCTCCTGATGGCCTAGTTCCCTACAGTAGGCATATTGATCTTTCTCCAAAGGAATTCTAGGAGGAGCCAGCCTATCCCCAGTGTTGGAGCTTTATTTTTGCCTTTCCCTCCAGTAACCTTCCTATCCCCTGTGTCTCTCCTTTGCCTCAATAACTGCTAGGACAGTCCTCATAAACCCCTTTCCTGGGTCGTTTCTGTCTGTCTTCATTCTTCCTTTCTCTTTTCAATCTCCACTTCCTTGTGATTTACAAAACCTTTCTGTGCTATTTCCATCAATTCTGACATTACTTTTCTCTGAAAAGCCTTCAACTTCTGTAGCTTCCTTCTAATGTCTGGTGCCGACTGGTTAACAAAAGCCATATTTACAAGCCTTTGATTCTTGGCTAATTCTGGGTCTAGAGGGCTATGGACCTGGTAGGACTCCATGAAGCATTCTGAGAATGCTGAGGGGGAATCATCTGGTCTCTGAAGAAATTCTCCTACCTTGATCATACTTGTTGGCTTGCAGGTAGCTTTCCTAATGCCTACTAAGAGCCTGGTGGTAACTGGAGATCACCTCCTTACCATAGTCCTCATTGTAGTCCAAGTTGGGTCAAGTCAAAGGGACCACCTAGGCTAGGCATTCAGGATCTGAAGAAAGGCAACCATCAGTGTCAAGAATGATTTCTGGCCTCCTTCTTTGACCTGCTCCTTGGCTGTAAGTGGTCTGCAGGAGATGCTGGCAATCATTCCAAGTAGGTTGGATCACAGGCTGAGGCTGTTCAAAGAAAGCAGGAGTATGATGCTTCTGATTGTAAAGGCCAGAGGTAGAAAAGTGGACAGATATCATTTAGCCAGGGCCGCCTCCTGGTGCAGAAAGCTGGTAGAGGGTCAAAGACTAGGAGGGTCTGGATTTGCATAATTAGAGCTACTATGAGTATGGAAGGGGGGTGGCTGACAAGAGGAATGCCAGACTGGTTGGGAGATAGAGGAGGATGGGGAGTTGGCTCCAAGGGCTGGGGATGGGGATAGGAGGGAATTCAAAGAGGAAGTCCTCTACCAGGTTCTTAGTAGCCTGAAAGACTGGAGGAAGCTTTTGCTTAAGTTTCCCCTTAGGGGGTTCTGATAGGGCCAAGACTGGTTTAGGGGCCCTAAGTCATTTTAGAAATTTCTTAATCCAGGGAGGATTGTCAGCCAGCACATCAATCCAGATTGTGATGTATGGAACCTGGTCAGGATCACCAGGGCCAATCATGCCCCAAACTGTGGAGCAGGCAGGATACAAATCTGAAAAGAGCCTTGGGAAGGCCAATCAGTGTCAAATGTGGGCCACTTGGCTTCACCAAACTTGCGAAGGCATCCCTTAGTGACCCCAATCCACAGTCCGGGGCATTTGCCTGGAAGAGGAAAAAGTGGTCAAGCATGAATTCACAGATAATACAAAAAGAATGTGAGGATAATGCAAATAAGGTGTGAGTTCTTCAGGATCTTCACTAGTATGTGGGTATTTTCTGTCTGCATTTGCTAAACCTTTATACTAGGCAGGGGTGCCAACCTGAGGAGCCAACACAAAATCTGAAGCTTATACTCTTAACAGGAGCCCACTTTCTCTAGCATCTGGACATACTTAGAGTACATGTCCTTCGATCCCCAGCAACACTTCATTCCAGGAAAAGCTGTGGGGGAGAATGTAATTTTACTAAATTATATGCAACAAGGCCTTGAGTAAATGATGCAGTGGTCTTGAACTAACTGGCCATGTCTTCCAATGTGTCAGACATTCAGGGACAAGATGGGAGTGAGCCATGACCTGAAATTCCCAACATGGAATAGGCTTAGCTCCTATGTATATGACTGAGTGTATTTGCTCACTTATGACCCCGATAATCAAGTCCCATTATCAGATTGTCTTGCTGCCTCCTGACTGCCATCCTGATCTCCTCTAAGTTTGCTTCCTTTTGATGTGCTATAGATGTATTTCAGAATTCCATTGAATTGACCCAACATGCTTGACTTTCTGATCACCACTCTAATGTTGGGACTTACCTAACAAAATAAAATTCATGAGGAAAAAACATCAGAGAATTCTTTTTTTTTGGCCAGTCCTGGGGCTTGGACTCAGGGCCTGAATACTGTCCCTGGCTTCTTTTTGCTCAAGGCTAGCACTCTGCCACTTGAGCCGCAGCGCCACTTCTGGCCATTTTCTGTATATGTGGTGCTGGGGAATCAAACCCAGGTCCTCATGTATACGAGGCAGGCACTCTTGCCACTAGGCCATATCCCCAGCCCAACATCAGAGAATTCTTAGCAACCTATTCCTATTTTTTTTTTGTTTGTTTGGTTGGTTGGTGTTATTTTTGCTTAATTTTGCAGAGGGAAGCTGAAGTAGCAGAGGAAATTATGATTGGAAGAGGTCTATAATCTAGGCTCCAGGGGTCCTGTTTATTATTAGTGACCATCACCTTTGTGGAATGGTAAAACTTTTTTTTTTTTTTTTGGCAGAGGGCCTGGAGAAAGTAAGCATAGATATCCAAGTTCATATTGTGATACATGCTATAAGATAGATTAAGCTAAAGTCCTCTGGATCTCAAGTCACAGCAAGCAGTGTGGGGAGTAGACTCTTAGCATCTTCAGGTTCACTGTTCTAAGGAGGCACCCATTGAGGGAAATGAGTAAATTCTCTGTATGTGTAGAATGGAGTACTAGATTGTTTCCTCCACAGGTCTTCTGCAGAACACCTGCCCTTTAAAGTTTTCATTGAAGTCCTTTGGGGCATTAGAAGATGACTACAAACTTACACCTTGCTCTTCAGCACCTTTGGCTTTGTCAGAGGCATGGTTATCACATAAGGGCCTGGACATCCTTAGTAGACCACAGTGATTTAAATATAATGGATGACACAGAACTGCCAGAGATCTTCTCAGTATGAGCGAGGCTGTATAATATACACACAGTCATGAACCATTTGTTTCTGGAACCTTTAAAAAAAAATCCTGATCAAGGCCGTATGCAATGTGTAAATGGCAGACTTGCTATATTTAAGGCTTTAACAGCCAGACAAAAGCTATATGTTCACAGGGACTTTGCACAACTCCAATAGTTTTGTAAGTCCTGTGCATGCCCAGGAGGGTGTGTGTATGGGGGAAGCCAGAGTGTCCCTAAACTTTGACCTCTGGCTGGCCTCAAGACTCAGCATAGAAAAATAAAGGCTCAGGCAGAGTTCCAACTGCCCAGTTAGCATTGAAGGAATGCCCTAGAAGAGGCAGACAGGCCCTCAGAAAGTACTTGAAATCTTATTGATTGCAGGCATTTAAGGAAATGTGTCCTATCTGTGGCTAACCATTTAGTCAAACAGACTTCCATGGTCATATAAAACTAACATGCACATTGCAGAACAACAAACCATGGGGTGCATCCTACTTCCAGATTTGCCACATTATTATTATTATTTTTTTTTTGGCCAGTCCTGGGCCTTGGACTCAGGGCCTGTGCACTGTCCCTGGCTTCTTCCCGCTCAAGGCTAGCACTCTGCCACTTGAGCCACAGCGCCGCTTCTGGCCGTTTTCTGTATATGTGGTGCTGGGGAATCGAACCTAGGGCCTCGTGTATCCGAGGCAGGCACTCTTGCCACTAGGCTATATCCCCAGCCCAGGCTGTGGTCTTAAGTTGTCCTGTCTCTTGCATTGGGGCCAGCTACTGACTCTGAAATTTAGTAACACACACACCCAACTGGGGAACCAGACTGCTTGAACAGGCTTCCTGGCATAAATGGACATATGTGTATTGCCCAACCCTTTCCTTTGGAGCCATCTCCTTATCTGTTACATATTTTGTGTATCAAATGACAGCATTATGCATGTCATTGGAACATGTTGGTGTCCCTAACTTAACTCCTATCTGCCCTTTCTGCTTGAAGGGCTATTAAACTCCAAACCCTTCTCTTCTAGAGGTAGAATAGTGGCAGCACGTCTTCTCTTGGGGACTTTGACATCTCCCATGCAAAGCTGATAATGGGACGGGCTTCCCATGGAAGGTAGGCCAAGCTTCTCAAGTCTTGTATCATTTTATTTGCTGTAGGAAAATATCTGTGCACTTGAAACTTGGTCATTGAAGACACAGTAATAAGCAAACTGTTTCCCACAGATTCCACTTGTTCTGGAACTCTGCCAGAGTTTTAACTTTTATCTTTGGATCTAGCAGCTGTACAGCCTGTGTAAATGTTCTTCGATTGAAGTCTCTGAGTTTCTTTCTGCTACTCAGGATCAAATCCCAGATGCCTTTTATGAAAATAAGGGTGACACCTCACAAGATCTGGGCAACTCGAGCCCTACTCAATTCTGATCTCTTTACCTCTATGCTGTTAGAGACAGATGCAGGACTTATTAACAAAATTGCAATTATGCATCCAACTGAAATCACAACTATTTACGAGGATTGGGGATTCATCAACAAGGAAATAGAGAACCCATTCAACCCCTGCCCCGACCTCCTAGACAAGGGCTGGGATATTTTTTTTTTTTTTTTGCCAGTCCTGGGCCTTTGGACTCAGGGCCTGAGCACTGTCCCTGGCTTCTTCCCGCTCAAGGCTAGCACTCTACCACTTGAGCCTCAGCGCCGCTTCTGGCCGTTTTCTGTATATGTGGTGCTGGGGAATCGAACCTAGGGCCTCGTGTATCCGAGGCAGGCACTCTTGCCACTAGGCCATATCCCCAGCCCATCTGGGATATTTTTAATGGGGGCTGCTGCTCATCCTGTCCCTCACGCTGATCCTATCACATGGTTATTAGAGACCCCGGTGTGGGTGGATCAGTGGCCCCTATCAATTGAAAAGATTATTGTCGCCCAACAGCTGGTGCAGGAACAGCAGGACTTGGGCCACATTGCTCCTACTACCTCCCCATGGAATTTGCCTATTTTTGTTGTTAAAAAGAAATCTGGTAAATGGAGACTTCTACAGGATCTCCGACGAGTAAATGCCACTATGGAACTTATGGGGGCATTACAACCAGGTTTTCCCTCTCCTATGGCAATTCCTCAAAATACATACAAAATTATAATTGACTTAAAAGATTGTTTTTATACCATACCCCTTGCTCCTCAAGATTGCAAATGCTTTGCATTTAGTGTCCCCTCTACTAATTTTAAAGAACCCATAAAATGGTACCATTGGCTAGTGTTGCCCCAAGGCATGGCAAATAGCCCCACCTTGTGCCAAGCTTTGTAGCGCGGGCTCTCTCTTCTCACAAAAATTTTCCTTCTGTTTATATTATTCATTATATGAAGGATATTTTATTAGCTCATCTAAACCCTGCAGTAGTACGCCAAACCTTTGGTCAATTAAAACAAGATCTCACCTCCTTTGAGTTAATAATAGCTAGTAAAAAGGCACAAGAGCATCCTCCGTATACTTATCTTGGTCATATTTTGGGTCCTTATTAATTTACTAGTCAGAAATTACAGATTAAGACTTCTCATTTGCGTACTTTGCATGACTTTCAAAAATTTCTGGGAGATATTAATTGGCTTTGCCCTTATCTTAAATTATCCACAGCTGAATTAAAACCCTTATTTGATCTATTAAGGGGGGACTCTGACCCTACATCCCCCAGACAAATGACAACTGAAGCAGCCAAAGCCTTAAGCATAGTAAATTCTGCCATTTCGTCCCAACATGTAAATTATATTGATTACTCAGCTCCTTGGGAAGCATATATTTTAACTATACCTCATTCTCCAACAGTGGTCCTCTGGCAGAAGGGACTCCTTTTATGGCTTTCCTTGCCTGCTACTCCTTCAAAAGTATTAACTCCCTATTATAAATTGGTGGCCACCTTAGTTCCATATGTGCCGTGTGGAATCTTGTAAGTATCTTGGATGAGATCCACAGGTTATTTACATACCCTATACTTTACAACAGCAAGAATGGCGTTATATTCATTGTGATTCCTGGGCCATTGCTTGGGACAATTTTATGGGCATAATTTCACATCATTGTCCCTCTAACAAATTACTTCACTTTGCCTCTTCTTACCATTACGTGAAGGCAAATTTTTCTCACTCAAATTGACTTAGCAAAGCAATCACATGCTGCCCACCATCAAAACAGCCGTGCCTTATGTCAGCAATTTCATATCACACGTGAGGCGGCTCGTCAAATTGTAAAAACTTGTCCCAACTATACTACCTTCCTACCTGTGCCCTCCAATGGCATTAACCCTCGAGGCTTAGTGGCCAACCATGCTTGGCAAATGGATGTTACCCACATTCCCTCTTTTGGATGGCTCCGCTTTGTCCATGTTACCATAGACACTTACTCTAATTTTATTATGGCTACTCCTCTTAGCGGGGAAGCTAGCAAACATTGTATCTCCCATGCCTTACGCTGCTTTGCTACTATGGGACTTCCTAAACATATTAAAACTGATAATGGTCCAGGATTTATTGGATAAGCTTTTCAAACTTTTTGCAAATCTTACCAAATTGTTCACTCTACAGGAATTCCCTATAATCCTCAAGGTCAAGGAATTGTTGAACGGGCCAACAGTTTGTTAAAACACCAAATTTCTAAATTAAAAGGGGGGGGGGAATTATATCCCTTCTCTCCTGTTAATATTCTTTCTCATGCTTTATTCATACTAAATTTTTTTAAATTTGGACTGCAATGGCCACTCTGCAGCACAGTGGTTCTGGGAAAAGAGAGAGCAAAGAGGGCTGGGGATATAGCCTAGTGGCAAGAGTGCCTGCCTCGGATACACGAGGCCCTAGGTTCGATTCCCCAGCACCACATATACAGAAAACGGCCAGAAGCGGCGCTGTGGCTCAAGTGGCGGAGTGCTAGCCTTGAGCGGGAAGAAGCCAGGGACAGTGCTCGGGCCCTGAGTCCAAGGCCCAGGACTGGCCAAAAAAACAAAAACAAAAACAAAAACAAAAAAAAAAAAAGAGAGAGCAAAGAGCTTTTGCCCAAGTTAAGTAGAAAGATCCTTTAACAAGTGCTTGGCACGGGCCCGATCCAGTATTGACATGGGGTCGAGGACATGTCTGTGTTTTTTCACAGGATAAAAATGATGCCCACTGGCTACCTGAGCGTTGCGTTCAGATTGTGGAAACTCATCAGAATGGTACAAGCGCTGACCCACTGGGCTTACGTGCCAGATCCACCGATTATGCACCCTGCGACTTGGGAAGGAGCTGAGGTGTTTGTCCATGTCAACAGATCAGCATACGGTATAGCTCCAGATCCTTTTGTCCAACACGTTAAAATGTGAGACTTTGCAGCTTCTAGCATTGGAACCACTTTATGTTTCACAACGGACTCCAACAGTTATATTCCAGGCTGTACTGTAATGCAATCCATAAATCATAGAATTTGGATTCCTGATAACAGCCAAGTATATAATATACGAATGACTTCATTGCCTACTGGGTTTCCTGTACATGCTAATTCTCCCTTGTCCTTCATGATACCTCGCTTCATCAACTCTTCTCAAATTGTAGAATCCACAGGAGAACTGCACCCCATAAAGTGTAGACATGATCATCCTTTTATAACCAATATTTCAGGAACTAATTCTCAGCTGATGGACTGGTCTGGAGCCAATCTCACTAACAAGTACAATCCAGGTTTGTGGTGGATGCATGGACACCCTCAATGTCATGTCTGGATGTTAGTAGCTGCCCTAAATAATATCTCCTGGCCCACTTCTTCTTCTTTAAAAAATATTATGAGTTGTGTATCACCTCCTTATGACCTTATGTATGGACCTTTTAATATTTCTATAGGAGCCATGTATTTCAATGTCACTTGTACTAACTGTTCTTTTACAAATTGCTTGTATAGTGGTCTTACTGATTCTGCAATTGTTATTAAGCAGCCTCCATTTGTCATGCTTCCTGTGAACATATCTGAAGCTTGGTATGAAGAAACAGGTATTCAAGTGTTAAAACATTTAAAAGAACTCATGCGCCCTAGACGATTTGTAGGGCTATTGATAGCAGGCATTGTAGCCTTTATTTCCTTAGCTGCCTCTGCTGCAGAAGCTACTATGGCTTTAACACAAAGTGTGCAGACAGCTCACTATGTTAATCAGCTTGCTCAGAATACTACGCAAGCCCTGCACTTTCAAGGCAGGATTGATGATAAGGTAGAATAAAAATTAGAAACATTGTATGAATCTGTGTTGTCTCTGGCAGAACAAATTCGTGCTTTACAAACTTTGCAACGGGTGCGCTGTCATGCTGGGTTTGACTTCATTTGTGTGACCCTCCATAAATATAATGGGTCGAGCTATCCTTGGGAACAAGTTGTAGCACATCTAAACGGTATTTGGCACCATAAAAATTTGTCCTTAGATCTCTTTCAACTCCATAGGCAAATAGCTGGACTAGAGCAAGCTCCGCTTCTGGACTCTAAAGTGGCAGAAACAGCAAAAGAACTGTTTGAACAACTTCAACAGTATATCCCTTCCTTGACTAATGTTAAGGGGCTGCTAATGACATTGCTCGGCCCAGGGATACTTTTGCTGATGGCTTTCCTATGCCTTCCTTGCATTGTACGCATATTGCAAAACTCTTTCATGAGGTTAGCAAGTCAGCTGCATAAGGTCAAGCTCCAAGTGAATGAATTTTCCCCCGAGAGGAACTGCAGCTAGAGACGGGTTTGAGGGCGGGGCCAGCTTGACCCACCTAAGACAAGGGCCTTCAGCATTGCTCTGAAGATGATCCCCAGGACGGGTAAGGCAGGCTAGGTGACCCACCCCACCTAAGACAGGCCGGTTGGCTTCTTTAAACAAAGACAGGGGAAATGTCGGGAGCCAAACTTGCAGCTAAAATTCATTCTGACCTCTGGCTGTGCTGTTGTTGCCAGGATATGCTAGATGCAAGGACATTGTTCACAGCCACTATCCAGAATTGCTTTGCTATGTCTTTTGCTATGTCCATGTCTTGCTATGTCTGCTGGAGTACATTCCTATGTTAATCAACCTCATCCTGTGTTTACTGTAATCAAATGTTGCGAACTTCAAAGCCTCTTTGTGTTCTTGAATTTTAGCAACCCTATGCTATTCCCTGGTTCCAAAACTGCATATAAGCTGGAAGTTAAGAATAAACTGGGCTGAATAAACTGGGCTGCAGTCTTGAGTTACAATCTCAAGATGCAGACCTCCCGTACCCCATCTTTACCTCTTGTCTTTTTTCTCTTGTCTTGTATTTTTCCTTTTCTTTAATCCTCACCCCCCTCATTCAGGATTCCCTTTTCACTGCCAGCTAGCTCGACAGAGAGCCCTACTCAGTTCTGATCTCTTTACCTCCATACTGTTAGAGACAGATGCAGGGCTTATTAACAAAATTGTAATCATGCATCCAGGTGAAATCCCAACTGTTTAGGGCATTACCTAGCCATGTGTGTATTCTAGGGAAGAATCAGACACAATAAAGCTTAATAGCCTCATAATCACTTACCTTAATTTGTTCTTTTGGGGCTGGGAATATGGCCTAGTGGCAGGAGTGCTTGCCCTAATTTGTCCTTTTAAATAAAGGAAGAAGTTCCTTTTTATCAACCTACAGGTCCCAGGCTGGATCTAGAGAGAGGTCAACACTGTCTTCCTGTGACTGAGTTATTCTGGAGTGACAAATCCAGGGCTTTATTCCTGAGAACTTCAAGGAAGTGGGTAGTTAACAGCATGTCACAGGGCCCTTCCACTTTTCAGTCAGCTAGTCATCAGATTCTTGGGGTTTCCAGGTTTTGAGTAACACACTGTGTCTGGGTTGGGAGGGATGAAGAACTCCCAGTGTTATAAGCATAAACCCAGAGAGAGCACAGGACAGAGAGCTGGTTAGTGTCTCCTTCAATTGTTTAAAGATGAGTCCACCAACTATAAAGTTGGAAGTTCTCCAAAAAGGGCTGACTTTGGGGGGACTTGGCCTAAATTAAAGCAGAGCACTAGACTAAACTTTATTCCATGTTAAATGGGTCTCTCGACCATGCTTAGCTATCTATTAATTATGGTTTCTAGGGTCGGTGGCCCAAGTTCCAGTGCCTGAGCAGCATGGCAGGTGAGCTGAGCAGCACCACCTATCTCTTGTGTTTGATTCTAGTCAAAAGATCATTGCCTGATAAGGACCTGATCATACTGTATTGGAATTTTGTCAAAGGTCAGGCAACTGGTATGAAATTCCTTACTTAGAGAGGATCATACTACTGTTTGAAAACTTGAAATGGGGAGCTAAATTGATGGCCTAGAGAGGAAGCAAAGACTAGTCCCTTCCTAGACATGAAAATGCAAGAGAAAGTAGGGAAATGAGGACACTAGTCTCTTAAGCACTCTTAATGTGGGGTGACAGGGCATCCCCAAGAGCAGCCAACAAGTGAGAATGAGGACCCCTCTATGCAGGTACATCTACTTTGGAAGTGGGCCATGATTCTGTCCCTGTGGGCTGGGCAATAGAGCCAAGGGCAGGATACCCAAGCAGGTCCAGCCAGCAGGGAGTGATGACCAAAATACAATTACTGGAAAGTTGAAAGGCAGAGACCTCAGGACAGTGTTGTAGTACTGATAGTCTTCTGGTACATAGGTCCACGGGCTCTTCCTGGACTGACTGAACAGCCTGTAGCCATGATTCTAGGACTACAATGTGATGATGTGTCCGTCAATTGGGAGACATACTTCCAGGAGCTGCATGGTAAAGGGGCAGCCCTGGCCACCATGTCTCAGAATAAGTAGAAACTCTGAAGATGGAAGGTCCCATAGCCTTGAGGTCTACATGAAATGCTGGCCAGACACTGGACAATGCACGCAGGTAGAGGATAGAAGGTCTGTTCATTGTGTAGCTGTAGCCCAGAGTCACAGGAGCCATGTATACAACGTTTGTGTAGACTCAACACAGGACAAAGGTTTACCTATACCTAAAAGGAACAGTTCTAAGGCACATGGCCTGACAGGTGGGAGGAACTGAAGCCAGGCTCCCATGAAGCTCTGAGGAGTCAGAGAAGTCAGTGGAGGAGAGGAGGAACGAAGTCTCCACCACGTTATAGAAGGCATAACCCATGCAGGACACAGCCAGCTTCCTGAATGGCTGTACACCAGCTCGTGCCCATAGCAGAGCACTGGCTGGCAGCCGTGTGAGCTAATGCAAGATGTCTAAGGCCATTGTCAGCGGAGAGGCTGAGAGACATAGCATGGTGACCAAACTCATGACATCCTCTATGGGGGAAATGAGGATATTAAGGTTTTCTGCCTGTTCATCACAGCAGACCATGCCTGTGGATGCCTGATGCTCAAGGTCTTGTCCAGTGTTTCGGTCCCTGAGACATGTTACCTCCATTGTGGTCACAGCTGTCTAGCGCTTGGAGATGACTCTTCTGCACTATGTCAAGGTCTTTGTTCTTGTGATTCTCATCTTCAGTGTGCATTTACACACACTCTATTGTTTTCCAACTAGAACCGAAAGGCCTTCACTTTTGCTTGTACACAGTGTACTTCAACTGCAGCACGTTATCTTCTACCTCTAGGTTCTCTACCGGCTCCTCTGAGCTCGTCACTGAGCTCACCTGCTGCAGATCCCTGACACTCAGGGTCTGGTCTGATCTCTTGGTCCCTGCACCACATTCCTGGTCACCCTCTGCATAGTCATGGCTGTTTACAGCTTGGAGATGAATAGGCTTTGCACCAAGGTACCAGACAGAGCCAGATCAAACCTTTGTTCTTATGAATGTTACTTTCATCTTGCACTTAGTCACTATCCATTTTTCTTTTGAAGGTCTTTCATGTTGGCCTGTTTGGAAGCAGAGTTCCTGATCAGTCGTCTTTCATAGCTAGCTTCTCCAGCTGCTTTACTATGAACTTCACCTAGAAAAGGGCCTGATGCATGGCCAGTCTCAATGACCTTGCTCAGGGTAGCACCCATATATATTGTCTTAAATTTGGCTGATGTCACTAACACCCTGGGATTGTTTTTCCTCTTAAGTTCTTGCTGTTCTTGTCTCTAATCCTTTGTATGATTAGATTTTTGGACATACATCTTGTCAGAAGACTGTGTAAAGTGTTGTCTAAGCATACACAGATAGACTCAACCTCATTAGTGAGCAGGGGTCACTCAAACTCATGAAAACTTCATTAAGGATGCTGACGATGAATGGGCTCTGAAGTCCTTGCTGTTTGAGGAGATGTTCCATATCACATGATGTGATGCTTCTTGTTCTAGAGTTGATTATGTACCATAACTAAATGCCCTCATCCTGGGGGTGGGGTGGGAGGGAGAAGCACCAAACCCTGTCTGCAGGCCTGCTATTGCTTTGGGCTGGGGAGAGCTTTGCCATGAAAGCTGTTATTAATCTCCATAATTCCCCAAGATGGCTGCAAGTTTGGGACAATGATTGGAGATGCTCAGTACCTCTCTTTGTGGGTGGGTGGGTATGTTTTTGGAACAAGACATTATAAAAGCTGGTAATAATATGCCTCCATTACTCTTGGCGCCCAGATGCTATAAATCAACCTTTTGAGCTATAGAAAGTAAAACTGACAGGAAATTTGGAGGTGATTTTCTTTTTTTGCTTTAGCATCCTGCTAGTGAGCAAACATCACTTTTCTTCCTCTCTAGAATTTCTTTATGACATAAAACATACAAAAATAGGAGAACTTTATGGGATAAACTGCTAACAGGGAGAGTTGACCAAAGCAAATGTTTGTAGGGTTGGAAGTTTGTTGTTTTTTGGAAAGACCAACAAGATAAGCAAACCTGATATGTATGGTGGTGCTATTGGTGCCTGCGCCTTAACTCCATCTCTCAGCACAAGTTTGTCTCTGCTCAGTAAACTTCTCTGCCTCAGGTCTTTCCCAAGGCCAGAGAAAAATCCCTTTGGCTTGTGTGTAGGGCAGGCTATCTTTGTAATAGTTCTTAACAAATACTTGATGTGAGTTCCTGTGTAAAA
Source organism: Perognathus longimembris pacificus (assembly GCF_023159225.1). Taxonomy (NCBI): domain Eukaryota; kingdom Metazoa; phylum Chordata; class Mammalia; order Rodentia; family Heteromyidae; genus Perognathus; species Perognathus longimembris. The sequence continues at coordinate 24,550,371 of NC_063168.1, read as the reverse complement.
TATCTTCACATCCTCTGCCATTCAGTGGGATAGCTACAGAATTTTCCCACGAGGCTAAGCCCTAGCCATTCCCTGGGGCAAGTCGCTTAACAGTAAATTCTATATTCCTGGCTGCCTCTCGCCTAGCTTCTCTTACCAGTTTCCTATGTGTTTACCAAATCTCATTGTATTCAAGTTCTTGGGGACTGCTTTAAAAGACATGAGAACTAAAACAATCATGTTAAAACATGCTTACAACTAAGCAGTATTAGAGCTCAGAAAATAAGAGATTATGTGCATGGTGGTACGTGTCTATAATCTCAGCATCTGAGAGACCAGAGGATTCAGCATTCAAAGCCAGCTTGGATTCCATAAGTTTGGCTCACTCGGCATATCCATTGAAGTCTCATCTGAGAAAGAAATTCCCTTTGCTTAACATCCCTGGAGTTTTCTAACAGTGTAGAGTATTGATTTCCTTCGGCGGGGAAGACTGGTGATGGAAGACTTAAGAAACCAAACAGGATGGTGGACCAGCACAGATAAGCAGGAAGTACATATTTTATGATTCCATTTAGACAGAGTTCTAGGAGAGTCAAAACCAGTCTACAATGAGAGAAATCAGAGCAGTTCTTTTCTGGGGTAGAAGGAAAACTTCCTGGCTGATTGATGGAAAAGGCTCTACATTTAGCCTGGAAAAGTGGTCATGCAGGTGTCAACATGTCACGCTTGTTGCTCTACCTTCTGATTTATTGGAATTCTTCATATACTCTGGTTACTAATCTTCCTTGTTCCCCAAAATTCTTCTCCCAATTGTGCTTTTATTTTACATGTCCTTACAGCCTTCAGCTCTTCAGTGTTATCCGTAACACCAAATCCCATGTCCTGAAGATAACCTAGACCTTAAATATGAAATAAAACTGTCAACTGAGATGAATTTTAATCAGTCACAGATGAATTAAATATCTAATGCTGTTTGTCTATGTGCGTGTGATGGATGGTAACCTATTAAATAGACTATCCCTTTTCCATTGGCCAGAAATACAGCTAATCAATGCCAAGTTTTTTATGTGCATAGTTTGTCTATTTTGCTCTGTTCTGTTCGTCTATGGTCATCCTCCACCAAATGTAACACTTCTACACCTTTAGAAATTTGACATCTTGATCAGAATAGAGGGATTTGGCTCTCCAATACATTAACCCTTTGTCTTCCCTGACCATAACTTACCAGTTGGTATAAGAAAACCCCTTAAAATTATCTCCTAATACAAAGAAATACCCAAAGCAATCTTCTGAGTCAGGAGCCAGTGGCTCATGCCTGTCATCCAAGCCACTCAGCCTTTTCTGTCAAGGTTGGCTTCAAACTACAGATCTCAGCCTGAGACTCTATGTCTAAAGCAACTAATAAAAAGCTGGCCTAAAGGCATGGTTCAAGTGGTAAAACACCAGCCATAAGCAAGCACAAGGCTCTGAGTTTAAGCCCTGTTATCAAAAACAATTGTGTGTATATAGACATAGATATATAAATATTATATATATAAATATTGCAAGAGGAAATGGTTAGTACCACTTTTATATAAAGGAAACATGGGTAGTGCTGTCCATATCTCTGTTTAGTTCCTCAGTAGGAGGGCTGTGAAAACTGTGTTGGTCTGGCATGTTTTGTTTTTCTTGATCTTCTAAAGAGTCTCCCCAATTTCAAATTCTGTATGTAGCAGCTGCTGTCTTTACTAGAACTCACTTGGCCTCCAGGATGTGCTATGCAATTATAACATGGGTTCTTGGCCAACTTAAACCAACACCAAATGCATATCCTAAAATATTTCCCTTATGGACTGAAAGTATTCTAGAATATAATAACTACTTGGTTAAGTGGTTTTTCTTTATTTCTAGCTAGTTTCTTGCAGCAGAAAAAATGTAGACCTTCTGATAGATAATTACACACTGAACCTTAGTACCTCACATGTTCTGTGTATCCATGGAATATGAAAATCCATTTAATACCTAGACCAGAAACTTCTAAATACAAAAAATCAGGAATTGCAATTTCATGGGAAAATAGAACCTATGCAATTTCAAATTCTTATAACGCAATTTTAAATGCTCTGCTTCATAATTACTGGGTCAAAGAATAAATCAAATACCCAGCTTTTTATTAGTTGCTTTAGACATAAAGTCTCAGCCTGAGCACCCTCCCTGGCTTCTTCCTGCTCAAGGCTAGCACTCTGCCACCTGAGCCACAGCGCCCTTTCTGGCTGTTTTCCATATATGTGGTGCTGGGGAATCGAACCGAGAGCTTCATGTGTAGGAGTCAAGCACTCTTGCCACTAGGCCATATTCCCAGCACTGATTGATTGCTTTTTGTTTGTTTGTTTTTTGGGCCAGGCCTGGGTTTGGACTCAGGGCCTAAGCACTGTCCCTGGCTTCTTTTTGCTCAAGGCTAGCACTCTGCCACTTGAGCCACAGCTCCCTTTCTGGCCCTTTTCTATATATGTGGTGCTGGGGAATCGAACCCAGGGCTTCATGTATATGAGGCAAGCATTCTTGCCACTAGGCCATATTCCCAGCCTTGATTGATTGTTTTTTAAGCCTCTGGAAGAATCAATGTATTGAGTTCTAAAAGATCCCTTTCATTCTTAGCCTGACAAAATGTATCTATAATTTAAAATTCTTGCAAGTGAGATAATGTCTTTGTCTTGCACATGTTAATGCAATGAGTTATGGATTGGTCCCCACACCCCACCTATTGATCAGCTCTTGTGCTTCTGGAGACAAATCATACTCAGTCCCTATACCATATGCCTTTAATACTTTGCTATATTTGATTTTTTCCAGTATTTTTGGACTCCTAGCATCTTTTAACTAATGACATTGACATAGCTTGATCTTTTCTCTCAAATAAAAACTCCACTAATTGCATAAAAATGATGTGTTCGCTTTCATTTTGGCATTTTCTTTATACATTATATCCTTTGATCAGTCAGAATCTAAACCAGGAGAACAAAGTACTTCAGATACAAAGGGTAATATATTCTAGGTGAGCAGCTGTTCTAAGGATGGGGATTTTGGGAGTCCAGCAGGGTGTAGACATCAACTGAGAAAGGACACCTGTGGCCTCTGGTACAGCGTTAGGAAATGCAGAAGTGGAAACTGAGGGAACCAGTCTAATCAGAACACTGATAGGAAGGAGGAATCCCCGGCCTCTCCCATCTTACTTTCCAACCACCAGGCCTTTCATTGATCAAACCCAGGAGGACCAGTTGAAGGAGGAGAAGTCTGGAAGACACAGGCCTGCAAGTATGAGGGTCAGCACCATAGAATCCTGAGGAATAGATGTGTAAAGGGGAAAATGAGGAGCAGGTGCCTACATCTGATTGCTCCCAGGTTTATTTGTTACCCAAGTGTTTCTGCAATGGGCATACTTGACTGTGTCAAGAAAGTAGCACATGTGGTTGGTGATTCGTGGTGTACATCCAGGTATTTGCTGAGCAATTGGACCTTCCAGCTGACTGGAAACCACCCAGCCATGTTACCAGACATGTGTGCAATATACACTCCCACCAGTGGTGTCTAAGACTTCTCTTGGCCCATCCTTCCTTCAGGATCTTCTGTCCACATCTGCAGACACTCTTCTGTTCTTCCACCTTGTTCATTACCCTGAAGTCAACCTGAGTGGACTTCATCACTCAGGCCCTCTGGGCTCTGGTTTGTTCTCATTGATGTAGAATGCTAGCAAGAGATCAGAGATCTGAAAGAGGGTAGTCAGTCTGTTCTCGGGACATAAAATAGTTTCCCCCCGGGTCACTGCACTATCCAGTGTGTTTTTCCTTTGTACATTGGCCCTATAGTTTGAGAATGTCTTTGCTTTTGTATAGGGGCTTAGATCAACATAGTCAACCAATCTGTGGCTTTTGAATTAAGATGCTTTTCATGACTCACCATTAAATGTGATTGATTTTTATCACAAAAGCGTTAACTTTGAGTTGCATACCTGGGTCATTGGTGTCTTGTTCACTGGTTGCCTGTGTAAAAGTCTGTTTACAACTTGCCTATTGGTTATCTCCTCTAGTCGTTCGGTATGTAATCTAAATAAGCGTACTTCAGTACAGTGCAGAGCTGGGGATGTAGCTCAGTGGCTGCATCATCACCCAGCATGCACAAAGCTCTCAGCTCTATCTTTACCTCAGTACGACAAAAAGAAATCCTTCTGTATAGCACAAAGATTTATTTGCCTCATATTTATGACATGCCCTCTCTATTCTGATAAAAAAATAAGAATTTTACAGACAGGTGCAAACAGTAAATCCTCTTTTGCAACCCAGAACCCATTGTTGAATGAGATTTTGGTACATGAAAGAAGGAATGATTCCAAGACAGTTGGCAATGTGGGGCTTTGTTAACTCATACAGGTTGGCTTTATGAATAAAGTGGATGTAAAGGCAAAAAAAATTAAGAATTTATATTTATCTAATGGTGTGCTGCTACTCATCAAAGGATTTTTTTCTATCTCACTCTAAACTTTCTAACTTCACAAAACAAGAGATATTTTATTCTCATATCCATGTCTTGAATGTGGAATTGATACCATTTAAATATGACGTAGTATCTGTATTGGAATCCCCTCCCATATATGAATAATCTGTTAGTGATTCATATACCACTGCTCAGCAGAGCAGGGCAGGAGCAGGGATGTGTGTGAGATCAGATTTATTTGAAACTCTTGAGGGTTCTTCTCTGCCATTTTGTCCACCATTTTGGTGGAACATGTATCGCTTGATTTCAGCTGATCTTAATCCCTCTGCATCCCATATAACTTCTAGAACAAATTGAATTAGTAGGGGATGCAAAGCCTCTGGAGCCTGGGATTGTGTTGATTCTTTAGGACTCTGCTTGACATTCTGCATGTGTTCTTGGAGGCTTGAAAATCAGTAGCTTTCACTGTTTTTAAACTCCTCAGCATTCCTATTGCCTCCTTGTAATACAGTCCCTGACTTAAAATAGCTGATATTTTTTCAATTTTTATGATGACATGCAAGTAATAAACATACAATTTTCTACTCTATTTCAAGTTTTGATCTTTTCCAAGACTGATAGGTAGCACTGTACTCTTGTGTTTCTGGAGGGAGGCTGAACTATAACTCCCAAGCATCTGATTGATTATTTTCTCTTTACAGTAGGTTATCCTGTCTGTTAACTTCTGAGCACCAGCTCCTAGGAGCAGTAAAGACTGAGAAGCATGACTTATCCTCAGAAAGGATTATCTGTGGGAAGTGAGCCATCAAAGCAGAGACTGAGTTGGGTCTTGAGTTTTGTTGGTCCTGTACCTACATTACTTTCCATCTTTCCCAATGGGACTGGCCTTTATGTTGTGCCAAGATCTCGTGGATCTAACATCTTGTTTTTTTCACAGAAACTGAGCCATCATATTAATAAGGAATTCTTCATGTCTGCTGGCTATTCAGGGGTGCTAGAGTTAGAGTCCAGGAAAGCAAAAAGGGCGTGTAGGGGGAATGGAGAGAAGGGAAGAATTGCCTGCTAGAGGAATGCAGAGAAGAATGGGGTGCAGCCTTTGTGCCTGGCCTCCAGCTGCATTGCCTTCAGGCCTCACATTTCTCTTGTCATTCATCTTTCTCAGGTCCAGCCAATGAAAGACCTTGACCAAGAACCTGAGTGCAAAGTCTGCTTGTGCCTTAGTAAGGAGGGGGCAGTGATTGCAAGCTTGAGCCACTTGCCAATCTTTAAGAATTTCTTCACATTTTTCCAAGTTTTTTTAAAGCCACCTTTAAGGCTTCCTGAATGTGTTCTGCTATGGGTAAAACTATGTTCTCTACCCTTTCCTTTGAGGGGGGCTCAGTGTTAATTGAAATTTGATTTACCTCACTGCTCTAGAACCTTAGCTCTCTGGCTCAACAAAATTAAGAATTGTGTGGATCATTTTTTACTCTTAAAACAGTACCTTGTTCCCAAATATTTTCTAACTTTCATCATGGGTTTCTTTTTGACCAAGGGATTACTTTACAAATGAGTCTACTAATTGCCCAATACAGAATGATTAAAAAAAAATCATTGTTATTGATTTCCCCTCTACCTGCATTTAATAGGCCTTTTGTGATAATTTGCCTCTTAAGGTTGGAGATGCACTCTGTATTTAACTTTTTCTTTTTGCAAAACAACTGTATGAGTGTGAATGTGTTCCCATGTTTACACTGCACTGCTCTATACAAATCATGTTTGAATCGATCTACTTTCCTGTCCATTCCTAGGAAAGCCATATTAAGGTTCCAGTATGCATCAGGAGATCTATAGCTCTTATTTAATTTTATTCTCAGATGAAATTATTACATAGATTCTAAGTGAACAACTTATTTTGAAGTGACTATTGCTACTCCCATTTCCCCTTATTTCACCTGACTTGTGACTAGTCCACAGGATCTATGGTTCTTTCTCTCCCTTTGAATTGACTAGTGGATTTTGGATTTTATGTGTATGTGTGGTGCTGGGGATAAAACCTAGGGTCTTACACATGTTAGGCAAGCATTCTACACCTGAGAGGCATCCCCAGTCCCTGATTACATTATTGTCCCATGATTTCCTCTTATTAGTGAGTTTCTATATTCCTCATTTCATGACAGAGATAAACATTACAATTGCACTAAAGACTAATGATGCCGAGTATCTTAATGTTCAATGTGGATAATCATAACACATTTTTAACCTTTCTAGGTTCTATTTATTGATGTCCAGGTTTGTTTCTCTTTGGCCAATGGGAGCCTCTTCAAGTGAATGGGGATTGTAGGGACTCTCACCAGTTGTAAATGGAGTAATTATGTCTTCCTCCATGGCAGAGCATTGATTCTTCACATTTTGGTGGGTATCAGAATCACTTGAGGAGCTCGGTTAGGTGCATGGCTTTCTTGCTTCGTTGAGCCTGTATCTCTACTTTCTTGTCAATTAAGGTGGATAATATAGGAAGTCTTGAACCTCCAGTAAGTGGCACAGTGGCCAAGACTTCTCCCTTGTGAATGGAGATAACACACAGGAGGGAACAGATGCTGTTTCTCTTAACATTTGAGAGAGGGAGACAGTAGGATCAGGATCTAGAAGTTAGTTACACCTATCTTGACACAACTTACTGCCAAGCTAGTACTGAAGAGAGAAGAGAAGTTACAGCCATTGATACATGACATTTACAGGGGTTCTCACCTCAGACTGTGAGACACTTCTGAAAATCAAGCCCAGTACAGGAGAAGTAGAACAGAGATGAATGTTACATCCCCAGTCTCAGAAAGATTCCAGACCTTAACAGAGGAGGAGTAAGAAGCTAGCATGGGGGCATCTGAGTGATACCTGCAAGCTTTGAAGACCCCAATTCTTGGAATCCACTGTGCCTTCCCCTTATAAGGATGAAGTATATTATCCCCTGAAATTATGCCCCATCTCCCTGTAGGCCATTTATTGGTGCCAAGTTGCATCCAGTGAGGGACATCTGTACCTGCTGTGAGAGGATTGTTCACTAATGGACTTACTAGAACTGGCTACTCCTTAAGAACAGAACCAGGAATAGTTGAACAGAGACTTGTAGGAACCAGGATCTTCATTGGACTAATGTCCTAACGACTTATGGGACCATACTCCCAAATTGTGTCGTGCTAACTATGGAAAGGCATGATAGCATACAGTAGCAGGTTTTAACCACTGCTGTACATTTGAATCCATAGGGAGACCTTTAAATTCTTTTTTTTTTTTTGCCAGTCCTGGGGCTTGGACTCAGGGCCTGAGCACTGTCCCTGGCTTCTTCCCGCTCAAGGCTAGCACTCTGCCACTTGAGCCACAGCGCCGCTTCTGGCCGTTTTCTGTATATGTGGTGCTGGGGAATTGAACCTAGGGCCTCGTGTATCCGAGGCAGGCACTCTTGCCACTAGGCTATATCCCCAGCCCTTAAATTCTTAATTCCTATGCTTCCCACACCATTCAGGAATAGGCCAATCTCTGTGGTAGGGCCCAAGCATTTCCCAGAACTGCACAGAGGGAACTAACTTGGGAGTCACTGGGTCTGTAGCAAGTGAAGGAGACATAGGTAGAGCAACCCCAGTTCTAAGAAAGGAGTCAGAAATGCAAGCGTTGGCCTGCAATATACCCTCATTGTAGGTGATCCCAGGATGCTTCAGAGGTCGTTTCTTTTCCCCAAAACATCTATTCATACTGAGAAACTGCTGGTGAGTGTCCTCTGTCATTGTGGATAATGATAAAGAAGATAGGTTGCTTTGGAATTCTTTGGTGTCCACAGAAATTGTGGACTTCAGAGTTAGAGACCCCCCAGCCATGGCACTTGTATACAACTGTAAATGCAGTATAAAGATGGCCATTCCCCAATGGTGCTTGCCTCTCTAACCAAAAGGGACTAGATGCCTGCCATCAATTGATCAAATAGGGAGTCACTATCCCTTGCTCTATATTCAAATATGAGCCAATACTGGCCAAGTCCACTCAAGGAAGGAGGTTATGTTATTATCACATGTACATGTTATAGTAATTCCCTACATCCCTTTTCAGAGGCATCTGCGGTGATGTACCCAAGGAAACATATCTTGGGAAAAGGACAAGGCTCAGACTGTGTAAGAGTAGTTAAATACAAGGGTGGATATATTGTTGAAAAGGATTGAAAGACTCATGATACACTGCTTATGCAGTCAGTTAGTTAAAGTGTCTCCCGAGTTGACCTTGTAGTCAATCCAGTGAGTCTCCGGATCTACTTGGCATTGGTTTGCATCAGTGGAATATTTACGTGGGCCTGCTACCACCTTCTCTATAGTCTTCATTGACGGATGGAATAAGAGTCACAAAACTAAGGAAGCACAAGGGCATGATTGAAAAACTATCAGCCATCTATGACAGCACCTACAGATAGTGTCTAGGTAGAGTGGTAGAGATTTACTGTTTCCTTGTTGTTGTAAAGAATTCCAGAGTAGTGCTCTCTGTCTCCTGTTTAGTGTATCTGAGTGGCACCTCCAAAAAGCTGAGAATTACGGTGGGTGGTAAATCGAGGGCAACACAGGGTCACAGAAATGAGCAATACACTGCCTGGCTAGAGGCTGCTGGCCTTGCCAGCCTGAAAAGACCCCTTGTCCAAATCTGTCACCTCAACTTTGTTTCTTTGGACATGAGTCTGTGAGCTTTGAATCAAGATCTATTATTTGATATGACAGGTAGAGTGAGGATAATCCTTTTTCCAAGCATGGTCATTGAGGGACTTTAGTGCACTCATGTCTATTGCTCGATCCATAGAGGTTCTAGGTCCTGGCATGGTGAATGAAGTAAAAAATACTCTACCAAGGGACACACAATAGTGCCATTAAACTTTTTGCATTTTGCACAAATTGGCTAAGACTGAAATGGTTTTATGACTGGTGGCAACGAGAAGTGAGGTCTGCTGCTACATAAGTCACAAAGAGGGTGTTCTGGGATTCCCTGGACAACTTAGTCTTCCTATGAAAGGTGACAAAGGTAAACATGGCCTGACAAGAGTTTTCTAGCCCAAGTCTCCAATTCCTTCAGGATATCTGTGTGACAGATCTGGGCAGGTCACCTAGAACATACAAATAAAGGCTGAGGTGAGAGACACGGAGGAATGGTGGGTGTTGGAAATATTTCAGGATATCGGGGTGCCATTTAGCACCCTGATACAGCTTGAGAGGAACTTGACAGGTAAAGTTTTACTCCTGCACAAAGGCAGACTACTGACAGGAAGCCAAGTATATGATTGTGCTACCTGGGAAAGTTCACCCAGGTTTTCTGCCTGATGTGAATGCCTCTCTTTCCCTGATTGTCTAGTTTGTTCAGGTATACTCTTTAACTCTTTTTAAAACTATCAACCAGGGCCAGGGTGCCTGGGCCATGCACTAACTTGTAAGAAAAATAACTCTTCGCTTATAACAGGCTATAGCTTACTGGCTATAGCTATATAGCAGTATAACAGGCTATAGTTTACTGCTGCGGTTGTTCCAAACAGGAGTTCACAAGGCTGAGTAAAAGGGCATGCTAACAGTTCTAGATATCCATGGGGATTCTCAGAACCTAGGTTGTACAATATGTTAGGAGAGGACACCCCTAAAGTGACACAAACACTTTTGTGTTAACCACTTTGACAGAAAAGACTTTAATTCCTACATTAGGAAGAGTCATGAAACAAGTAGCAACCTGTTGAAAGTTTCATTTTTCCTAATGAGTCCTCTTGTTTAGTGAAGACACTTGGAGACTACATCTATGAAAATAGGAAGGAGATAGGTAGGGCAGATGGAGACATGGATGCTGATGTCATTAGGTCAGAGCCTCAGATATCCCAATGAAAGAGCTCTGACTGAAATAGTCTCAGTTGGAATCCCATAGTTAACCCAAGGGCCTGGCCCATGTTTTTCCTTTTCTTACAGGATGAGGACTCGCTCACAAAGAACCTTATCTGAGAATTGATCTGAGAATCCAATTGCTTGGGAGGAAAGGGGCAAGGATGAACAAATTTACAAAGGGCACAAATTGCTAAGAGATGCAGACCCCAAAGAAGCCACTGAATTTGCAGATTCTAGGCTTCATGATAGACACAAAATTTATTTTTCTGCAGTGCTAGGCCTGGCTGACAGCTGTAGAGAAGGCAACCAGAGCTGTGCAGGAAACCTGAGTGGAGAAACTACTTTCTACTACTCCCACAGAAGCAACTTCCATGGGTCTGCTGCTTGCTTTGCCTGCATGGTCTGTGCTGCTGTGGCCCGGCTATTGCTGGCCTTCCAATTCTTTGGGATCTCCAACCAGATCTGACTATATGAATTCTTCCCCGACAGAACACAAGACGACATCTCTGATTCCTAGCCACTTGTTTGCTACCTTTCTATTTCTTTCTTTTTTTCCCTTTTTTATTTTTTATTGTCAAACTGATGTACAGAGAGGTTACAGTTTCATACGTTAGGCATTGGATACATTTCTTGTATCTTTGTTACCTCCTCCCTCATTCTAGTCTATTTCTTTCTATTTTATTCGATTTCTTGCTATTGTTTGAGGTAAATTATAGCATCTCATTGATGTCTCTTCACTTTAATGTTGAGCCTAGTTCCACCCAGCATGGATTCCTTCGTGGATCAGAATTTTAGCTGAATTTTGGTCACAACTACCTGGTGAATGAGCTAGCAGGTGGCTTGAGTAGCCTTAATAAATGAGCAGATCTTGAAGTCAAGATCGCTTTCCCAGAATGATTAAAGTTGCTTACAGAGGAACTTAGTATAACTGTCCTCCGCAGGCTGGGATTAAATGAATCAGCTACAGAACTGGGCTCCCCGAGGCCCATCATGATGGCATATCCCAAAAATGGCAAAGGCTTGGACACAGCACTTAGCCATTAGAGGTAATGTGGATATCATTAACTATAAAGATAGATGAAATGCTTCTGTCACCGGACATAAACTGTTTGATTATCTATAAAGAAAATTCCTCATAGTTTCACATGCACAATGATAGAGGAACTGTGCTCAAAATGAACTTTTGGGCCCATAACCTGGAAACTTCATATATATGGTTACATTTTTATGCATACGGAATCGTCATTTGATTTCTGGGCAACTGATATTTTTAGGTCTTGTTGCTTGAGGAACACCTGACAAGTCCACTCACACCTAACCATGACCTAAATAAAGCCCTAGCCAAGTGAAGGCTTGGGACTCTCTTGAGCCATCTCTTAGGGGGCTGCTGTTCTCTTGTAGCATAAATTCTCATGCACTTTTGCTATAAGCTCTCTGTATCTTCCTCAGTTCTTTGGGAATGGAGTTTGTCTTTCTTTGCAAGATGTTTCCAGGCTCCTTTGCTGTCCCACACAGAGACACAAGCGTGGGATACGTGTTCATGTTTTAAAAGGAAGAAGCAGATAAAGAGGTAACTGGTGCCAGATAAGTTGAAAACCCAGCAGGATAAGCAGAAGTTGAAGCTGAAGAACAACTTGGCTGTGATTGCTTGTCCTGCAGCCCCGATTCTATGGCTTTGCTGGTCCCAGTACACCCTGCAGCTCTCCTGGTGAAACTGGGCCCAGGATACAAAGCTCCTGGTCTTACTAGAGAAAGAATTGAAGGACAGACACAAAGCACTTAGAGGGAGCAGCTTTATTACAACGAAAGGAGTGAAAGATTCCTCCTGAGATGGGAGGAAGAGCAGGATGGAGCATGAGAGTCTGTCCTCAGGTCCTAAAATTTTGAGCCTTTATCCAGCTCTGAGGGAGGTAATTATTTCTCAGAGAGTGTTTGGGGGGGACATATGTAGAATTAACAAGTGGCTAAAAGATACCATTCAGTATCTTGTAACGTGTGGAGTAATTGAAGGAAACAGAAATCTCACTATATTGTGTCTATAATATAAAGAGCATAAAGAAACTCACTGACAGCTGCTGAATAATAGGAGATGGGAGAGAAGAAAGCAATCCAAGGTTAATCTGATTAAAGGTAATACATGCATGTGTGAAATTCCATGGTGAAACACCTTGGTACAATTAATACACACCTATAATGAATGACAGGAGTAGGGGGTGAATACCCACAGGAGTAGAAGGCAGCTGTACAGGTGAGAAGGGAAAGTACAGTCCAACTATTCTGGATATGCATATGAAAATAGAACACTAAAACCGGGTTTTAAAGGGGAGGAAGAGTGAAGGAGTGGCCAAGTACAATCAAGACCTTGTACAGACATATGGAAATGTCACATGGCAACTCCTTTGTATAACGAACATGATAAAATGTAAAATGATTGGGCTGGGGATATGGCCTAGTGGCAAAAGTGCCTGCCTCGGATACACGAGGCCCTGGGTTCGATTCCCCAGCACCACATATACAGAAAAAAACGGCCAGAAGCGGCGCTGTGGCTCAAGTGGCAGAGTGCTAGCCTTGAGCAGGAAGAAGCCAGGGACAGTGCTCAGGCCCTGAGTCCAAGGCCCAGGACTGGCAAAAAAAAAAAAAAAAAAAAAAGATTGCAAAATTTTCAGAAGTGTTCAGGTTAATGAAGAGCAACTGAGAGAAAGGACGCTTGAATTCTGATTTTTAATTCTATTTCTGTAGAAGTGGAACCTGAGGAAGCAGTGGCTGAATGGAAGCCTTGGCAAAGGGCACCTCTAGATGAGGAAGGATGGGGTGGCTAGTGACTGAATATCCACCATGCCCTTATTTCTGATCCTGTTCTTAAAGAATCCCGGGCTGAGGCCAGCATGCAGGTGGTCTCCTGGGAACATGGCGAGAACCCAAGGATGCAGCATTGAGTCATCACTAAGGCAACTGCTCATCTCAGAGGTGCCAGGGAAGGAAGAAAGGAAAAGGGACACACATCTGTCCAGAGGCTTTAATTAAGTATCTTCAGGTACACCCCCCTTGCCTTTCTGGTCTGCACAGGTGTGAGCATGCCCAGGTTCCCACAGGTGGCTGTGTGGCCAGGTCCTGCACTCCAGGACAGGATCTCAGTTGGGTGAAACGCTGAGTTGTTCCAGGTGATACTGGGCTTCATAACAATGGGTCAAAGTAAGTGTCCAAATGTTCCCAGATAGAATCCTTGAAAAGACTATCCGTTCCTACAATGTCTAGAGGATCACTTGACATATTTAAGAGACTTACATGGCATTGTACTTATAAACTGATGGTACTCTTTTGCACCACTGCTGAAAGATAATTTTACAAATGGAACAAAAGTAAAATGACAAATACATAGTCCACTTAAAACACAAAAAGTGTTCCATGCCTTAATGAGCTAGGAATGAAAAATATTCACAACACAGGCTTTAGCTAGTTGTAATTGCAAAGTATGGTAAGTGTTTAGGATTAAAACCGTGTGTGTGTGTGTGTGTGTGTGAAATTTACCCCATTGATCCCATTGATGATATCTTTTCAGCTCCAGGCACCCTGTTTTCAACTTCTCCCTGGCAACTCCCTGTTCATGAATGATGCATTGGGTGAATCGCCTCTCTGCTAGATCTGTAAACTTCAGTATCAACAGTGATTACACTTATGTTTTCCATGAAGGGTGTCATTTCCTGTGGAATATTGCTCACAAAGTAAATTTAGGTGTATATCATTTTTGAAATGGAATCTGGCAGGTACCACAATCTGAGACATGTGCAAAGCATTCATACTTTACATCCAACTGTATAGCAACCTCCTACATGCTGTAATTTGTTCTAAACCTCAATTCCCTAACTCTTCAGTATTATCTGTGTATCTGCCAACGGTATCTGGTGATACAGAAGTACATTTGGTTGGGTCTTTTGTTTCCAGTATATTCTATCAATTTATATCATGGCAGGAAAAGCCATTTACCAAAGTGGTAAATTGATTTTTTTATCTTTCACTTCCAAACATTTATTTATTTTTTTTGCCAGTCATGGGCCTTGGACTCAGGGCCTGAGCACTGTCCCTGGCTTCTTTTTGCTCAAGGCCAGCACTCTGCCACTTGAGCCACAGTGCTACTTCTGGTTATTTTCTATATATGTGGTGCTGGGGAATCGATCTCAGGGCTTCCTGTATTAGAGGCAAGCACTCCTGCCACTAGGCCATATTTCCAGCCCCTTGTGGTGGCAGTTTCAGCTCCAGAGTCTGTGCTGTGTCCCTGGCCAGTCAGCTCGCTTTTTACTTCCCCAGTAAATCCATCTTTATTTGAGACTGTCTCTGTGTGGTGAACTCTGGAGGGATGTGGGGTCAAGTCTCACTTGGTGTAGCTCCTGCTGGACCCCATAGCCATGTTAAGTAAGCAAAGCTCAGACCGATGGTGCACGTTCTCTCATATGGAGAAGCTAGAACTAAAATACGTGGGGACATACTTATGTAGGTCTCTAGGAATTCACACAGTGAGACCAAAGGAGGATGTTCTTACAGGAACAGAAAGGCCACAGTGCCTATGTGTGTCTGATCATACAAAATGTTTATTGAAGTGAACTCTAAAATTAGGGAATGTTCAATAAAGACATATGCCATTGTCACTAGAACATTTAGCCATGCTCATTTCTGTAGTTGAAAGGGCTCTTGGCGCTGCCTCCCAAAGCTGAATTACTCAGCTTCTCCATAGGCAGCTAAAGCCCGCCAAGTTCAGCATCTTGCTACTGTGAAACAGTGAGAATTCAGAAATCCGTTGTGTGGCTGCTTATTATGGGATCCTCTTTTCGATAGCTCTTCATGACTACCAAGTTCCCGGTGTTTCACACCCATGTCAACCCACAGTATCACACCATCTTGTGATAAAAACTGTAGGAGTTCATGGGCAATCCATTTTCACAAGTGAAGCAAGAGGAGAGAAGGCAAGGGCATGCTTCCCTTTGCATAATACACAAGTTTTAGTAGGAGTCTTCTCTAAGGGTTCAGGTGCTGTCATAGTCCCATGGTACCTCGAACAAAGTCCAGATAAAAATCTGCTACATGCTACAAAATGTAAGGCAGAGGAACTTAGGAGTGACCTCCATTTCCTAGGCTGTCATTCCAGCTTCTAGGCTAGATTTGGCTAGTGGGACACATGGAGAACTGGAGGCCAATAGGAATTCAGAACCACATCTTTGCCACACCTCAGCAGAGTCTGCTACAGTGGCCATGGTACTTCTGACATTCCCTCCTAGAATCCTCCAGGTATATTCTGAATGGACCATCATCTCCCGGTGCCCACTTCTGGGAAACCTCTTCAAGAGCTTTTACCCGTTTCTTCAGTATTTCCTGGTTGACCTCTAGCTTTTAAAAGCTTGGTAGCCTATCACCCACAGTATGTTCCTTCTGTTGAACGAATTAGCCCGACCCCACTCTCCCGACTGGACCTGAATTGTTCAGCTGTCTCATTTGTAACAATAAGCGATCACATTATCTCTTTCAATTGGCAGGGGTTACTATTCAGCACACAGGACACTTGTAGGCATCTTAATAAATGCACCATTAATCATAAATAGCAAGTAAATATCTAGGACACCAAGCAGATTAACCTGTTAATTAGACATAAACTGAGTTTATCCCTCTGACAAGGGGATGCTTGCTACTAAAAAAAGAAGGTCGAAGTCAAGCGTACAGAGACAGCATCCTCCTTGAAGCCTTCTCCAGCAGCTTTTCCCAAGTGCCCGGCAATGGTGTAATTCTCAGTAAGAGAGGCTGCTTTACTTGTCAAGCTCTAGAAATTACTCTTGTTCCTCAAGTCAGATTCTAGTCCCAACAACAAGAAAGTATAAGGAAACTGCACTTTTGAAGGCTAAGGCATGGCTCCATTGCTCATGCCTGTTGCAATTGTCCCTCTCAGAAATTAGGTTACATATTGCCATTTACTCCAGTTAGCAACCAGAAAACTCATTAACCCAAAACCTATGACTTTACTCATTCTAGTAATCACTACTTGCCAGCTAACTCAGCATTACTGTGGGCTTCCATATAAATCTAGCACACACAAGGAAGAATTGCATAGCCATGCTTCTGTCCATACAAGTAGACAGTATCACTAAGAAAGTGGGTCATCAATGCAGTCCTTTTTTTTTTTTTTTTAACAGTGAAGGGCCATGAGAAACATTCTGTCTGTCTAATCAGTGCCTGAGGGCTGTCCCTGGCATCTTTTTGCTCAACATAAGCACTTTGCCTTTGAGCCACAGCACCACTTGCAGCTTTTTCTGTGTATGTGGTGCTGAGGAATTGAACCCAGGGCTTCATGCATACTAAGGAAGCATTCTACCACTAAGCCACATTCCCAGCCTGTCATCTACGTTTATGTATCATCTTCTTTTTCAAAGTCCTCCTCCTCCTCCTCCTCCTCCTCCTCCTCCTCCTCCTCCTCCTCCTCCTCCTCCTCCTCCTCCCCCTCCTCCTCCTCCCCCTCCTCCCCCTCCTCCTCCCCCTCCTCCTCCTCCTCCCCCTCCTCCCCCTCCTCCTCCTCCTCCCCCTCCTGCTCCCCCTCCTCCTCCCCCTCCCCCTCCTCCCCCCTCCTCCCCCTCCCCCTCCTCCCCCCTCCCCCCAATCTTCAAACCTTTCTACGTTGTACACAAGGAAAGAGAGGAGTAGCCTAGCAAAAGGAATGCTAGGATAAAGAACAGGACCAGACTAAGGCCATATCTCATCTAAGATGCTTGTTAATACTGGCCTAGGCTGGAACCTGTGCCTTCAAGGTTGAGTCACAGTGGTCCTTCCAACCACAGAAGCTAGTAATGTATTCTAGGGACAATCTCTTCAATTACTGAGATCTCATCAGGACTTGGGTGTCCTAAATCATAGAGTCCTTGACTTTGGTTCTAAGAATCATATTACACAATACCAGACCCTTCTCCTGGATAAGGCCTCTAACTGCTGAGTCCTCAATCCTACCATCCTGTTTCCAGTCCTCCAACAGCCCTGCCCCTTGGAACACTCACATGGAGAAACACTCAAACACTCCAGTGCAGTGAGACATGACCTACCCGCCATTCCCCACCCTCCTTATACCTAGAGTGTGGAGGGCAGTAGCTTAGCACTTGAGGAGAAAAAATTTCATAGGCTAGACTGTAGCAAGTCATAGAAACTTTGAGTGTCTCTGACAACAAGGTGGCGCTGCTTCACCTTACTTAAGCCCCACTATAGTCAAGAGGCTAATGCTTTATGGAAACTAGAAGTACATTTAGCATGTCTTATTTATAATTTTCTCTGGGGTATCCTATTTGACATTCCTGCTTCACAGTATATCTGGTATCTGTGTGATCTCTTTGCTTATCTATGTCCCTCTAATGTAACCTTCTATAAATTTTGAAAAACGCACACACTAAATAGAAGGAAAAGAGAACTAGTATCTCAGGAGGGTCTCCTTCAGTGTGAATATCAGCCTTCTTTCATCTACTCCCAACAGACATGAATCTACATTGAACCAGAACTGGACTGCAGTGGATAAGAAACCATTAGATTGGGACCATTCCCGGTGTGGGCCAGGGCAGGCTGGAGCTCATTTCCTTGGGACCTGGCTGGCCCTGAGCTGCTGGCCCAGGGGTTTGTCCCGAGGCAACGAGGCTTGTCTGAAAGTGGGTGTAAGTCACCACTGTAGGAGACACCAGGACACCTATCCCTGGAATCCATAGCCAAGAAGGCAGACCAGGTAGCCAAAAGGCTTCATACCCCTACACAGAACTTCCATGACCCTGTAGTCAGACTCCAGCCCTACACTATTCTCAATCTCCTTATTTCTGGTAGAACCACTAGGAAACCACACTCTCCTGTCCCTGGGGGCTACATGGTAGATATTGCAGATGTTCCTACAAGTAAAACAGCATGCTGCATAACAACAAGCTAGACATCCATAAGGACAACAACAATTCCCTACATACAAAGAAGAAACTCTTAAAAGCACTGTAACAAGATATTCACTCTGCTTTCTCTGCTGTCTTTGACATAGCAGGGCTCTGTCTAGAATTAAATTAACCCTTGGGGCACGTGTGATCCACTCTGCACTGCTCATACACCACTTAGGAAGAACCCTCTATGTGAGGAGTAGTGAAAGATCTCACATTCATGCTCCTACTTCCTTCAGTGCAATAGCTATGTCTAAACATTGATTCCTTTACTGGGTGCACAGAGACATTTCCTGCCACCTATGAGGAGGCATCTGAGTCCTATTACAATCTATCATTGCAGCTCTGGGCTCTTCATTTCCCTGCCCACTGGCTGAGTCAGCCTTCACTTCTCAAATCACCCAGCAGGTGGCAGATGTCTTAGGAAATGCTAGGTAGAATGAAGCTCAAAGCTGATACCTAAAAGTGGAGAAAGAAAATTCCCATCCTTGTATAAAAGACAGTTTAACAATCTCTGTAGGGAACCCCATCCAAGGTGGATAGGACTGATTTCCACTCCTTCTCACTACTACCCAAAGAATCCCTCTTTTCCTCATCTCCTTGAACCTATATACAGATGCCATGCCCACAAATCAATACCCTAGGATCCCCCTTTCCTGGGCTCCCACTTGCCTGCTGCTGGTCTCACTCCCTAGCTTCTCAGGAGATATTCTGAACAAGTCCTTCAACCTGATGGCTCTTCTTCTGAAACATCTTTACACCCTAAACATTGATTGCTTGTAAAGGACCTCTCAGGACAAAACATGGAAACAAAAGCAAAACACCTCATGGGCCCCTTTGAGAGGAATCCTTTTCAAGCAAATGTAATACCCCTGTAGCCACAGAAGTGATGAGGGTTCCTTCTGGAATTTACTCTTAAGATTTCTGCTCACCTCCCTTACTTGATACCCACATACTGCCCCAAAGCTACTTGATCTAGGACCTCTCTCTGTTTTGGAGACCATTGCCTGATCTCAAATGAAACCCAGGTGGGACTAACAGCATTCCATGACTTTGGGGATGAAATGGAGGAAACATTCCTGTCCCAACAAGTCTGTCAGCCTAGTCTATAGCCAGGCCACCTCTCATCAGAGGTATACTGCATGAAGCTCCAACTCAGATCATCTCTATAGGAAAATCTCTCATCACCAGACACATTCTCTCTGGACTGTACCTCACTCAACCCCTGTCTGTAGAAAGACTTATTTTTAACCCTGTACCATTTTTAAGAACTCTTTCAAATATCCTCAATTCTCTCGAACTCAAACCAGGCCAAGGCATTCTCCTATACCAGATGGAGAGAACATTATTTACAAACTCAGTCATTTTGCAGCTGACCAGAAATGCAGTTGTACTCAACTACCCCTCCCTACTTCTGAGGGCCTATTCCCAACCCTCTCCCCCTCTGACTGCCCCTATGGAAAATCTAGTTTCTTTTACCAGCCATTAAGGATGGATCAACAATTCTAAGTTATACACTAACCCAAATAAATCAGAATCAAGATGGGACTTTCACCTTGATAGAATAGTATGGCAACATGGCATCAGGCTAATCTTCACTTAACTTCACCACTAACAACTCAACAGGGTAAGGGCTGTCTAAGAACACCTGGACCATCAAGCTCAAAAGTGTTTCCTGTGTGGCCATTTTTTTCTGACCCTACCTAGAAATGCCTTTGAACTCTATTTTGTTCCAGAGTTATACATCATATTTTCAATTCAATTATCCCAAACTTTCGACATTCTGTCTAAAAGCTAACTGTAACCTGACTAGCACTGTAGAACAGAACCCACATCCTTTATCCTCAGCTGGTGTTCTCTCAAGAGTGCCCATAGGAGGGAATGATGTACCCAATTCTGTACAGACTCCTGAATGGTCCTTATTGCTAAGCCACCAGGTCAAACTACTCAACTCTATGCAGCCTGTGCAATACCAATTCCCAACTTGTGGTCCTCAAAAACCACAGAGCTCTAGCTCTCTTAGTTACCCGCCAATAAGGGAACTATGTGATCCTGCAGGAGAAATTATACTTGTGTTCATCAGGTAATTGAAATCACTCAAGATGACCAAAAAATACTCATTCCTGGAAGCTTGATATCTGGTCAATTTTTTTTTATATGGCTTAACCCCCTTTCCAGCCCTCTTTCCATTGTCCTGAATTTTAATCCAAGCATTCTCTACTTTCTTACAAGCTTCTTTCAGAATGGAATAACCCATTGATTCAAACCTTACTCTACCCCAGTACCCAAAATTTTTCACCTGTTTGCCTTCAATCGGTCCTCCAAAGTGACCACCTACTTCCTCAGAGCTGTGACCCTTCTCAGCAGTAAGAAGCTGTAGATGATAGGAGACCTCTCGTCTTCAACAACTCTAGAGCGGGGGCTAACTCTGTCAGTCTCCTGAAGATTCATCTCTTCACTGGCCGAGGGAGGAAATATAGAACCAATGAACAGACCTTGGTAACTTCAGTTAGTACCAGAATTCTATTTTATTCAGGTTCCCAAGAAGCCTAGTTTTGTTCAGACCCAGCTACTACCTTCTGTCCTCTTTTTGGAGAAGCCACACTGTACTCAGATACTTTGGCACATATCCAGGTAAAACCATATCGTGGACACATGAGGACACACAGTCCATTATCTGTCATGAGAAACCAACTATGCCCACTCCAACTCCAACCAGCTTCCTACAACCCCTGCCTTATAAAACACCTTTAAAACTTCACTCCAATCATCTGATAGGGCTTGTACTCATACTTATATTCTCCAAGAGAAAGGGAGAGATATATTTGTTGGCCACTCTCAGTGAAATCTTTCACACTCATCCCACAGGATGAAATTCCCCTACTAACCATGGTAAGACAAGGTATCAATGATAACTAAGTATTAACCATTTTTCTACCCTGGCTAACAGGACATATGCCTATGTGAACATAATGCCCTACGTAGGGTAACTCAGAACTTGGTCACAAAAGTAATCACTCAAGGCCCCCATCAGTAAACAATTACCAGGATCCACTCGTGTACCCAATGTCTGATTATATGATTCCACTCTCCCCAGAAATGTGAGACATAATTCTGATAAAGAATAGTGTTTGGATAGTAACAGCAGCAGCACTAGTAGTGCTGTACCCTTCTGTCTGGCTGACTGTCAGAGTTATTTAATGGCATCTTAATAAACTTTCATTTTTTTACTAGTCTCTTGTCTTGTTAAAACCATTTACTAGCCGGTGCCTCTGCAATATCCATTAAAAATTGTGCCCTTCACAAGGGGTCTTAGAAAAGCTCTGTCCTTTATATAGCAGGACCTGCCCTTGGATTTGGAGACAATTGAAGTTCTCTAGCCAGGGTGACTCTCTGGTGAGAACCAACAGTCCCTCCTTTTGTAGGTATCCAGAACATGTCACATTTAGGAGGAAGGATGGGAGAATTACACAGACCTTTCTGTGAAACAACCTACTTCTCTTGAAATGTGTGGATCTCTGGCAAGTGTAACTCTCTGATGAAACAGACAAAAAAAATCAAAGTTGGTCCCATCTACTTAAAGAGCTTCCGTTCCAACAAATGTTGAGACTACCTCTCTCCTTATGCTTCTTTTACTTGCAAATCTGCTTCTCAGCTGCTCAGACAGCATCATCTCTGTTTGGTGAAAATGTGGAGGGAATGGATGCCTCCTAAGGCACACAGGTCTCAGAGGCAGAACTGATAACACCTGTGACAAAAACATTGAAGGACCTAGTGCGCAGGCGGGTAGCAGGGGTAGTGATGAGCCATACCCCTGGCTGTGATAGCAAGCAGTAGACAGATTTCTCTGGAACTCTGCATAAATCACATATCCAAAAAATTGTTTTTAAGAGCACATGCAAAAATTGTTCTAAAATGCTAATGTGGAAAGATGTTGAAGAACTATTCAAACATGGCCTGGGACAGAAGCTGTGTTCTGGTTGCATCTATATTTGCTACTGAGAGCTTTGTGAGGATTTCTTTCAAGCTTCCCATTCAGTGAGGTCACTCAGGTAGTGTGACATTGCTCCATGGTTGGAGAATTGACACTGATACAGAACACTGTTAAAGCTACACATACACCTTCTGTTCCCTTTAAGAGCCACAATTCTCAGCCAGGACCAGAACTGTTTGTGAGTGTCTTGCTCCTTAAAAACAAGTCTGACCTTTCACTATCACTTTAAAAATAAAATTAAGGTTCAGGGAAGAGAACAGATGACTTTTTCTCTAGCAGGTTTATAAATTTTTTTTAAAAAAAACAACCTATCATACTTTGGTCTTATGCTACCATGTTGCTGGGACATTTAGCAAGTACTTCATGCCAAGTTCATATGGGAGGAAAAGAGGAAAAGAGGTAAAGAGGTAGAGACATTGGTTTTTGAACCTATACCCTAACCAGTCTCCCTTGAATATCTACGTTGTTTCCAGGCTGTCAATGCTGTTCTCTAGTCAAATGTGAAGTTGGACTTGATCACAGGAAAAAAGTGCAGTCGTTCATAATATTTTAAACAAAAAAATGATTTTAAGTCTCTTTAAAATGTCAAACATGGTTCAGGACAGGAAGTAGGAGCTACAAAGAACAAGTTTATCCTCCTTTCTCAAAGGCTTGTGCAGATATACATGCACCGGAGCCTGTAAGGCTTATCTTACTCTTACTTAGCTCTGCGAACTGGATTCCCCCCAAATGCGACTGAAGTGAAGAGACTCATGATTGCATTTTCTTTTAGCTTCTGGGGTGCAGAGGTATCAGCACAATCATGTGTACTAACCACATCTAGGTCAAAGCTCCACAGAATACTATATGGCCCAGATCTCTCCAGATTATATTGTGAAGGACAGGAGAATTAGAGCTCTGTGGGACAAAATTACAACTATTATTCTGTCTCTCTATTAACCTGTAGACCACACACTAAGTCCCACTGGCTATTGACTTTATGAACCAGGTTTTATCAGAATTGGATATGAACATGCTATTGGACCACTTCTACATTTCCACATGGTTGAATACTTGCTTTGGAAACTACATGGCTTGAAAATCTCCTAGAATATCTGCTATCTGAACCTTTACCAAAGGTTTGCCACCTCCCCCCTCCCCCCACCCTCAGAAATGACAACCATCTTTCCTCATTTGGACAAGGCACAAATGTGTTAGATAACTAGCAGATGGTGATTATTTAAGGCTTTATTAATCTGATTTAGTGAAGAGACCTCTTTTGGCTTGGTGACTGCTTCTAAGATTTCTATATCATTCGGTTGGTGGTAGTCCATCATGCTCCAGAGCTATCCGAATTTTTCAAGAGCCAGAATAGTAAAACCTATGGAAACATCCCTTATATATTTTATTAGGATTCTGAGGCTTGAACCCAGGGCGGCAAACATGCTAAGCAAACACTCTACCACTGAGTTACACCTCCGATCATTTAGATAGCAGTTTGTCAAATTCAATACTGTTATTTCAGGGTAAGAGGAGAGCACAGTGAGGCCATACCTACATTGTTGGAAGCAGAGGAAACTGGAGGGTTGACAGGGAGAGGCTCCCTACTGCCAGCTCTCTGCATCTGGACAGATCATCCTTGATTGCAGATCTGGGCATTGAATGCAACTCCATCATCGTCGCTCAAAGTTAAATCAGAGATCACATATTTGCCTGGAATATTGAAGGCTCAAATATCTGGAAATTTTGGAATCAGTTTTGCATAGGAAGGTGGCTATACTGTTTCTAAAAGTGTCCAGAGATTACTGTAATTAAAGCAACAACAGATACAGTTGTGAGAGAGAAAATGTCACTAAGAAAGCCAAAGACGATTCTCTGTAGGGCAATATTTGGGTAAGACCTGCTACCATGGAACTGAGGCTCAAATGTCAATGAAGATGAGAGCATACCAATGCGGGAGGCGGGTTGGGTGACATATGACCACGAGGACTGACATAATGTCAACACTACAGTGGGAAAAAAACAAAACATCGGTTTCCCACAGGCACCTTTGGCAATGGCTTGATTCTAGGGTGACCTCTGCAATACAATGGACAGACAACTGACCAAGATGACAGGAGATCTGTACAGCCATACTTAGTCTTATTCTCATCCACTCAACTAAGTCAGCCACCACCTGGAACATGATGGCCCCTTACTCAATTGCACTCATAATTAAAGGTATAAAATAATATGATACCATGAAGCCTAAACAAAATATTCCCCACGCTGTCCCAGGAAGAGACCTGCAACCAAATGGGAAAACCCTATACTTCTTGAGAATGATTCTTCATGGGCTATAATTGCTTTGAACCCTAGCCCCACTGATCAGTGAGGAGGAAGGAGACTATCATTGGAAAATTTAGTGTTAGATCTAGTTTAGTAATACTCCTAGTTTACTATTCGATTCTGCAGACTTCTGCATAAGCTCTCATTTCTAAGACAGCGCTGTAGGTATTTATGAGCATGACAGCCTTATCTGACTAATTAGTCAACATTCTCGAGTTCTTATTGCTACTGTACCTTCAGTTAAGGCCACTCATGTCCCTTCTCCTCTAATCACAGCCTCTTTTAGCTCCTTCTATACCCCTGTAAGTTAATTTTACATACTTTTCATAACATGTACTGTGGCTCTTTCCACTAAAAAATGATAACTATATATCTACATATCAAGTAATTTCCAACTCCCATTAATTACTTTTGCATATTTTAATGTTCATATGCCTACACACTTAAACCTTCATGCCTTGATATACCAGAAGGTCACATTTCTGAAGGTACTATTGAATCCAGAGTAGGAGCCACTGCTATTCACTAATTAGTATTCAATCTAGAGGCTCTGGGTGGAAAACCGGTGAATGTAACATCCCCATGGACTTTTGCTTACATCTCTGCCCTCTTCTGGCAACCTGTATAACTGCAATTAGAGAAAGCAATATGGTGGCCATTTCCCCACATACCGAGGATGCTAATAGAGAACTCTAGATCCAGATTCACAAAGGACTGCCTTAAGGAGATTCTGACAATAGTTCTTTTCATGACATGCCCACAGTTCATGTATAATCCAAAGTGATTGGAAAGCACCTTGAATCAACATAGTATTACAAAAGCAACCTATTCATTTCACAAACTCATGCTAGAATAAGCTTTTGCTCCAGGGACCTGGGAGTGCACCTGGGAATAAGTAAGCTAGGCCATGCAAAGCAAGGTCTACATCTCCTGTGTCCTCTTAGCCCAAACCCACCTTCCTTCACCCCCCCCCCCCCCGCTTTTTTTGGCCAGTTCTCAGGCTTGAAGTCAGGGCCTGGGCTCTGTTCCTGGGTTTCTTTTGCTAAAGGCTAGCACTCTACCACTTGAGCCACAGTACCCCTTCCAGTTTTTGTTCTCTGTATGTGGTAATGCAAAATTAAACCCTGGGCTTCATGCATGCTAGGCAAGCATTCTACCACTAAGCCACATTCCCACAATTTTTTGAAAGATTAAAGAAGAAAGGGAAGGTTCTCCCAAAGTTCTCCCAAAATGAGAAAGAGGAACATCGTGGAAAGCATGTCAGTCATATCTGCTTCTGGGAAGGAGGTAGAGAGGTCATTAAAATTCACCCTGTCCTTTCCCTCATGAGTTTTTTGGAGCACACGAATGGGGCATAGCCTCATTCCCCTGGCAACCATCCTTTCTGTCATTTCTTTATTCTTTTTTGTTTTAATACTGGGAATCAAACCCAGGACATTGCACTTCCTAGGTAAGCACTGTGCCACTAAGCTACATCCCAGCATCCGTATAATTTCTAAGTGGAATGTTTCATGGGATAAAGGCACACAGAAAACGAGGTGGAAATTCTGTGCTATCCATTCCAGCCCAGGAAATCTATCTACACATACACAGACACACAGACACACACAGACACACACAGACACACTGTGTCAACCAGGATACTTCTTGCCACTAACCTGCTTTCTCTCCTGAAGACCTCTCAAGGTTTCCCAAGTTGAGCCTGTATACTCACCTTGACAACATTGTCCCCTGAAGTTCAAAGCACAGCCATTTTATCCGGCAGCCTGTTCAATAGGTGAATATCCTCCTGAACGAGCTGATGGTCCTACAGCGCAGCCAATGACTTTTGCCCACCTGCCCCATCTTCCTGCTCAAACTCATGAAACCTGGTAGTACAGACGGGATCCTGAAAACAATTCAGCATCCTTCCCTGGAGGCTGGGTGAAGACCCATGCTCTTCCTCTTTCCACTATACAGAAAGTGCCAGGTGGCTGTTGTACATTTTGCTTATAATTAAAGGTTTCTAAAAAGAGAAAAAATTGGGACCAAGTTTCAAGTTTTCCCCATAATCTATTGTTTCAGCTTGAGAGTAAGGGCAAATGTGAGATCATTTCTACGCAATGTGTCATCACATCTAGAGGGCTGCATGCCTCCAATGAAGAAGAGCTATGTGACTACGATCTTTTAACAGGCCCCATTATAGACATGCATCTGCAGACCATCTGAGTTGCTAATACATCTATAAAATACCATCACCTTTGACACTTAACACTGTCTAATTAACATAACTAACTCAAGTTCCTAACACCAAATGACACATCAGGGTGGCATTCTAGAATTCCACACACCATACCAAGTATCCAATTAGAAAATTTGCCAGAGATTGGGTTAAGAATCATACACTCTCATTGGAAGTTGACTGGCTAGGATTTAATCTGGGAATTGGGAAGTGATGACAAAGTGAGTTGAGGCAAGACAGAGCAACTTAAGACAATCTAGCTGAATGTATTGCTGTGTGACAGCAAAGCCAGGATGCATTCTTCTGGGCTGTCCATCTTCACTTGAGCAGCATGCTCAGATGGGCTTGCCTGGAAACCCTGGCTCCAGCTCTCAGCTCCTGTGAGCCAGCAGTTCATCAGCTGCCCCATCAAACGCAATAAGCACTCAAACAAAACTAAGCAATGCTGCCACCAGGAGCACCATGCTAGCCTGTTGAAGATGTCCTCTATTCCTGCAAGCATTTGTAGTAACCCAGGGTCTCAAGCGTCCTAGACAAGTAAGTCCTCCAGCACTTAAGCCACGCCTCTGGCAGTGTTTTGCCTTTGTTTGAATTTAAGATACTTAGGACCCTAAAGAGGCCTGAAGATTCTGATAGTGAGCATTCTAGAAGGGATATCGCCTCTTTTTTTTTTTTTTTTTTTTTTGAGAGGCAGAAGGGCAGAATGCAATTATAGAAGCTGGGTGGACCTATACCTCCTGCCTTTTTGAGGAATGGATAGAGGACAAGATGGGGCCCTTCATTCCTTTAGCCTTTCATTCCCTCATTTCACTTGAAACCCTCATCCTCAAAGGAAAAGTCAGCTGATTCTCTCAAAGCAAACACCTATGTTAACACTTTTAGGCAACTCCATTTGAAGATCAAAAAAGTTACTAGGAAAGAAATCACACTCTAACTTTTAGAAGTATGATAAACCCATGGGATAGCCTTCAAGACAGCCTTGAAGACACAGAGCCCTTAAACTCAGCCTTTCTTTCTACCTCAGTGGTGGCCCAGTGCAGACAGAACATCCTCCAGAATCATGGGTATGGAAATAGATTACCTGAAGTGGTCAAGGCCATATTCATGCTTCCCATGTAATCAATAATTTGTAGTTGTTCCTCAAATTCTGTATACACTGGGGCCCAAGTTTCAACTAAAGCAGCTGTGTGATGGGAAGCCTCCACTTGTCCACATATTCTAGGATGAAATCAAGAGATTCCTCATTGGAACATGCGGACAAGAACTCTGGGAGATTTGAAACTACCACGGTGTAGTTAGCATGGCTACACACAAACATCTAATGCCTATATAATTGAAAGTCCAGTGAATATAACCCATGATGATGGTGGTGGTGGACATCAGCCCTTCCTCAGTTGCAATTTACACCCTGACAATAGGCTAAACATCACATGCTCAGCCACAACCAATACAAGACCATGGTAGCAGTACTGAAGACAAAAGAGCCGAAAAGCCAATCCAATTGCAAAGTGCAAGAAAAATCCAGTATAATGAAAGACAGGTCACAAAAACCAGTCTCAATGCACAAGTAGAAGATCTAGCTAGAAGATCCTTTACTTTACAGCCCAAGGAACCATTTCAAAACAGACTGAAAGGCTCTTACAATTTCTGCTGTCTTAGCTCGAACCTAAGTCATTTTCCCTCCATCATCTCTGAAGGACAGCATCACCAGGTAGAGCATTCTTAGCTGGCAGTTTTCATCTTGAGTGCTTTGTTGGCTTTGAATCCCGTGTCCAGACATTTGCTGCTATGCTTGATAGAATTCCCTTGCATGAGAGTTTTCTATTGGGGAAGCTGACACAACACTAAATTGAGCCCAAAGCCTGGATCCTGGAACCTTTCTGGCAACTAAACAAGGCCCAGGGCAAAAATATCCAAAACATCACTATTGGTCAATGTCTAAACTATCTCTTGATGCTGAGAACTATGAGCTCAGTTTGTCAATGGTGTCCCACACCATTCACTAATCAACGAGAAGGATCCAGCAAGAGAATCACATTCCCAGCCCTGTGATTCCTGTTTTAAAGGCAGGTTGGGCAGGAAAATTTTCCTATGCTGTGTTTAGGTGTGTAAGAGTTGACTAAAGGAAACTCCCACAAGATTAAAGCAGAAGAAGGCTTATTGAGAGAGAGGGAGATCAAACAGCCTGCTACACAAGATGGAGGCAGGAAGAGCAAGAGCTTCTGGATGAAGGAGACAGATTATACAGGGGAAAGAGGGGCAATGGTGTGGTCACAGAGAATACAGAAGTGACCTCAGAGGATGAGGAAATGACCTCAGAGCCTGGGGAACTCCCAATGCCCCAGGCATGCCAGTTACCTGGGTTACAGGAGCTGGGCACAGACATTTTGGTTGCACCAAGGGAGAGAACCAAGGGAAGGAGTCATTTCTCCCAGGTGGACCTAATAAGATAGACCAACGTTAAGATTCCAGAAGGAAGCAATCCATCATAAACTCTAGAGAGAATAACATTCAATTACATCTACAGCTACTTCCACAACATTCATCACCCAGCAGGCTTATGGTTTGTTATAGAAACATGTTTAGTTCTTCCAAAGAAACCAGACAACTTGATGTCTCACTGGCAACACTGTTCCAGCTTCAACAATTTACTCAGTTATTTACTTTCAGACTTAGTCCTGAGCAGCACAGTATGCCACGTTGTAGGGAATTGCTATCCTCTTTCCACTTCTTAGCCACGAAAGTTCCAAGACTGACCCAGATTAACATCCAGGAGTTGGAGCTCTCTCTGCCAAAGTGCATAGAATACAGGCACCATACCAATAGGTTTTCAGTTTCCATCACTTAAGTTTTAAAAAATAAGAGGATGTACTGAGTAAAATTCACCCACCAAGCAACTATGGGAAACAGGAGGTTGCATCTGCTCCACAAAATAAATTTGCTTTACCAAGCTTCTATTGACTTCCTTTCCTGAATGCTTGCCATCAATTTCCATTTTCTCATGAAAGGAGACATTGAACCTAAAACTTGAGAGCCACAGGGAAAGAACCAAACAACCCCCACTTTGTTTTTTTTGCCAGTCTTGGGGCTTGGACTCAGGGCCTGGGCACTGTCCATGGCTTCTTTGCTCAAGACTATCGCTCTACCACTTGAGCCACAGTGCCACTTCTGGCCTTTTCTATATATGTGGTGCTGTGGAACCGAACCCAGGGCTTCATGCATGCTAAGCAAGCACTGTACCACTAGGCCACATTCCCAGCCCCCCAAACAACCTTTTCTTACATTTAACCTTGGAGTCACTCACCCATTCTCAGTTTACCGGTAGCCACCTTCCCTCCATCCCTGTGGCTGTCATCTAAAGACCGTACATAACGAGTGCTTTCTAGTAAGTTCTCTGCAGAGACCAACACAGGCTTAGCCATTGAAAAATTTTGAACTGGTAGGTTATGGATGGTCATCTTCTCCCCTCCAACATGGATCAAGGTGCTAAGCAACACAGTCATTTTTTTCTAGGATACCCTTCCACAGTGGATAGCAGCATCTCAAATACTAAGTCTTCTGCTTAGACTTACCTAGGTGGTGAGTTTTTTGGAATATTTTTATGACTGTTAAGTAGTTGTGCAAAGGAGCTGCCATTCACCAAAGCAGTTTAGGAATACAGTTCCAACACTTGTGGGTTATTATAGATACTTTTCCAGGGTGGAGAGAGGCATTCTCTTCTCCTAATAAAAGAGTTTCCTCTGTATCCCAGCTTCCTTTACAGGAAATAATCCCTGCTTTGGCTTGCCAGCATCAGTCCAGATGCACAATGGCTGGGAATTTGTCTCCACAGTAACCTGATTTTTGGCTAAGTCTCTCAACATTTCCTGGCACTTCCATATTCCCTACCACCTCTAGCCCATGGGAAAAGTGGAACATGCCAATCACTCCTTTAAACAGACTCTAAGTTGTCCCTTGAGTTACATATAGACTCGTTAAAGCTTCTACCTTTGCCTCTTTTATGTCTATGGGTTTTACCTAAGAAGCCGAATGCTTAGCCCTTTTCAAGTCATGTATGGCAAGCAGTCAGAGCCCAGCGCCAAACAAGACATATCAAACTCATAACTCCGGAAGCAGAGAAAAATTGACAAAACAAGTTCATGTAACCAGGTCCAGTCATAGCCCACTGGGCCACAAGAGCCCACAGCTCTGTGGAAATCACAGTTTGGCCTAAAGAGATAGAATGCCATAGAAAGCCTAACATACAAAACAGGCCTGGGCTGGGCACAAATCTCCAGCCAGCCTTCTGCCCAGCAGTAACCCTCACTGTTAGGGAAAGAACAAGGGGAAGAAAGAAGAAAAAGGAGGCAGAGACCACAACAGACTCGAATATGCTTTAGTCATTGCTGTACCCAGACTCCATGTAACACCAAGCAGGGTGAGAGAAACAAGCACTGTGTAGTGGGGAGGGTTTTCAATTTTTATACATTCAAGAGATCTTCTTTGAAATTTCTTTGTTCTGTCCTGTGTGGGATGCAGGTAAGGTCAGAGATGAAGTTTTCCTGAGAACCAGGAGATATCAGTGAGCCATGGAGCAATATTGGCTTATGAGTACAAAGCCGATTCTGATCAATTGCCCAACTCACTTGCCCAGATTTCTGATTAGAGAAGCCATCCAGCAAGATGGTAGCAGGGTAATAGAGAAATGACTTCACAGGCAAAACCCAGGAAGCAGAGCATATGAACACCCAACACTGACTTTCCATTCCCCAGGTGGCTAGCCAGAAGGGCTGTGGAGGAACAAAAGCCCTGGTGCAGAAGCAGGTGTGGGACATAGGAAAGTAGGGGATGGAGCATAAACAAGAGACAAAATTCTGAGTTCAGAACTCAGACTACAGAGATCTCAGTCTGAAGGAGGTTAAATACTCACTTGTGCTGGTGGCAGGCTGTCAAGAATGTGCACTTGGAGGAGTAGGGGACAAGGGTGAAAGGCAGGGCTTTGAACCTAGGCACTGGTCTTGGGGTAGTCCCTAAGCCCAGGAATGTTCTTGGCAGTTCCCTTAAATTGTGAATAGCCACTGCTATTCTCTAATGTTTATGAGGACACAGTGTGGCCTCTAACCCTGGAGAAAGGCTTTGGTGAGGAGCTGGGAATATGGCCTAGTGGCAAGAGTGCTTCCCTTGTATACATGAAGCCCTGGGTTTGATTCCCCAGCACCACATATACAGAAAACGGCCAGAAGTGGCGCTGTGGCTCAAGTGGCAGAGTGCTAGCCTTGAGCAAAAAGAAGCCAGGGACAGTGCTCAGGCCCTGAGTCCAAGCCCCAGGACTGGCCAAAAAAGACAAAACAAAAAAGAAAAGAAAGGCTTTGGTGAAGCCATAAATGCCACAGAAGGGGCCTCTGAGAGCCCACTTGTGTGTCACCCCATGTGATGATGCCTGAGGTAAAGATGAGTAGTCAACTCCCAATTTACTACCTTCTTCTAAGGACATCCACAGCCATACCATCATCATCAACTTGGGACCAAGATATCTATGCCCTATCAGAAAGATGGAGAGAACCTTTTGGTGAATTGAGACTCCCTCTTCTCTTGATATAGGATGGCTAAAATATTCTTTTTGAGGGGCTGGGAATATGCCTTTGTGGTAGAGTCCTTGCTTAGCAAGCATGAAGCCCTGGGTTCGATGTCTCAGCACCACATAAAGAGAAAAAGCTGGAAGTGGTGCTGTGGCTCAAGTGGTTGAGCCTTGAGGGAAAAAATAGAGCCAGGGACAGTGTTCAGGCCCTGAGTCCATGCCCCAGGTCTGGCAAAAAAATATTCATTTTGATTCTCAGTATGTCCCAGCACTTAGGTGACCAGGTTTCAATAAACAAGAAACATTAATAAGGATGAAATCATTAGAGGAAAAGAATGTGCACTCAATCTGACTGAATAATAAACTGCCAGCAGAGTTTAACAAGAAAAGGGTACATCTATTTGAGTGACCCTCCATGGTGGCCTGTCATGATATCTCAGCAGAGTATGCCTCTACTCACTGGCCTAACCTGGGTCCAGAGGCTGCTACAACTCTGTACACTAAGGATAGAGGAGACAACGACAACTTCCTCAAAACAAGCAATTACAAGTTCAGAAGTATGCTCATGACTTTCCCTGCCCCTCTACAAGTGGTCTGAGCTGTGCTACCTGCATCTCTTCAGCTGTAGTGTCAGCACAGGACCACTACTCTCTTGGCTCATTCCAAGAACCATGAAGATTTGTCACGTGCGCTGGTTGATTCTCACCATTCTTACCTCAGAATAACTAAGATGGTACAAGTTCTTTGATGTCACAGAAAGCAGTACACTGGCTCCTTGCTTCACACACATATTGGGTGGCAGAGCACATACCATATTTTCCATAGATTCTATGTACATATTGTGTCTATATGAAAAGGGTGTGCAGCAATGAAACCATTCACATATTAAAATATGTGAGGCAATAATGACCTTCATCACAGTGTACTACTAAATTAAAAACTGACATTTCAGAATACTTCTATAGTGATTATCTTTCAACAGTTCATAGAAGGTAAGGTAGCTGGGATGGGGCAATCAACTTTAGCTGTTTATATAAGTACTCTCACTTTTTCTTGCACAAAGTATTTGAATTAAAGGAAAAATTTTTTTGAATACAGTGAGCTAGTTCATCATTCTCAAAGGTACTCAACTCAAGCAGGCATTGTGGGGACATTGCTGAAGCCAGAGGCATGGATCAAATGCATAGGGTGCTTTTCTGGTAAGGACAAGGCTCTGAGATAGGAACTTGTGTGAATGAGAGATAGGGATGTATGGATGTCTTTCCCCAACTTAGGAAAGGTGTCTTTATCACAAGAAGGAATAGGAAACTACTACTGTCTATGAAAGATTTCCAGAACACTAGACTTTCCCGCAGAAAAGCTATTTTTCTCTGTAGTAGATCAGGACCCTTCTGTATTCTTGTTTGTAGAGAGAGCCACATGTCTTTGGAGAGGGGATTGCTGCAACACAGGGGGGATAACTGCAGATAGTCTGAGGCTCTCTCACACAATGGCACATCCGATATGCTTTCCACAAGTGAACCAGGTCCACCAGGTTTTCAGAGACTAGCTCTCCCTCAACATCTCCCTCTTATATCACCTTCGTGGCTGCAGCACACACAGTAGAATAACAAATACCAACCTCCTCATCCTGGAGAACACTGGTCTGAGCAGACATTGCCAGGCTGCCACCAACAGGCAGGGCAAACACTCACACCGGTAGGAGGTGTCGCTTACAGCAGCACAAGTTCTAGAACTACAAACTTCCTGAGCAGCAGGGAACTAACTTACAGTGCTTTTTGCCAAAGCATGAGTCCACAATGCCACTTGTGTTATTTACTTTATTGCCTTTTACTGTCTTCCATAGTATGTTCTCATTACAAGACAATGTAGGCTGCTTATGAAGAATACAGCAATATGGCAAGTTACTAACTTAAAAAGCTTGGTCTTTTAGAACATTCCTTCTCAAGTATTTAAAACTTAGAATGGAAGGCTAAGTAGTTTGGAATACTCACTACATTGTGTGGTGTATGGCATGTTCTATTTTAATCAACTTCTCATACTATATTGAGGTATACAATAAAGCACGCTTTATAGGTATTTTTAAGACATGTAATGTACACATCTACTTCATTTTGCAGGAGGGACACCTCCTTACCCTCTCCAATTATCGAAGCAAATATTAAGGTAGCATAAAAAAGCAGCTTCACCCACAATCTCCACAATCCCAGACATTGGCTCACTTGACATTCTGAGCAAGCTACACCTTTAACATGCCTCCCTAGTCAGAGAATTCTTGCAGAAATGTCCTCCAGCTCTCAAGGGTGTGCAAACTTCCCAGTTTGTAGGTGACTTGAACTCCCACTCCTGGGTCCTCAAGACTTCATTTACATAAACAAATAGCTTTCTGACAATCTTGCATGGCGGTCTGGACTCTGGTATCCAGACAGGATATCAGAGATTTCTTATTGATAAAAGCCTGCTCAGGAGGCTCAGGAGGAAGGAAGCACCAACTCTACAGGGAGTGGGAGTAGAGGAGAAAAACCCCATTGATGGCAGCACCTGTCCTGACACTGAAATAATCAAGAACTAATCTTTGGCCTTAGTATCCCTTCCTGTAGTTTCCAGGAGCCATTCATAAAGCCCACCTCCACGTTGCCTTCATGAGGGGCAATTAAATTGAACTGCAGGAGTAGGAAAAATGCAACAAAATCTTTCAAAACTAATATCTCAAGATAATCAATGGGTAGACCCTAATCATTGGAGGTGAAAAGACAGCAATCAACTATGCAATGCCCACTTCTCTTAGGTAGTAACTTTCAGGATCCATGAGATCATGAAGAAATTCCCCCAATAAAGGCAACTTCATCAAACTGAGTTGATACCCAAGATAGCTCTGACAACATGAAATACTGTGGTGGCACTCCACAGGGAAGCAGACAATCTAGCCCTGTTCTGAGCAAGAAGAATACATTGGGAAACAGAAGGATACACCCATATTTATCCCTTCTTCTGATTATTTACACAAGTGCTCCAATTTTCCTAGAGGTAAACTTCCAAAACGAAAGAATGTGACACTTTTCCTGAGAATATTCTGAACACATGAGACTATTTTCTCATCCTGAGGAGGTCTGAGCTGCCCAATGAGGCTCACACTGACCCATAGAAGGCTGATGCACAGCAGAGCTGCCCTGAGAGATGGAAGCATCAGCCATCAGTTGAGTGTGCATCTGAAACACAGCCTCAACATTCTTTTCTCTCCTGTGACACTTGTGAATTGAGGTTCCAGGACAGACTCTGGCACAGAGTGTAGCTTGTCAAGAAAGAGCTAAATGGCCCTTCACCTCTAAAGAATCAGGCATGAGGGGAAAGAGTGACATCCCCTCCCATTCTTTCCCACACTCCCATATGAAACACTTTGCTAGAGAGTGCTGCTTGAGGGACAAGGCTTCCTCTGATACAGTGGAAATACGTTGGCTTCTATGTACTATGAGAGAAACCTCAGTTTCTCTCATATCTCCTTAATCTTTCACCTTTTAAAATAGATACATGTTATATACTTACAAATGCTTCCCTTGACAGGGATAATTTACTCTGACTACACACATTCAAGTGGGAAAAGGGGAAGCATTGGAAGGTATTCCTTACCAAAGAAGGTATTTGGAATGCATGGCCATCAAGACTGGTAAAGGGCTAGGAATATGGCCTAGTGGTAAAGTGCTCAGCTCATATACATGAAGCCCTGGGTTTGATTCCTCAGTACCACATATACAGAAAAAGCCGGAAGTGGCGCTGTGGCTCAAGTGGCAGAGCCCTAGCCTTGAGCAAAAGGAAGCCAGGGACAGTGGTCAGGCCTTGAGTTCAAGCCCCAGGACTGGCAACAAAAACAAAAACAAAAGACTGGTGTGAGGTTGTGACATTGTTCATATGCAACACATAGATTCCTCATGGGATGAAGGCAACAAGGCAATATTGTCTTCAGTCAGTACTGAAGAGTTAAAGTAGGATGCTGGGCAGAAAAGCACTAACTAAAATAACAAGGTAAGCATTATGGTTTATATGGGGACCTTGGTTCACCTGATGAGAAGACTAACCATAGGTCTGGTGCTCCCTAAAGCAAACATCTAGTCTAGAGACATAGGCCACATAATATTCGAATCATCCCACGTGCCCTGTAGCAGAATAGCACTTCAGCAACAACAGGAACAAGTATGGTGCTTCTGTCACAGGGTACCTATAAGTCTCATAGAAACGAATGCCCAGCATGAATCATTCAAGGAGATCTAAGAGCTACCAACTGGACAGCCTACCTCATGCACAGACTAAGCTTCTGAAAAGAGTTCCCACAGCCTTCTAGAAAAGGCAGCTCTCTGTCCACCTGTTTAGATGGAAAGCTGATGAAAACTCCTGGAAGAACCGGTTCATGTTGGAGGTAGGATTGTTCAAGGCAGACAGATAATAACTCCCCTCTGCCTAAAGTAATTTCCTTAAATGCCAAAGGGCAGCACACTCCTGCAACAAGTAACTGGAGTGCTATGTTGACAAGGGGCCTTTTTCTCAGAATTTGAGGATTTCACCTAGTCTCCTATCTCATGCTGGCCATTACATTGCAATTTGCCCAAATCTGATAGATTTTGTGTCTGAGCTTAAGACAGCATCTGAAGAGATGCCATGAGCCTGGGATTGGGTGGGGCTAATTTGATTGTATGTGTTTGCTTCAGGCCTCCTTACCTAACATCAACTGACCTTAAGTATCATTACACATTTGTGATCAATTTTTAAACACATCAAGCAGCAACTACTGTAACAACCTTGCAAATTTTCCTCGCCAAGGAAAATATATGCATCATGTTTATACTATCTCCATGGAAGAACTTTATGTACTTAATATTGACAGCTCTACTTCCAAGGATTTGTGCAAGATAACTGGGGCCTTTTGTATAATAGAAAACTTATTTCCAAAGATTTCTTTGATAATCTCCTGTGATAAACCAGAAAGGGGCCAATGTTTGAAAAATATGAGCAAGTTACCTCTACTCCAGAAAATGCCTTGTCCCGGTGTTTGGGCCCAATGATCAGCTAATTTCAATGGCCCTATGTACCCAAAGGAGGAAGGACAGCACTGTGTATGACAAACATGGCCCCACCGCAGCCCTGTCAGGGATATTTGTATCAGGGCCAAGAAATCTCAGGCAGTAGCCATGTTCAGCTGCTGTGGCTGTCACACTGAATAACTTCTTTCATCTTGAACTATTTTCAATTGTGTCAAACTATAACTAGGTACACTCAGAACAAGAGTCCATAAGATAGAAAAAGTACTCAAGGAAAAGGAAAAGGCAAATTCTTTAAGAAACCTCAACTTGTTCTCAATGAAGGGGATCATTCATTAAGAGAGAAATTAAGATGTAGAGTGTTGACATCCTATCAAATGGTGGGGTAAATCATAATCATAGAGGAGACTCAAGCCACTGGGTTTAGGGTACTCAACATGGCTCTCACAGGAAGCTAAAATACCCATGGTCTGGACCAGAGCACAGCTCTCTGGATGATCTGAGTTAAGCAAATCATAAACACCAGCAGTTGGGGGTCTAGGATTCAGCTCAACACATACCTCTTTATATAAGTATTTACAAATCTGTGAGATACCATTCTTACAATTTAGATTATTTGACCCAGACTCAATTCCAGACATTAAGGTGAAAATAGTCTTCTCCAAGACTGACGTCCATCTGCACAAAGGCACATCCATCCAGAATCGTACAAGTGTTTATAGTCAGAACACACTAGGGAAACATTTTCCACGCCAGCCAAATCTTCAGCACAAGAACAACTGCAAGGTTAAGACTTGAGATAGAACAAACTCAAGAGGAAATGCAAGAAAAAGGACAAGACAGTATAATTTGATACCCCAACCAGGGATGCACTTGAGTATGTGTCACCTGGCACCTGCAATGTGACTGTAACCTCATCTCTTGTTTTTGCCCCATAGAGCATCATCAGGTAAGGAGTTTTCATCAAGAACAAATGTCCTCAGAGTGCCACAGAATTCCAGCCAACAAGAGTCAGTGTGTTTCCATACACATACAGATGTCATATTTGTGCTGTGCCTAGAAGTCAACCATGTATAGAGCTAAAGCTCAGGTGTGGGGAAAACATCTTGTCAGTGCAGGGATGGATCAGGCAGGACGATCTACATACCACATATAATCCCTGGTTCTTATCCTCAGTATTCCACCACAGCAAAGGCAGCCAATGGAAAAGACCACCTGCGATCTGTGAATTACCAATGTATGTGGGACCCACAAGGCAAGGATAGTGGTGGCCCAGGCGTTCATAAATAGCATCCACATGATTGACATCCAGAGAAATTCCCCTGGATATAAATGGAGCCTTGCCTTTCAGAATAGCTGGACAGTAAGAGTATCACTTGGATTCTAACTAAAACTCTGGCCTGACAATGAGCCCTCCATGGAAAGGGACCAAGAGCATCAGGTGGAAGGAGATCAGTGTCTGGCCTCTATGAACACAGCAGGGGCAAAGATGAAGGGGAAACCACACACAGGACAACAATGCCAATGGCATTTACGTCCACTATAAATCAGAAGTTCTAGTGCCTCAGGGACACAGGTTAAGACATCCAGGTGGTTGGAAAGGGAAATACTACTAGTCATCTAGTGCATGGCTCAGGCTGAACAATGGTAAATGGGGTGGGATGTAATGGAGGCCTGTGTTGCTAGAGCAGAAAGTACAAAATAATGGGAAAAAGCAACATGTCTTCCAACCAAAGAAGGTATAAATGGCTTAGATCCATTAGAGCAGCAGGCTGTTCCTAGAGATTCACATACAGGAGGATAGCTGAACACGCAGATGTTAACTGTCATCGATGTTAATCTACATCCTACAGCGAGGCATATGGCAATGAAAAGCAACGTTGACCATAGAAACACACACTACAGCCTCCATTATGATCAAAAAGGAAATCAGAGCTGCAAATTTCTTCTACAATATTTATCTTGTAACAACTTAAGACATGGAAAGAGATTTGGGGCATGCTGATTTCAGAGCTTTAGACAGTCTCACCTGGATTTACTAGTGAGAAAACCCATGAGCTTTGTTACACCATGTGGATATAATGAAAGCTGCCTATATTGGTCCTACAAAATTTTCATGTGAGAGACAAAGGTGATGACAAGACTGACAAGATAAAGTCAATAATTTATTCCCATGGAGGGAAACTTCTATTACAGGAAGGCAAGACAAGAAGGCTTTTGTGCTGCAGCATGCAAAGTACAGCCATCATCTGTGTAAAGAAACCTAACACTGTGAGCTTTAACGGAAGACCACTCTCACCATAGTCTCACCGTCTTTTATAAAAGACCCCATCTCAGCACTGCTGTGGGTCTGAGACCTTGGGACAGGCAGAGAAACTAAGAAACAAGCTGAATTGGGGCAAATGGCCAAACTATTTACATTTACATGAACATTCAGAGATGCTCCTGGTTTTCCCAGCCTCCAGCAGAAATGTACCACAGGCATCTCTGCAACTGGCCTGTTCAACAGGACCTCGTGTAGTCCAAGTTTCACATCTCCATGGACATCCTTAGTAAGTTCCAAATAATACATCCAAAGGCTGTATGGGGAAAATAGCTCAGGAAAATGTCTACATTCTAATTCAAAGAACTGGAAAACATGTTAGGTGACACAAGAGGACTGAATTGGCTAAACAGCCAGCTGGAATGTGCAGAATGTCTCCCAATAACTAACTATTGACACTATATTCACAAAGGCAATTAAATTATGAGAGTGCAACAGAGAAGGCTAGCTGTATAGGTCAGCCTCAGACAGGGGATCTCAAGCCAAGATTTATAGAAGGCTGACAGGGGTAGACAACATGTACTGCCATCTTTGCAAAGTAGGACCAATCTGGCCAAGTCTGGGTCTTGTCTAAGTGAAAGCAGGATCACACCTCTGCTCTGCCTCACCAGAGGGTAGCCTCAATTGTTGTATTGGGCCCTTTAACTTGGTGCTCATATTATAAAAAGGCCAGTTCAATATCATTGTTTCAATCCAAGTCTCAGCATGCTTGGAAATAAATCTGCAGCATCTCACTTGTATTGAAAAGACAAGATTCATGATTTCTCCCAAGGGAATTCTGAAGAAGGTAAAGAGTGATAGTAGCAAGAGTGTTGTAACATCCACACCAGGGCTGGTGTATATTGCATGAGTCATTAACAGCCTTTATTTGACATGTCTAAATATACATGCCATGAAAGATGCATTATCAAAATATACTAAAGGTACTGATTAGTTTTCTATTAAGTCAAAAAAGTAGAATCATCCAGAGAAAGCATGCCACAGATCTAAATACCCTCTTCACTGGACACTGATCTCTAAGTGAACAGAGTCACATGCCTATTATTACCAGCATCATTAAGAGGTGAAATGCCTCAGTATTACCCTTCGTTAATACCAACAATCAGCCGCCACAGTAGAGGGCAATCTCACTTTTCTCCATGCTTGATTGGCTAAGGTGATTTGAGGTCAGATTTCGTACAGACCCCTGTGCTTTGAGGAGCCAAACATTCCAGTCTGTGCTCCAATCCAGCAGCTACTAGCTCCTTGTGATCAATGGCTCTGAACCATCCCTAAATCCCCCTCCTGTCAAGAATTTCTGACCCACATCCCCATAAAACTTCAAGGGCAATTCTCAAAGTGTCACACACTTTGAAAACAAGACCAGCAGGTACTTCCTCCCCACAGATGATTCCAGTGGTTCACAGTTTTGCCCAGTAGAGCTTCCTAGGAAAAGCACATCTACACCTTAGAATGAGTCCACTGTATGGATTTTCAGAAACCATTGAATCTTCCTGCCCAGAAGGAAAGTACTTAGGTTGATGGATCCATATTCTAGACATGATGGGACAGCAATGCTGATTGGGTGCCAAATGCATCAGAAGAGAAAGACCTATCTCCAGGAACAGCTATTCCATAACCCTTCACCCCACAAAGGGTAAAGCTCAAGAATGCCATTCACCTCATCCACCTGTGTGAGAAGCTCGCTGAACAGAATTCAATCTGTTATCAGGAAGAACTACCTGCTCCTTATAATGTAAACAGAGAGTAATAGGATTCTCAATTCCTGGACATCCCAGGGCAGAGAAAATGAGAATCAGATCAAGAACCACATGGATGCTTGGGAACATAATTAACACCAAGGACCACAAAGTGCTTGTAAAATGAGAAGCACATAGAGAACTGCTAGCAATGCAGGATTTGGAATTCCTTCTCTTGCTCGCTCTAGCAGCAATATCTTAAAACCACCTTGATCAATGGGGAGATGTCCCTTCCCAGGTAAGCTTCCATTAAAACTCAAAGAGCTAAAGAGAAGTTCATAAAAGTAGGATGGGGTAGCTACATCCTTCCCTTCCCTTTACAGATAAAGGGAAACCATGTAAATTGTCATCCTTCAAGAGAGCATGGACACCTGGGAAAGAGGCTGGCATGCCTGATGCTATCTTCTAGGCAGCTTGGTTCTTGGGACAGCTCTGCCTTCCCCAAATGACACTTCCCCCAACCTCTGTCAAGGTTACTATCTTATAGCTTTCTCCCAAATGTCCCAAGGATGCTCAGACACAAAAGCATGGATCAGCTTAATGAAAACAGAGTAAATACCAGTTGGGTGGATGGGTGTCAACTTTGTGTTTCAAAGAGAAACACTTGAGCTATATCCCTTAGCTACCACTGGTTAGGAATGACTCACATGGCCCACAAGTGACTGTCTCCAGACACTGCCCTTCAGAGCCTACTCTTTCCCTGAGACTTTTCACCAATTCTGTTGCTGGCCTCCACATCCATGACCACACCTCTTCTACACTCCAGTGAATGAAACTGTTCTAAAGGTTGTCGTTTGCTTTTTTTTCCCAGAGGTGGTACTATGCAAGAAAACTTCTCAGGCCCAGAGCCTGGTCACCTCAAAAGTGGGGGACACTACTTCTGTCCCGGAAATTTTTATTCACTCAAATTTATTTCCCCCAGCACTTCTAATGGGGTTCTGCAAGTCACACCTGAAGCAGGAAACCCCTTTGGAATGCCTTCTGCACTCATTGGATGTCTTGTCCCATAAGGGCTGCATCAACTGAAAACACCTAATTCATTCTTGTACTGAAGTCTAGCAGCAGTACCAACTTGACAATGGCTCCCAGGGGCCCAAACATGGGACTTTAGATTATATCATTCTCAGATTTAGACAGATTTTGCCTCGCATTGGTAAATGGTCAGAGGTCATCTATATTCAGTCTTTCTTTGCTCTGAAGAATAACCCTGATCTTTGCCAATCATGCCCAGCTGACCACATACTTGTGGCACGTGGACACCCCATTTCTGAGAACTCTGAGACCCCTGCGGAGTCTGATGTGTCTGACCCCCTTTTTGACACTGCACCTTTTCCTGCTGAGCCTTCAGTACCTTCACCTTCTTCCTCTCCACCCTCCTCCTCTTCACTTTCCCTCCCTCACCTTCTCTCCCTTCCTGCATCTCACACCCAGTCTCCCACTGGTGGCTCTGAGCCCCCACCAAATTCTTTGTGACCTTTTGTGGGGGATGGCAGGGCCCAAAGGGATGGTAAGAGTGCATGCTCCAATTTCAATGCTTGATATGTCTGAGATGCAGAAGCAGCTGATATCATATGCTCAGGACCCTAACAGTTATATCGAACAGCTTAAAAACCTTATTCAGGCCTATGGCCTTACGTGGCATGACATATTTAATAATATCCTCCACCCTTACGCTGCAGGAAAAGGAAAGGGTATGGACTGTCACCCAGGCACATGCCCATGATACCCACAGAATTGAGGTATACCCCTTAGCTATCCCTGGTAAGGTCTTCCCCTGGGAGAGCTCCAAGCAGATGCCCCATACCTGGTTAATGTACCCACCCAGTTACCTGGGAAACCAGCATACCTGAAGGCAGTTACCTCCACCTTCCCTGAGGCCACATCCTAATCAACTTGGCCACAACTCCTCACCCCAACCCCAGAAAAGGCATCACCTTGGGTGACTCCCAATCTTGACAACCTGGCTGGACTTGAACTTGGCCACAGGCCAGCAGCTCAACAAAATACAATACAGTTCTCTCGTCTGCTTGAATACTGTGTGGTATTCTCCATCATTGGCTGCCCATTTTTATAACTCTTACACCCCTCAGTAGGAATGACTCACACATGACCTACAAATGACAATCTACTGACACTGCCTATAAGAGGCTACTCTCTCCCTATTGCCGTTCACCATTTTCTCCTGGCTTGGTCTTCCCTGGAATTGTTTCCTAGGATGAAAACAGGGACCTAAGCATAGGCCTCTAATTCCGGTTTAAGGAAACAGCTCAGGTTTAATTTTGTATTTCAAATACCCTTTCATTGATCAGGTAAAAAAAATCCTATTTCAATAGAAGCTTTTAAAGGAAATAGTTGGTTTAAGGAGTGGAATTAAGTTCAAGACATGGTACAGTGAAGCTCCCAAAGGTATAGTTTGGCTC
Source organism: Perognathus longimembris pacificus (assembly GCF_023159225.1). Taxonomy (NCBI): domain Eukaryota; kingdom Metazoa; phylum Chordata; class Mammalia; order Rodentia; family Heteromyidae; genus Perognathus; species Perognathus longimembris. The sequence continues at coordinate 24,506,530 of NC_063168.1, read as the reverse complement.
AAAAGACAACTTAGAAAACAGTGGGAAGAAAACTACTGGATACACAGTCACCTATGACAGATACCTACTTCAGTCTGGGCAACAAGCCCATCACTGGAAGTCAGACCAAAAGAAGTTTTCTAGGGCGACTGAGAAATACCAGGCAGGGTCCCACACCACAGGCTAAGCTGAGCACCAAGCTAGGAAGGGGCAATAAGACAAAGCACTTCAAGCAGTAACCTACCAGGCCAGCAGCACCCACCCTGGACTTGGCACACTTCTCCAGCACTGGAGCTGGTGAATCTCAGGAACACAGTTACATAGGGTCACTCTTCAGAGCCTCAGGAAACAAGAGAAACATCTCTATTTGCACAGAAATTACACAAGACTGAACATGTGCCAAGCACAAGCTAGATTCCATCGGCAAAATGCAACTACAAAGAGAAAAGAATTTCCACACAGTAAAACCCATCTGTTTCTTCCCCAGACCCCATGTCAGTCTCCTTCACCCTCAAGTATGCCAAACTTCAAGCCATGACTCTGAAGAGGCACACTTCAGTGACACACTTCTCAGCATATTGCCATCCTATACTCATTAGGGTCAGAAGACTGGGGTCAAGTGATTCCAGGTCCAATGTGAACACTGGACTAAAACAAGCCCTATTCATATCCTCTAAATGGAAAATTTCAAGAAAGCAAGTTCACCAGTAATATAATACAGGGGATATAATCATTAATGTCAGTTACATTAGAGTCTACAACATTCAAAACAGAATTTATATATCCAGGTCATAGGCAAAATTTGTGCTATCCATTGCTGGGCTATCCTTGAGGAAAAAAAAAAATCACACGTGACAATTCCCATATGGCGCATTCCCTCTTTCCCTGTGCTTCACCACATCCTACTTTGGGTTTCCTATGATTGGTCTCATGTTTTAGTTTATATTTCAAACAGGAGAAGTCTTACTTGTTTCATTGGCATCATTAACATGAAAATGGTAACTTACAAGGATGATTATTATTACTACTATTATTATCCCAGGGAGCGCCTTGCTGAAGGGGATACCCAAGCCCTTCTCTCACTCACTGAAGGGAGCCATGAGGTTTGGTCCTCTTACAAGAGCAATTGTGTGTGACCCACTTTCTGGTGGTCATCTTCCACTCGTAGTAAGCGTAGTAAACTTGCATAGCCACATCACAGCACTGCTGCGGTTCTGAGACCCTTGGGTTGTAGAGAATGACACAGAACATGGTTGAGTTGAAGGGAAATATCCAGAGTGATGTGCTGCTCATGGCAGAAGATACATGGAAGGTAGACATGGCCAGAAAGCTTATGGGTAATCTAGAAAAAGAGCCCAAAGTGGCACTTGCCTGAGTTCTGTGACACCATTTCAGTCTGGTCTCTATTCTAAAATGAAGTATATTTGATTCATGAATCCTTTAAGGTTTATAGAAACCTTATTTAGAAAAACCCATTAGTATTTCGCATCCATTTCATGGTATTTTTTTTTCCTGAGGATCCTAAAACAAGATAACTAGACGCAAAGTGTTCCGCATTGGCTGCTGGCTAGTGGGGCTTGGCCAATTCAAACCACTGGGGGGGCATTTTGGGGGGGGATACAGGTGTTTATGCCTGATGCTGAGCAAACCTCTGGATTCCCATGAGCAACTGAAGCTGCAGTGGGCTATTGGGCCATATCCTGACATCAAACACACCCTGGTGGAACTTGACCTGAAGATGCCCTTCACTAGTAATCCTGGCAAAGGAGGTCATTGTGGCTCTCATCAGCACACACAACATCACTGAGGTCAACTACCACTTATTTATGAAGAGAAGGCATACCCTCAAAGCTGAGGACTTACCTTCTCCTCAAAAGCCAGTGCATACAGGACTTCCTTTCCATGCCTTCCAAGGAAAGTGGGCAAAGAGGAGGTTCCCAATGACATGGGCTAGGTTTACATGGACTTTGACAAACACATCAGAGGAAACTCTGGAACTTTGGTCAGATAGCATGGTCAGCGCGTGTTCTAGGATGGCTATGATAGTATTAGGACAGGTGTCAACCTGGTCTGGAGGCCAGCTCCTCACACAAGCAGCTCCTACTAGGTGCTGGGGAACCATCAATGATGGGGGGCTTGCCCTCACCAAATTAGCCAAGCACCTACTCATAGGCATCCCTGGTGGCTGTAAAAGCACCTGACAAGTGGGAACAACTCTTCCTTTGCCAAGGAATTAGGAATTTTGAAAACTGTGGAGCACCCCTATTGTAAAATTTTTGAGGTAGCAGAGACAGAGGAGCGTTTGTATTTTGTGATGGAATACCTACACAGAGAAGACCTAGTGGACCACCTCCAACTGCATGATGGAGGCAATGGTGTCAGCCAGGCCTTTGTTTCAGCAGATCCTGTGTGCAGTGCACTATCACCAAAACAGTTGCTTTGCACACAGTGACCTCAAGGCAGAAAATATCATGATACTCCCCAGGAGCAAAATCATTGCACCAACTTGGGGTTTCCCCATTCAGGAAGAGGGCAAGGCTGAGGGGCTGGACATGGCACCAACTGGTACCAAGACACCAAGGTACCAGTTCCAGGGAATGGATGGAAAATGTGTCACAATGACAAGGATTTCTTCAGGATTTTGAAGTCTTAATGAGAAGAGCAGGGTACCTTCTCACCGAAGACAGGCTAAGATTATTGTCTGCAGGATTATGTCTCACAGGGACCTGGAGCCCCAGCTCTTCTGGAGTGGTCATTTGGCAAATCTGCCTAAGACACAAAACATGTCTTCATTTCTCTCCTTGCACCATCAGCTCATTCTTTCTGGCCAGCATTTGCCACTCTGATGTGTCATCTATTATTTGAAGGCAAAGCACACACTATCTACAGGAAAACATCTCCAGGGATCCAGCTAAAAGGGTCCCAGCAGGATCACAAGAGTAGCAGGTGCATTCATGCCACACAGGAGCACTCTGGCTCACACTGTGGCCTTGCAGAAACATGCCAATTGTGATTTTACAATCCTGGTCTCTGGACTTGAGACCACTGAGTCTTTCCTGCCAGAGAAATTCACTATGGCTCAGCAGAGATGCCAGGGATGGGCCCACACCACTGGCTAATGAGAGGAGGAAGCTGCTGTTAAGAACATCATCAGTCCCGGTTCTCGACATTTTGCACAGTAATGCCAGTGGTCAGGGAACAGACCCTAGAGGAGAAAGCAGTTTCCTACACCATGCTTTCTGCCTTCCACCTTAAGCTGGATGAATTGAAGATGCTGTAACCAACCTGAAGTTTCTGAGATACTAAGGGAACTTTAAATCCCCCATCATCAAAGGGAATCTCACTCAGTAGGGTCTGCATCCTATGCTCAATGATGCATAGGACACAGCAAGTCAGAGAAAAGCTTTTTGCTGATGTCAGCTACATTACTGAGTAGAGGTATGTCACAGGTTGGTAGGCTATGGGCAGACAAAAAAATAAGAGACAGACACCTGCTAGAAGAATGCCTTTTGAATCCCTCCCCTCTCCCCTTTTGTTCTGTCATGAGATTGAAAGCCTCTGCCAGTAGAGGAACACTGCAGTTAGTGGTGCAAGACCGTGCTCCAGTCTCTTCCTGTTCCACTTGCAATGCTTCATCAAAACAGAGGAGAAATGAGCATGACGTCAGCCTTAAGTCTGACTAGCCCTACTACAGTGCGAGAGACGCCACCTTGTCTATGGCAAAAGATAATACCAAGTATATTGATCCTTTTGAAGAGTTTGAGAAAGACATGTCACCTTGTAGACTCCCTGGTTGGCAGCGCAGCTACGAGGACAGCCTTGTGACTGCTGCGCCATCCCAGAGGGACACCTCCCTCTAACCAATATCATACAGATTTCGGGAAAATGTCCTGGACCAGCTCAGCTTCAGCTACAAAGGCTATCTTAGCTGGTGAAGGACAATTACAGTGGCACTGGTGCCAACCCCCAGGATTCTTGCTTCTTAACAAGGACATTCTGACCTGCATTCAATGGAGCTTCATAGAGGGCTTCTGGTGACAGCAAGCCACCTGTGGCATAAAGGTGACCAACACAAAGCTATGCTTACATGTTGCCTTGCCATCAGTTACCACTCTCTTCTCTGGGTTTCCTAGGCTGGTCAGCAAATTGTCATTCCCACTTCCCAGGAAACTGTTCTGATCACCTCCATCTCTAGGAGACTCAGCAGCTGACCAAATCCTGAGGAGAAATCAGCACTCACCAAGGTGGATCACCAACTTGGACAATGCACCTCATCACAAGGGGCGAGGCCAGAGAAATCCACTGTGGCTCAGCAGAACTTCCAGGTAGTGTCCCACACCATAGGCTAATGTGAGCATTGAGCTTTGAAGGAAAAGATCATGAACATCCAGACAGAGCCTGCCCATGATATCCCAAGTCAGATAAGCACTGAAGCTTGTGCAATGCAGGGACCATGAGGCATGTCCTTCAGAGTGCAGACAGGTGCCCAAGAAAAGTGCACACACTTCACTCATTCAAGGAAGACCTTGCAGAGCTGTTGGCCGGAGAGAAAAAGGCTTTGGTAGAAGTTGTATTTAAAGTAGCCTTAGGTCTTTAGGAGGTCACTCATAGATTAGAAATAAGCTGAATTTCATGGGAAACAGACAGATACAAAGAGAAAAGGATCCAAATACAGACACCCTGTGGAGTTCAAGGAATGAGTTTCCACTTAGCCAAACAGAAAGTTCAGATCTGCTCCCAGGCCCCATTATCAGCCAATTCAACTTCACACATCAACCCATCCCCAGGCTCTGTAGGGCACAGTCTTTGAGGGAATCTTGGAACCTTCTCTAGTCATGGGCCACACAAGGCCTCCTCACACTGCCCAAAAGGAAAATGTCAAGTAACCATGTTCACACACAGTAAGATGCACAAAATAATTTGACTTGGTCCTCAATGATATCTGAACAGAAGAAAAGATATGTATGCATCCAGGTAATAGGGGGCACATTTGTGTCACATTTCTTCCAAGAAGGCAGCTCTTCATTGTAGGAAAGAACAAGAAGCTCCTTTGCTGTAGGTAGTATCAGGCCAGGCCCTCTCCTTCTGAAAAGCAGAGTCAGGTGGGTTTGACCTCATCTGAACTATTAGGAGTGTCACCCTCACTCCATTCTCACTCCCCACTTGTTTCCTTTCCTGAGTCCCATCTCAGCACTTCCAGGGTATACTAAGGGGGAAAGCTAAGAAGAATGCAACTGACCAAGTTAGGGGTAAGGAGCCATACTCTTCACCCAGAGGGACATGCTGAGATGCACTGCTCATGGCCTCTCAGTGGCCCCAGGAAGTTCAAGACGAGTCATCTCTAACTGATCAGTTCACTGACACCTCCTGCACTCCCTTCTCTCTTCACTCAGTCACCAACCAGTTCAATGGCCCTGTGAACCTCCTAAGAAAGTATCTGAAGGCTGTAGACATAGAGCGACCCAATAAAATGCCCAATCCTAATTCAAAGAACTGCTAAACATAGGTGACATGTCAAATTAGGGAGAAAAGCAGGAAACAAGATGGCTTGTCCACTGATACCACGTACAGAGGGTCTTTTACTGTGAGGGATGGGGACAAACATTCAGAAGGGAAACTAAGACAAGAACTTTGACAGAGAAAGAGAACAGGATAGGCTCTCAGACTGTTTTTCACCTTCAGAGATGGGAACTCTCTAGAATTCTAAGATGATAGAGGCTGATGAAGGTGAATCACTCCCAGAAAGGCAAGCCTGGCTAGAAAATGACAAGGCTGCCTATGGTCTGTCACACGAGAACCATCTTACACTTCTGCTCTTACCCACTGTAACATGTGATTCTTTTCCAGTCTTTAAGTTAATATGTCTATGGAAGACTGAGTGAGCCACATTTCCTTTCTATTTTGTGAAACAGTGCTCATACCTATTCTGGCACTGGAAGCCTACATCACAAATTAAGAAAAAAGCAAAGCAAATATCCTACACATCTTCATAGCATTCCAGAATCTAGCATTCCAGAGGACAGAAGTTGAAAACATTAAATTGTTCTATAAGTTTTAAATGAATATTCACAATTCTCAGGAAATATGTCTTCCTTTTTCCAAGTTTCCATAGTGAGTATCTTCATTGTAGATACAAAATTTAACATTGGAAACTTCCCAGTGGAGTATCATATAATCCCAAACAACTTCCTTCCTGGTTTCTATCATCAGGCAAAATCAGATCACAACAGGTAACAGAACAAGTGTAATTTCTAACAATTTTTCTCTCCTTTTATGATCCTTAAGACTGATAAGAACACCAGAGGGTATTCTTAATTTCTCCACAATAGTGTAGCTATCTATGGTCATCTAAAGACGTATTTCATATGGACCTGTGCCTTTCCCTTCCTGACTTGGAAGTCACGGCAGCTGCCAAGGAGGTGCGCATTTCTCCCTGTAACCTCGACAAAGTACCTTCTGACAGAAGCCCAAGGATTTGCTGTACTGGCAAGGTGACCATTATCTGAGTCATGTTCCCTATAGAAAACATCCATAAGGGCACATATAAAGGGATTTCTAGAGCAGAGACAAACTAGAAGCTGCTTCCATTCAGTAGAAGAACATTCGAGTTACACTTTAGACTTCAGGAACCTGCTAATTGCACTTGAGACCCGTGGGTCTTCCCACAGTTGGATAGGTACCCATCCATATGGACATGACCCATGCTGTCCTCTTAGTGTTGGCACTACAAAGCTTCTGGTGGAAAAAGATTCCACTTCTATGAATTCTGCATTCCTCACCTTATCTGTCCACCTCTAAGATGCTACAGCTAACAGTGAGTTTTCTGAGATTCTGGGAGAACAGACTTAAATCCATCCTCATGGCCAACTCCCAGCTTCTTACTTACAAAGTCAACTGTGACTGCTTCTGACATGTTCAACAGCCCAGAGGACAGAGAAATTCAGAGAAGAGCCCCTTGCTTTGCTAACATTCATCATGGTTGAAAACTGAGGACAACAAAAGAAGAAACCCTGCTACCTCATGGGACAAGCATCAGAGCAGCTTTGGAATCCCTCCTTTTATGTTATCCAATGCATCTAAGACCACCTTGAACAAGGGTGAGATTCTACAATGAGCAGAGCACTATTCAGCTCTTCCTGATTCAGTACTGAATGTTAGGATGTCTGGTCCTGTGAGTGGCTTCATGAGCACTCTCAGGGCTGAAGAAGGGCGAGGTCATGCCAAGAGCCAGCTGGACAGCTATGGCATCTAGTTAGCCCTAATCTAGTAGGAAAGATTCCTTGCTCTTCCTGATCAAAGCTCATCCCAGGAGCACTGGACTCTTTCTGTAGCATGTGGGCATGGATGGGTGCTTGCTAACATCTCCCAGACGCCCTTGTTTTCAGCACAGCTACAGAAGGCATCATGCCAGTTGTTCCAAACCATGGACACTTCCCTCTGACCTCCATCCAAGTTACTATTTTAGATCTTTCTCGAAAATGTCCTAAAGCAGCTTAGCTCCAAGCACAAGGGCACATCTCAGCTGATAATGAACAGAAAACAACCAGGGTGACATTGGTGTTGATCTGAGGTCCTGTTTCCTGACATGGAAATTCATACTTCCACTCTATGGGCTTCCTTCCAGAGTTACCAGAGACACAAGTCAGAAACCACCTAGAGTTTACCAAGCAAGACCATACCCACTTTTGTTCCCACTCCCTACTCTTTTATCATTTCTTTTCCTCTGGTTTGCTGGCATTGTTTCACATGCAAAGGTCACTGATTCAGAATGTATAGAATCCAGACTAGATCTACTCATGACACGTGAGAAAAAAATGGAGCAGATAGTATTCAATATTCTCTGGCCTACTTGTTGTGATAGAATGCATGAGAGTTAAAGAATACCTCATCCGTATATTGGAAACCGGGTACACTGGTGTTAGAACTAGGAAATTGAAAGGGAATACCAAAATCGAGAGACACAGGGTAAAAAAAGACAAACAACTACAAAAGCAATACTTGCAAAACTGTTTGGTGTAAATGAACTGAACAACTCATGGGGGGGGGGGAAGGGAAAGTGGGAGGGGGAGGGGGAACGAGGGACAAGGTAACAAACAGTACAAGAAATGTATCCAATGCCTAAGGTATGAAACTAACCTCCCTGTAATTCAGTTTGATAATAAAAAATAAAAATTAAGATAAAAAAATTAAAAAAGAATACCTCATCCCTGAATACAGGGAATTAATTAACCTCATGGTTTTGACCCTGTATTCAATTCCTGTGGTGATCATGAGAAGTAGAGATCTATTTAAGTACTATACTAGAGTAGACTGATACAGAATGGATAGAATCCAGACTAGGGCTCTCTTCAGCTATCCTTCCATTGGCCTGAATTGTCAGAAGGAAAATGCCAAGTTACACAGAACAGAGCTTCAGTCACACACATAGCAAAGCCTCCACATTTTACACATCTTACATGCTTTCCACTCAATTAGCAATGTTGCACATTTTGTCATTTGAAACAACTCTAACCTTACAGTTGAAACGGTGTACAAGATATGACAGTTGCTCATGACATTGGATCTGCTACTAAGAAACTCCCATCCAAGAACTTCAGGCAATGTCTGATTGCTTCCATTTTGTATAAAAAAGTCTCCAACCCCAGAAGAAATCAAATATATTCAACTTTTCCAACTAAAATAAAAATTGGTTAAAAATTCCTAATTTATCATGGAGACCTGTTCTAGGTGGAACCATGGAGATGAGAGAAAGCTCTGGGTCAATGGCAGAAGTACCTCAGCTCTTGCTATTCCCAGTTCCCAGGGAATTTATTTAAGTAAAAATGAGTAACCAGAATATATTAAAAAAAAACACCTCCCAATAAAGAGAGGGAAAGAATATCACAGAGATAACCAATAGGGAAATCCCTGCTGAAGTGGGTAGGGCATCTGCTTCTACTGGAATGATGCTGTCACAGCCATCTCTCTTCACTTAATTTCATGCCAAGCCTCATCACACCCAGACAGGGATACCATGTTTAGGGAAATGTCCGAGACACAAAAAGCCACATATAAAGGCTCATAGGATGTTACCCTTCTCATTTCCCCTCTGTGATTTACAAAATAAACCCAAAAAATTGATCAAACTCACCCAATAGCAATGCATATATAATGCAGAGCCTACTTGCATTGATCAAATCATCTAGAATCCATCTATATAAACAACCTAACAAAGTGTTCATTACACAAAGTCTTTATGCACTGGTATATAATAATCTTCCTAAACTTATGGGAGATCAGAAATGTCATCAACATGGGACTTGAGATTGAGAAAAGCACATCTGGCTCCCAACAGGGACAGAGTGCCTGCTAGACTGCACACGAGGGGCTGGGGGAAATTCAGCTACCCAAGTGCATACATCAGTAGAGGCAGCAAGCTGGGAAATCCCACAAACCCTATGCCATCACCTAAAGTAGTCCTTGTGAAGCTCAGGCCCACACAAGAGTGCAGAAGGAAAGAACATGGACCCAGATTTTGATAAGAAATAAAGGTTTCCAGCTGATACAATCTCAGGAGCTATAGCTCATATGCAAGCATTGGTCCTCATAACACATGCAGAAGAGCAAGAATCAAATGCAGCAGTAAACAAAGCCTTTCTATTTCCCTAGGCCCTTCTGTTTACTCCAACTTGTCACTGGTACATAGCCCATTACACCCAGGAAGAGAAAAAATACGTGTAGCTTCAAGTCTCCTATGCCCACTCTCTAAAACACTGCTGTGAAAGGTATTGGACCTTTTTGTTGGTCCTATTCACTGAGAGTCCACACTGGACAGATACTCCTACTTCCTTTTAGATCCCCCGGTTCAAGCCAGCCAATCTCATGTATCTGAGGGATACTGACTCACAAGTCTGCACACATGCCCTACCAAGCCTATTACACATAATCATTTCACAGGAAGGAAAGAAGAAAAGCCTAAATGTGAAACTACCGGTAAAGGAAGAATTCCAGTCTAGGTCACAACAGCCTCCAAACCATTGCTCCATAGCAGATGGGTACCCCCACCTGAATAGAAATGGTGACCTTCAGTGAGGAATTCATCTCATCCCTTGGCTGCTGTTTTTCCTGCTTTGTGGAGATGATGCTCAGAAATCTCTTCACCTTTCTGCAACAGATATCAATGCTATATACCCACTCAGCCCATAATGCATCCAATGCCTATGTGATCAGATTCTTAATGTAGAAATCAACTACCAGAGGTATGAGCAGTAGGAATAGATGAGTAAGCAGGAGTAAACTCATGTAGAACATCTCTATTACTGGACGGTCATTTTCAAAGTCCAAGGTCTAAGAAGCACCTCAAAATGTTACATTGAACCAGCAGATGGTACTGACAGGAGATGTACCATTTTAGATGCTGTCATTGTAACTCACAATGAGGACTAGTGGCAGAACTGTCTAGAAAAATGGAGAGAAACAGTGGGCACATTAGTGTTTTGGAATCTATATAGATCAAATAACGTGATCTTTCACATGGAACCTTTCCAGGCTGAAAGGACCCCACTGCTTTTCTATACCTACTTTAGACACAGCACTCTGGTTTACCCCTAGGATGAGGTTCAACCCCTGTAATGGCTGCTAAGCTAAGAACTTAAGAAGTGATTGGAGGCCGTATGTTCAGAGCTGACCAACATCTTTCTGCATCATGGAAGATTAAAGATAACCATGGAGAAGGGAACCTCTCCACACCCAGAGAATATATGTTTATCAATACATAGCCTGAACAGTTTATCTCCTGTGGTTTGTTATTTTAAACATGAAAAATAGTCTTCAACAAGTAGTTCATGTAAAGGAGACTTGAATGCTATAAAAATTGGCTTTCTGACTCCAAGAATAACACTGCTCCCAACCTTCTCACATCAAGCAATGGAGCCAACCAGGTGACCTTTGCCAGTGGAGCACTCAAATTTCTCTACAAGTCTCCAGATAGAGGCTTGGCCTGCTCGAAGCCAACATTGTTCCTGGCCATAATGAGTCCTGAGATGTCAGCCTGGACTAATCACCTCTCTGGGGGCACCAAGGCATCACAACTGGAAATTTCAAGGCAATTGAAAGCAACCTACCTGCATTCAGTCTGAAATGCCTACTTCAGGGACTAGAACCATATGCTCTGAGTGCCAGGAAAGCTCAAAAAACTGTCTATAAAACAATGATACCAAGGTGCCATGGTGGACACCCCTTCATCCAAGACAAAGGTCAAACATCTCTAGATGAAACATCTCCCAAAATATAGCTTGGGCAGAAAATGTTCATAGAATGAAGAATGCAGTCTCCAGACTTTAAGATAACATCTGGGGAGAACTGAAAACATGGAAGAGAAAGGAGAAGCTAAGGTCTTTGTTGTGTTCTTCACCTCAGCTGTTAAGTGTCTAAGATGTAGCTCTTTGCCATCAACTTTCCTAAGCAACTACATGAGGCACTAGGTTCGATTCCCCAGCACCACATATATAGAAAATGGCCAGAAGTGGCGCTGTGGCTCAAGTGGCAGAGAAACCAGGGACAGTGCTCAGGCCCTAAGTCCAAAGCCCAGGACTGGCCAAAAAAAAAAAAAAAAAAAAAAAGGGGGGGGGACCAGTAAATATTTTATTAAGTGTTGGCTAGCCCAGACTGCAATCCAAGCCAGTATATCCAGGAAAATAACATTTAGCCAACTAGTTTGATGAAAAAAAAACTCTGAAGAGTGGTGGATCTTGCCACACCATAGGACATTCTTACCAAACTCTGGGCAAAACCTTGAGTTACTCAGTGCATAAAGCAACTCACCAGGTAACAACCATGACCAAGCTTTCTAATAGGACATTACTTTGTTCCTAAACTAGGACAGCGGAAGTAATAACCACCTGTGTCCTGCCTGTGTTCAGGTACCACAGTGTAAAAAAGCCACACCCAGGAATAAGGACCCCAGGAAGCACTCCAGGGGAGCACTAGAGACAGATTTCTCTTAAGACAACCTCTCCCACTGCCTTAGCTTCTAAGTACCTCCTATCATTGATGCCTTTTTAGGTGGGTTAGAGGCATTTCCCGCAATACAGGGAACAGCTATGGTTGTGATTACAAATGTCTTATTTTCCCCATTCAGTGGGGTTTACCCTGTTCCAAATAATGTTTGGAAGATTCCCTCCTCCCTGACACCCCAGGGTCCACTCTGAAATATTGGCTAAACTTAATAATGTTCCTTATGTTTCTGCAGAACTTACAGGCCACTCAGTGAGTGGTGCATAAACAGGCCTGGAAGAAGTTGTCACAGTCCAGCTTGGATCCAGTCCATCCCTTCTAACTCAGGGATTCCATTTGGGTTAACAAGTTCCAAGATGGCCTTATTCCCACGTGGAAGGGAACCTATGCCATATCCTGATGTTTCCCACCATGGCTGGCTCTACCAAGTATAGCTAAAACCTGCTGACTCAGGATGGAGGGCACAAGCACATCAGGCTAAATGAAGGTCAGCTTTTATGTTGTTGCACTGGCCCTTCACCCTTCCTATCAAATCCTTCCTCGGAGCCTTGGGTGACGCTCATTGCACGGTTCATAGATTTGTAACCCCCACCTGATCTGGGAATAAATTGCTAGTTATCTTGAAGTTCAAAGCCTCCTTACTATGTGGATATTGGTCATACCAAGCCAACTTTAATTGCTGGAGACACCTCAGATTGCAGTTGGGATTAGCCCAGGCAAAACCAAAGGGGAGAACTCTGAATAGCTTTAGTAGAATGCTCACAAAACACATCTAATATTGGAGAGCCTCTCCATGATGAGACAGAACAAGAAAGCAAAGAAACAAGAAAGCAAAGGTTGGCAAATTCCCAGAACTGGTTCCAAAAATTGTTTAATTGGTCCCTGTGACTAACAACTCTGGCACTTACAGTCATGGGGCCCTTAATTCTGCTTCTCTTGGGTATAATAGGTCCATGTAACTTTGTTCAAAGTCAGGTTACCTAAGTTCATGATCCTAGGGATACAGCCATCTCACTGAAGAATCAATGATTTGTTTTTATGTACATAAAACCTGTGGCGAATTAAATATGGAGACTGCACCTATGTACCATTACCTGTGAGACCTGTACCATCAACTGGCGAGCTACCCAACCTTGCCACGATGATGCCATGCCTATTGTCCCTGACTTTCCTCTGGTCACCATGAAGTCCATCTTTACCTCTCCATTAGAGTTGATCTGCTTGGTTGAGACTGCCATCTGCTCTTAATACCCTGGTGGCTCAGATTCCTAACAGTATTAACATTTGAGGATGCAAGTTTTGGGGATATGAATTCACTTGAAGGCACCAGCTTTGTACTAAAGACTTCCAGTGCAACATCAAAATGTAGCTTCTATCTCATGATCAATTTCCCATGTAACACATAGTAATATTATAACTCTGCTTAAGGTGGTCTTGTTCCTGTCTTCCTATTTGAATTGCCACCAAATTCTTATCCTTTACCATTTTTTGAGTTTCTGGGTAAGGATCATTCTCAAACTACCTATATGACTTGTTAGGAGTTCTTAAATATTAGGACTTAAGAGGGCTGCCTGCTTTGACAAAGTGAACATTCAAGGCCATATACGTATTCATGGCTGTGCACATGTTCAGCAAGAACATGTGAAACCCCTTCTAGCTCACTTCTAGCTCACCTTTAGACTCATCACAGAAGGAGGGAAAGGGTCAAAATAGTTGCTACATAATTATCAAGGTGTGACATAACTTCAGGACTATGTATGACTGGGGAAAAAATAAATCTCTGTACAGACCTAGTCAAAACAGTGGCTATTGGTCAAATCTCCAGCATTATGAGTGAGGTCAAACATTCAACTTTAAATTTGTTAGGTCTACAAAGAAATAGGAACTTGTGGCTCACGAAACTAGAAGTACACAACTCCACTATTCAGGATTACTGAGGAAGCCTGCATGTTGTATTTACTAGATAAGAACTTCAGCCATTTTGCATGCCACTGGAGTAAAATAGAGTTGAGAACCAGTATCTCAGTATCAATACGGGAATTGAAAACAGTCTTTAGACACCACATAGTAACTCTAAACTTCAAAACTACATTACTGAATTTACCAATTCCACAGGGGTTCAACAGCAGATTCGAACCAGGAGAGTAAATCAAACAGTAAGTTGTGATTATACAACCTAACAGAAATTCAACAGTCCCAGACATCTTTTTTTTTTTTTTTTTGGCCAGTCCTGGGCCTTGGACTCAGGGCCTGAGCACTGTCCCTGGCTTCTTCCCGCTCAAGGCTAGCACTCTGCCACTTGAGCCACAGCACTGCTTCTGGCCGTTTTCTGTATTTGTGGTGCTGGGGAATCGAACCTAGGGCCTCGTGTATCCGAGGCAGGCACTCTTGCCACTAGGCTATATCCCCAGCCCCCCAGACATCTTTGGAATACCCAACATACTAGCATGTGCACAATGGTAATCTCAGAAGGAGAGAATAATGTAGAATGAATATTTGAAGTAGCAATGGCAGAAAAACTTCTGCATTTTATAGCAAACGTTCCCTACACATGTGCCTCGGTCAGTGAAGACCACATGGGAGAAATTCACATCCATGACACCACACAAGCAATAAGAAGAGTGACTCATCATACAGAATGGATACTTAGGACAACTTGATGGCATCTCTTCAAAGAACAAAGGATTGAGAGCAACATGAGAATTATACTGGAGGTGGCTGAAGGGAAATGAATTCTATAGTCACCTATCCATCTCTCAGAAATTACCTGAGATTTTTGTTTACCTGGGTTCGCCCATCATGTCCCACTCTCTTATCCTGGAGGAACCCAGGCTAGTCAAGGTTGTAATGGTTTCTTGGTTAGACACAAAGCAGGTGGAAAGGTTGTCTCTAAATGTAGGTTCCCTTAACTCATCTCTTCCTTCAGAGAAAGGTATGTGGGGAGGGTGGTGAAAAAAAGGAAATGAGAGTTCCAAATCCATAAGCTTCACCTTCTTTGGGATAGCCATCCTCCTGTCAGGGGAAGAGAAAACCATCAGAGATAATTTGTCTTCAAACATCTCTTTTCTGTGCTCCTTCCTGTGACAGCCACTGTTATTTCTAGAATTTCAGTAAATAAACATTAGATGCCGAGCCCAACATAGTCCAAGATGTATGCAGGATTCCTTTACAGAACGTCAACCACCACCTACTTAAAATGAGATCCAAGAAGCCTTTGCTCCAAAGATGCTCGTTTTTCCTTGGGCAAAGGTGGACTTGGCAATGAGCTCTGCAGTTTGCAGCAATGGTGGTGTGCAGTGCAAGTGCATTATACCATAGGTGCCATGAAGCCATAAGAAGTCAATGGAACTAGTTAGCAAGACCTCAGTACTCAGTGACACATGGCAAGTTCTAAAGAGCTGAAAAATTGGACCACATATAACATTTTAAGGTGTTCAATGCAGTATTAAGATGTGAATTCATTAATTGCTTTGAAACAATTCTCTTGAGTATTAACTTCATATTGAAGTCAATATAGACCTTCATAAAATTGACCCACTATACCCATTCCCAAATGTCATTGTAGTTGCCCTGGTTCATGTTTGTGGTAACACTTATTAAAGATGCTGTCAAGTGGCCACTTTAGGAAGTAAGACTAGGCAAGAAACACCAAAGTGAGAGACTATAATATAGTCTCCGCCAGATGCCAATGTTTCACACCTATAATCCAAGCTACTCAGGGGACTGAGATCTGACAATCACAGTTGAAAGTCAGCCAAGGCAAGAAGGTCTCTGAGACTCTCATCTCCATCAACCAGCAAGAAGGCCAGAGGGAGGCTGTGAGTCAAGTGCCAGAGCATTATTCTTAACTCAAAGAGTGCCTGGGCCCAGAGTTAAGCCCCAGGAGTGGCACAAAAATTTAATCCATTAAAACTAAGCATTTACATGTCTTTTTATTTTTCTATTATGACCTTGATGAAATAATATTAAGATATATAAAGACGGTGGGCTAGTAGGGGCTAACCAATGATTTGCCATGCTTGAAAGTTTGCCTTCACATAAAGTCATGCTGTGGGCATAAACATGCATTTATAAAGTTTATGATTACATTGATTCTCATTCTCTACTCCACCAGGTCCACAGAATTTCATAAAGATCTTACATCAAGAGAGAAATTCTTCGAGAAAATAAATAAAATTGACAGACCTCTCGCAAGACTTACAAAAAAAAGAAGAGAAGAGACTCATATACATAAAATCAGGGACTCCACCAGAAAAATTACAAGTACACACGATATTCAAACAATCATAGGAGCTATTTCTAGAACCTCTATTCAGTAAAAAACAATAATTTTACAGAAATGGATCAATTCTTAGAGAAGTATAAACTGCCCAAACTGAACCAAGAAGAAATAAATCAACTAAATAAACCAATAACTTACATTGAGATACAGGAGGTAATCAAGAACCTCCCAACAAAGAAAAGCCCAGGCTCAGATAGATTCACCAATGAATTCTACAAAACCTTTAGTGAGGAGCTAATACCAATACTCCTCAAACTCTTCCGTGAAATAGAAACAGAGGGAGAAATCCCAAACTCATTCTATGAAGCTATTATCATACTCATTCCCAAACGAGGCAAAGACCCAACAAAAATAGAGAACTACAGACCAATATCACTAAAGAACACAGACGCAAAGCTCCTCAATAAAATATTAGCTAACAGGATCCAGAAACTGATCAAGAAAATTATACATTATGACCAAGTAGGCTTCATCCCACAGTCACAAGGATGGTTCAACATCCGTAAATCAACATAATTCACCACATAAACAAAACTAAAATCAAGAATCACATTGTTATCTCAGTCGATGCCCAAAAAGCCTTTGACAAAATACAACATCCATACTTATTAAAAGCTTTGGAGAGAACAAGAATAGATGGAACATTCCTCAAAACAATAAAAGCCATATACAACAGACCAACTGCTAATATCATATTAAATGGAGAGAAACTTAAATAATTCCCCCTAAATTCAGGAACAAGACAAGGATGCTCACTCTCCCCACTTCTGTTCAACATAGTGCTGGAATCCCTAGCCATAGCAATAAGGCAAGAGGAGGACATCAAAGGGATCCACATCGGCAAGGAAGAAATCAAGTTATCCCTATTCGCAGACGACATGATCTTATATCTGAAGGACCCAAAAAACTCAGTCCCCAAACTCCTACACCTAATAAACCATTTTGGCAAAGTAGCAGGATACAAAATCAATCCACAAAAGTCAGCAGCTTTTCACTACACCAGCAATGTACAAGCAGAAAAGGAAATTATGGAAACACTTCCATTTACAGTAGCCAAAAAAAGAACAAAGTACCTAGGGATCAACTTAACCAAGGATGTGACGGACCTATTTAATGAGAACTATAAAAATCTAATAAGGGAAATCAAAGAAGACACAAGGAGATGGAAAGACCTCCCATGCTCATGGGTAGGCAGAATCAATATAGTGAAAATGGCCATATTTCCCAAATTGTTACATAAATTCAATGCAATCCCAGCCACATTCTTCACTGAAATAGAGAAAGCAATCCATAAATTCATATGGAACAGCAAAAGACCTAGAATAGCCAAAGCAATTCTAGGCAAAAAAAAAGCAGGGCAGGAGGTATCACAATACCAGACTTCAAGCTCTACTACAGGGCCATCATAATAAAAACAGCCTGGTATTGGTATAAAAACAGATCAGAAGACCAATGGATTAGAATTGAAGATCTAGAAATAAAGCCGCACTCTTACAGTCAGCTGATAGGGGAAAGACTCGACAAATGGGACTACTACAAATTAAAAAGTTCTGCTAAGGACATAGCCACCAAAACAGAAAGACAGCCAACGATATGGGAAAGGATCTTTACCAGCACAGCAACAGACAAAGGCCTAATATCTGTCATCTACAGAGAACTCAAAAAACTAAGCCCCTCCAAGCCCAATAAACCAATTAGGAAATGGGCAAAGGAGCTAAAGAGAGACTTCACAAGAGAAGAAATAAAAATGGCAAAGAAACATGAGGGAATGTTCAACATCCCTGGTAGTAAAGGAAATGCAAATAAGAACAACCCTGAGATACCACCTCACTCCAGTTAGAATGGCCTATACTCTGAACTCAGGCAACAACAAATGCTGGAGGGGGTGCGGGGAAAGAGGAACCCTTCTCCATTGTTGGTGGGAGTGCAAATTAGTACAACCACTTTGGAGAACAATATGGAGGTTTCTCAAAAAGCTCAATATAGACCTACCCTATGACCCAGCCATTCCACTCCTAGGCATCTATCCTAAACAGCAAACCCCAAGATATCAAAAAGACATTTGTATTTCCATGTTTATTGCGGCACAATTCACAATAGCCAAAATATGGAAACAACCCAGATGCCCCTCCACAGATGAATGGATCCAAAAAATATGGTACTTATACACAATGGAGTACTACATAGCGATTAGGAATGGTGAAATACTGTTATTCGCAGGGAAATGGTCAGAACTCGAACAAATAATGTTGAGCAAGACAAGCCTAGAACACAGAAAACAAAGGGGCATGATCTCCCTGATATATGACTGTTAAGAAAGGGAGACGGAGAGACAGAGACCAAGTCTGTGAAACCAAAAACTGCCTGCCAAATATTATTTCCCACAGGATTGGGGCAGCGATCCAACAGTATGTAACTAAAACCAAACAATTACTCAACACATAAAGGTAAAAAATTGACCTCTCAGTGGAATACAATAGCTCAAAATCTATGTATGTACGTTCATATAAGACTACTGTCCACATATTGTCTAATATCGACATTGCATTTAAAGCCCTAGGCAAATTTTCTTGGGCGCGGCCATGTGGCTACTGTATATGTTCGTGATACATTGTATATTGTATGTCTACCTGACCTAGAGAAGGGAAAGAAAAACAGGGCGTAAGATATCACAAGAAATGTACACACTCCCCTACTATGTAACTGTACCCTTTTTGCACAACACCCTGTCCAAAAAATGTGTTCAATTAATAAATTAAATAAAAAAAAGAATCCATTACTAATCCATTACTCAGAACTTCTGAGTAAGATAAAAAATTTTAAAAGGTACTCCTTAAAAAAATACAAAACAACAAAAAGAAACTCAATGATTACATGTTTGAGGAGGAAATCACAGAAATAAAGTATCATTTTTATCACACTAAAAAAAAAGAGAACATTCTTTAAAACAATAAAAGCCATATACAACAGACCAACTGCTAATATATTAAATGGGGAGAAACTAAAACCATTTCCCCTACACTCAGGAACAAGACAAGGATGCCCACTCTCCCCTCTTCCATTCAACATAGTGCTGGTTTGGTCCTGCTGTACCAGTGGCCTGGGTCTTTGGAAACATCCTCTGAAATCAATGGTAAATTGCTCTATCTTGTACCTGGCACCAAGAAGCAGGACAGCCGGAAGTGTTCAAGAATTTTTTGGACTTTGGAGGTAACACAAACTTCTGGATGCCTACATATCATTTGGTACAGCTCAAATCCATTTACCAAAGAATATATATGCTACCAGGTTGAAGTGTAATCCAGAGCAAGCGTGGACTCAACAGTAGGTATAAGTTTGTCCACTTGAGCCTTGTGAAATGGAAAACTCAACTCCCAGCCCTGTAGATACACTAACAAAAAACTAGTATCCTTTTCTATTTCTGGGACTTTGGGGCACTTCTCCCACCAGATGATCCCTTACCATCTGAAGAGCATGACCTTTCCTGAGGGGAGCTACTCATTTCTTGTGAGTTGAAAAAGGAAATTCTTTTCACGACAAGAAACTCATAAAGGTCAAACATGTATGGAAAGTCATGCAATCATAGGTTAAGAAGACCATATCTAGATACTTACAGTACTAGAACAATTTCATTCCTCTTTTCCTGAATGAGAGATTCCGGGTTACCATTAGGCTCCCCAACATACCAAAGTCAAAGCACACTATGACCAGGAGGGTTTAGGGCTCAGATAAAACCTATTTCATGGACAGCTCAGCTCCCAAAGCTAGGCAAGTACCATAAAAGCATCATAAAAGAGAAATATCAATTCTAAATAACCCAAGGAAACAGTCATTGCATGAAGTGAAGGTAGAATCCTAATATACCCCTTTCTTATTGCTTCAATTCTTGAGCCACAACACCTTTTAAAAGTGTTTACTTGAAGGAACTATGCCAACATGGGTAGGAGGTACAGCTTTCAGACTATGCCGGCAACAAAAGAAAGTTGACAGTCACTGGAACATCTTCCTACTCACTGGACATATTAAAAGAGGATGGAAGTGAAAGCACCAACAAGCAGACTTTCAGATACTACATATTGTGTCTGCTTTGCATGAAGGAGGCTCATTGACAACACACCTAATCATGTTTGTGGGTAACAATGAAAGGGCTGATAGGCAGAGATGAGAATGGAGATTAGGAGGTCAGCTTGAATGGCTCAGTGCCTGCTTATAGACTTGATTATGGTGGTAGGCGTCAAGGCTATCACAGGATAGTTTCACTAAGTAGCCAACTAAAAGACACTGTACAGCATGAGATCCACTAGGGAGTATTCATGGGAAGATCCAGAATAGAACAGAAGCAGAAGTTGAGCAGACATTCAATGTCAAGATGACTCTGCTCAGGGAAGGAGCAAGGAGATAGGTAACTGCTGCCAATAAAAGTCACAGAACAGATCCTAACCCAGTAATATAGCCACAGGCAGAAAATTAGCATCCCTCTGCTTAGGGGATTTACAGACACTCCTTACCCATAGTCACCTCCTGGTGATAGAAAAAAATCAGGAATTTTGCTTAACGGAATTGCTCAATTCTGTGAACAAGAAATTTTAGGACAAGGATTCCCTAAGGTCAAAACTTCCAGGCAACCTCAAGAAGTGCTGGCTCAATATGAGCCAGGCCCTGAAACATACTGCTAGCACAAACATGTATAGCAGGAACAAACACCAGGAAGTCAGAAATGGAGGCATGGCTGAGGCTGTTGAGCTTAAGTTCTTCCTGCTCTGGTCTTCTCCTTTTGACTCATGTTTAGATGATAAGAGCCTTAAGAGTACCGGTGCCCAGTGTTTCCAGTCACTATCTCTGTGGGACTGACCAGAGATTAAGCAGAACTAGAGACAATTCTAGAGCACACAGGATATAAGAGACTCAGAAAGTTGTTTGGGGAAACTAAAGGAAGGCTTATGAGCCATATGGAAAAGATAGCTGAGAACATAAGCATCAACTCAACCATCAATACAAAGTCTTAGTTGTCATTTTACTCCTTTGGGAACCTAGTAATTGATGTAACCAGCAGGTAATCAGTTTATCAACTGGGGAGAAAATGGGTTACCAAACCCCCAACAATGATGGATTTCTACCATACAGTAAGAGCTCAGTAAGCTCCAGAAAATGAGAAGTTTCTCAACAAAAACAATCTACCACTTCAGTGAAGGAAAATGTTTTTTGAATGTTTCTGCTCCTGAAGAGAAAATGTCCAAAGACAGCTTTATTTTAAGTCAATGACTTAAGAAGCCCTTTGACTATAGGCAATGATGCTACAGAAAACTCATAATCCAGTCTGTGACCTCAAGCAGATGGAAGCAGAGCTGGCTGGAACAAACTGGCAACATCATGAAGTATGGAAAGGAGCTTCATTTGAGGAAGGAGAAAGTCTCCCTGTAAGATGGATCAGATAGTTGGCAGAATATTGTCTACATAGATATGCACCTGAAAGCCTTCTATAGAGTCAACAGAATCCCCACCAAAATTTCAAGGTCATTCTTCACAAAAATAGAAAAACCAGTGCTGACATTCATGGAAACAGTCAATTCTGAGCAGAAACAGCAAAGCTCTAGGTATCCTAATACCATACACTTTATATTATACTATGAAGCCATAGTAACAAAAACACAGTGGTACTTCACAGAAGCAAACACAAAGACCAATGGCACAGGACAGAAGGCCCAGAAGTCATCCATATAACAGTCATGTGATTTTTGACAAGCCAAAACATCTTAGAAATATGACAGTCTTGTCAACAAGTAGTATTAGTTATCTACATGTAAAACACAAACTTGATCCCTCTCAATAAGAAAGATCTAAATTGGTCAAAGATCTTAGTGTTAGACCTGAAAGCTTTAAAGCTATATAGGAAGATTAAAACTACTTGAAAATATATGCATAGGCAATTATTTTCTGAAGTCTCCAAATGGCCCACCAAGTAAGAATAATAACTAATCAAATTTAAGAGCTTCTGCATGAAGGAAACAATAACCAAGAAAAGACAACCAAAGGAATAGCACAGATGTTTCTTAGCTCTTCAGAAAAAGATTTAGCATCCAAGTATATGAAGAGCTCAAATTAAACACCGAAAGAACCAACTCTCCAATTGATAAATGAACACTTGCACTGAACAATTTTCAAAAGAACTAGAAATATACAAAATCCTTAAAGGAAATGCATACACAAATGAGAGATTCCATTTCATCCCAACCAGAATGACTATAGAAAAATCAAACAACAAATGTTGGCAAAGATGGGAGATAAAGGAACCCTCATACGAGTTTTGGTAGAAATGTGAATTCAAAAATTAGTAGAGAGGTTCATCTGAAAACTAATAGATACATTTTATGACTATCACACCACTCTTGGGCCTGTATCCAGAGGAGGGGGAGAAATGCATAAGTGATGCCTACATACCTCCCTTTTTTTTTTTTCTTTAAATCACAACACTGTTCACAAAGGCCAACCTATGGAATGAGGCAAAATGCCCAGCAATAGTTAGAGAAAATGTGGCAGATATACACAATTAAGAAATTAGCCTAGTACCAGTGACTCACTGTTTTACTCATATGTAGAAGCTAGATCTAAAATGATAACCATGAATTTAAGAAGGAGACTGATCAGGGGAGGAGAAAAGAGCAGTTCTGAGGCATAAGCAAGATCAAAGTGTGTTGTATATCAAGATAGCATAGTGAAAACCAGCAAACACTTTCACGAAAGTGGGCAGAAGGGCAGTGGGTTAAGGTTGTTCAGAGTACACTGTGGGCACCTATGGAAATATTACAATGAAACCTCCTTGTATAATTTACATATGCTAATAAAGATGAAGGAGATGGCTGGTCAATTTCCCCTGTTTTCATACAAGTGATGAAGGAATTCCATTTTAATTTGGTACTAAAGGGATTTTGAATGCAGGGCATTTTGCTTGCTAAGTAGCCCTCTTCCCCTTGAACCTCACCTTCAGCCCCCTTTTGTTTTATTTCTCAGAGAGGTTTCCCTTTGGCGGCGGGGACTGGGCTTGGATCCTACCACTTATATCTCATACATAGGATTCATGGCAAGGACCACTTAAATCTTTTCCACAATATGCAAACTCCCAATTCCTGCCTTCCCAGAATCTGGGATTACAGCATTATGTATTGCATTCCGTTCAGAAAATTTACCACGTAGAAGGACAACACGGCTACGGTAGCTAATGACAATGGCAAGTATTTCATTCCTAACCAATGGAGAGCAAGTACAAATCCAACTATACGAAGCCATGCCCTCTAATTACTTGAGGATAATACCCAAAGTGATGTTACTTTATAAACATCAACTGCCAGAGGCAACTTCATGATCTGGTACAACTATAAGCCTCTGAACAACTGTAGGCCCAGAGACAAAGGGCAAATGGGAGCTAATAAAAGGCCCAAGATTTACGGATCACCACCAGAAAATTTAAGTCTGGTCATGAAATAGTCTAGTCGGTCCAAGTACATCCAAAGCACACATCATTTAAAGGATCTTTTCCCTCTCTAGATGTGTAACTCTTGATGGAAAAAGAGAAGGGCAACCATTTAGCTATTTGATGAGAAAAAAGAAATAAGCATAGTAAAATCTATATTTTGCTTACAGCCTCCAATTCTCCTATAGGTGTGGGTACACATGTCTGACACATGTCTATGTTCTGGGCTTGCTATTTTGCTTTGAGGTTAGACCCAATCTTGTCTTGTAAATCTTCCCAAGTTAATTGACTATCCCTTGGTGATCATGTCAGCTATGAGCCAAGGATTCATGACATTCTCCATACTTAAAAACCAGAATGTATTTTTTTACAGGCCACCAAGATTAGTAATATAGATTTAGAAATGGTAGTCTATTCAATCTGAAGCAAATGTTCTAAAATTAACCTTACCCTAACACTCTAGGAAAAACACCTCCCTATTTAGATTTTCTTCCCTTTGAAGAACAAGAAAAGTCAGCAGATATTCACAGCCAGCATTTGTGATGATTCTATCACTACTGACATTGCTTAACACTGGTAGATTTGGTTATAAATGGTAGATGTAGAAAGGGAAGAGAACAGACATTGAAGATCAGCAAGTGAGGGAACCACAGAGAGCTATGAGGGCGAGGACATCAACTGAGCTAATCCTGATACTGGTCTTTAGCACTTCAAGATATCACCCAGATCCCTTCTCAAGAAAGGACACGGTATTCACCCTGCTGCTGCAAGGTCATGTGCAGATAGTCTTCAGTTTTGCTTTGCTTCTTGGTATATACTCAAACATCCTTACCAAAGGTCATTCTTTCTAGTAGTAGTGTAGATGCAGACATCTAGCAATGTGAGCTCAATGCAGAGCAATGATTTAAGCTCTAAAGATCCTGTGAGATATCAAGTTTGGACCACCTATCAGTCTCTAGGGGGGAAGTATCGTATAGGTCACTATGAAATGCCCCATTGGAAAAAAGCAAAGACAGAACACAGTTCCTGAGATGTACCACATGTCTTCTATAAACCTTTGGGTGAAAATCACCCTAGTACAGCCCAACCCTGGTAGAGGGGAAGCGCTTATGCATAAACCCTCAGGTGACCTCACAGCCATAAGTTATTCCCTGGGCTCTGTCAGCCACACCAGTGTGTATGAGACTGGAAACTCTCAGCAACTATCAATTATATGAGGATTTTGCAAAAGCATGACCAGAGGACACAAGTAAGCTGTAGCCCCTTGGCTCCACTGTTTAACCAGTAATCTCTTCCCTAGTTTACCTTTATCCCCAAACATAAGAGTAGAGATAGCATGAGGAAAAGAAAAGAAGCTAGGTAAAAAGGCAGAGATGTTCCCCTCATGCTTGGGCTTAAGCACGTTTTGGGTTCAGATGATGGAAGCAACCACGAGGAAGGTTGGCAGTGGTTTCTGGACTGTGGTGGGGGAGTTAGTCTGCCTATCCTGAGCTAGCTAGATCCAAGCTCTGTGATCCCTAGCAGGTGACCTTTCTGTGCTGAGATTTGGGTTTATTGACACCCTCCTCCAAATAGATGTAAACCAGTACTGACCAAGCCTCTTTTGGTCATTGGACATGTACTCAGGGCCTGGGCATTGTCCCTGAGCTCTTTTTACTGAAAGCTAGCACTCTAACATTTTGAGCTACACAGCCACTTCCAACCATGGCTTCTTTAAGGGCAATTCAAATTCTAAGCTTCAGCAGACCAGGGTACCTCTTCAGTCTTCACTATGCTCCACTGTAATTGGGACATCCTCTTTCATGCAAGGGGACATCTAATTTAGTACTGGATCTTGCTACCTTGGCAGAAGAAGACATCTTTTATGCCTGCCTATGACTGCCATCCTGCAAACCCTTTAGACTTGCTGGATATTACAGATATGGCCTCCTCAATTGGCCAACTTCACTGGCCAACATTGTTCCAACATTACAAGATTATTGCTTGTTGCAAAGAGTCACCTACATAAATTCAGGTGACAATGTCCTTTCCATTCTGGTAATGTTCACCCATTTTATGCCAAGCTGATCTGAATGGGCCAGGTCTAGGAGCTGCAATTGACTCCTACCATGCAGTAAATCATACACCTGCTAACAGTAATGGTCAGAGATGAGTGTGGAAGACACTAAAGACCCTATGCCTTCACTAGAAGCTATTTTCAGCAACAACCTGAAGCCTGACCAAATCTTTACTTTCCATGTGGGAGAGTATCAGGTCTCAGAAACATCCAGAACTAAAGTCTCCTCAGTTTCTAACATCAATTGTCCTCCTTGGTTTCAGTTGTTGTTAGTTTGTTTTTCAAGATCTCTTTCAGTCCCATTACAATGTCAAGTCGCATGAGCTTCTTTGCCCAGCAGTGGGGAAGGGATGGCCCCTGAAGGCATTCTTGGTCCTGGAAACCCAGATATGTATTAAGGATGAGTCATGTTCTATTTGGG